>NC_069391.1:16086428-16397500 GCF_027475565.1 Acinonyx jubatus
TGCCAGGGAGGTATGATCACTCAGTAGAAACTAAGCTTCTGAGATCCAGTTCCTTGGTATTGAGGACTATCCAGCAGAAAAATAGGAGTAGGACAGTCTACTACAGCCATCCCCACTGGGGAAGCATGTATGGAATGTTTCTTTTCAGTAGCCATATAAGGTTCACACTTCAGCTAACCTTCCCCACACTTATCCCTACCATCATGGCCACGTTTTTTTCAATGCTGCCTTTAATGTATAATAATAGCAGATTTTTCTAAAGTTGGAAAGAATGAGCTAAATTGACTTGAAAAGTCCAATTTTTATGGAGTTACCCCTCTCTCCCCAATTAATATAAAAAGATAGGAAACACTAACATGTATCAAATAATTTTCAAGGTGTTGTGTCCAGTCTTACAACCATGAGACTCTGAAGATGAAGGGATGATCATTTTAGAATATCCTCTTAGTGTCAGCCATTCTGGAGGTGATCAGAAAAGTATCTTCAAAAAAAAATATCTTCACTTGCATGGTAAATATCGCTGATTAGATGGTAACAATGACAACATCTAAATATTGATACCCCATGTTTCACGATATATTTTATTGTAGTGCTTCCATCCTAATTATAAAGGTACTCAATGCAGAAATGTTAAGAGACCAAAATGCAGAAAATATAAAAACATTTACTCATGACCCACTCTGTTCACACATTGGTATTGCCACTATGTTCTTCATACTTTGTGCACTCTTTTATAACCTATCTTATTATAATTTTTACTATTTAAAGTAGTACATCCAACACAATGATAATGTTCTAAAATGTTTATTATTAATATTATTATTATACCAATGGTATATATGAATCATAAAGTAATTAGAAAATACAAAGAAGCAGAAAGAAAAGTCACCAAGAATCCTACTACCCAGTGATAGCTTCTTTAAAACAATGTGGTATACATTATTATAAAAGGTTTATTATAAAATGGCTTTAATGTCTAGAGACCATTGCACTAGGTGAATGTGTTTTAATCTACTTAATAAGTCTCTCTCAGTTAGTATTTAGGTTATTTTCAATTTTCTTATCAATAACACCACTACAATTATCTGTTTTATGCATATTTTGTATGTATCCTTTTTCTAAGAGTTTTTCCAGTTAAATTCCTAAAAGGTAGAATTGTTTGTTGATGATACATGCATTTTTAAAAGTTTATTAACTTATTGTGAAAGAGAGAGCATAAGCAGAGAAGGAACAGAGAGAGAGAGAGAGAGAGAGAGAGAGGATCCCAAGACAGTGCAGTATGGAGCCTGATGCAGGGCTGAACCTATGAACCCTGAGCCAAAATCAAGAGTCAGGTGGTCAACTGACTGAGCCACCCAGGAGACCCGATATATGCATTTTTAAGCCACCTCTTGGTTCATGTTCTCATATTTGTTTTCAGTCTTCTTTCAGATTTATTACATCATTTGATTCTCTTAACTGCACTGTGAGGGAGGCAAGTGAGACATCATTATCCTCTTTCTCAAGTGGGAAAGCTGAGATTCAGAGAGTTCTGCCCAGATCATACAACCCTTAAGTGGCAAAGCCTGGCATCTATTCCAGGTCCTTTGTCTCCGATTCATATTTACACACAGATGTGCTGCTGACAGAGTAAAGATCCAGTTCTAATCCTCAAAGAAAAACATGGCATAATAAGATATCTATATTTATTGTCTACCTATTCTGTACCAGACACTCTGTTAGATTATTTTAGATGCATGATCTCAATCCTTACAGTAAACTGGTGTTATTGGTTTTATTATCTCCTTTACAGATTACAGAACAGAGCATTAGTGAGTTCAAGTAACTCCTTCAAAGACACAGATCAAGGAGGTGAAGGGCAGATTCCAACTCAAATAGTGAAACCCATGCTTTTCTTTATGTACAGGCTATGGTCCATAATTACTAGACTCCAACCAAAACTTATTTCCCTCAAAGGCAATGTCTGAATTAGCCTTGTTTCCACTGAGTTTGGGAGAGAGAAATAAAGAGACAGACAGAGGCACACACACATGCATGTGTGTGTGTAAAGAATCAGGGATAATTTTTTCAAGGTCAGGCACAGGAGCAGCCAAGGTTAAAGAAGCAAGTCTAAATCCGCAATATCTTCCAAGTGCTTGCATCAAAGAGCAAGAGAAAAGGAAATGGAGTTGAGGAGCAAATGTATGAGGCATAGAAAGTGTAGGGCTGGTGAGTGGTCACCAACCAACTTCCTACTGGGGAGGGGGGTATCATTTGTAGTACAGCTGAGCCTTGAACAACACGGGGGTTAAGGACAGTGACCCATGCAACATGCAGACACATGCACTGACTCACTGAAAAATCTGCACATAAATTTTGACTCCCCCAAAACTTAACTACTCACAGCCTACTGTTGAGTTTCAGAAGCCTCACCAGTAACATAAACAGTTAACACATATTTTGTATGTTATATATATTATATACTTTATTCTTACAATAAAGTAAGCTAGAAAAAATGTTATTAAGAAAATTATAAGGAAGAGAAAACACATTTTCAGTACTGTACTGCAAAAATACCCATGTATAGATGGACCTGTGTAGTTCAAACCCATGTTGTTCCAGGGTCAACTGTACTTATCAATCTCCTTGGTATAAGTACTCCCACACAAATTCTGATTTCAACCTACCAGCTGGGCTTATACCGCCATCAAGAGTGATTTTGTTAAACTTTCACGATTGAAATTCTACTGGGTCTCAGAGATACAATTCTTAGAATATGAAATTCATTACAATGAAAAATTAAACAATTCTTAAACCTTTATATCAGAAGGTATGCTAAGCATTAGAAATACAAAGTTAAATCACACATGGCCCTGACCTTAAAAAAAAAAAAAAGGCAAAAAACCCCCTCTCACACTGGTATTGAGAAAGACATGGAAACACTTTAATGTGATATATGAGTAATAACAGAAGCCTATCCTAGGAACAGTGGTGATGTATTAGCATATTAAAGTGATCAGTTCTACTCCAATATGCCATCTGAATCTTCTTCACTTACCATCTATAAATTTTGCCCTTTTTTGACATTACACTATCCACAGTATCTTGAAAAACACTGTAAATAATCTGCACTGAGTAAGTGATCTACATATTCAAAGGTATCTTATATTACAAGTGATGGGGTTCCCTCTGTCTCTCCACTTCTACCAACAAACATGCAACATAATGACATTCTCAGGAGCTCTTCTAACTGCATTAAGTTTATAGATGAAGACTGGAACTATTTTCAGAAACTTAAAAAAATTACCAAGGGAGGTACTTTCATCATTTATTCATATGCAGGCTCTTTATTTTTTATTTATTAATGAGGTTTAGAAAATGGTACTTGTAGAGCATCAAGTGGCTTTCTTATAAAAATAAAATATGACCAATTCAGGCTTCAGTGGTTCTGCCTCAACCTAGTGTTCACCTTTGGAATATACATTTCTCCTCCTGGGAATCACAAAATAGAATTACCATTTCTATGCTTCTGGGTACCAATGGACTAAGCAACCAAGATACGTTCACAAGACTAAGATAATTACACAAATACATTTCATGTATTTGAAAAAAAATCATTGGTTGTATTTCTCATCATTGAAGCTATTCAAGGACTCAATAATAATCTGATAGGGATATTTTAGAGAGGCTTGAAGCAGTGGGTATTAAGGGGTTGGGTTAAACCAGATCAGTATTTCCCAAACTATTCTGAAAACTGGAAAAATATTAAGAGGTATGGCACAGAAAAAAAAAATCAAGTAAATTTAGTTAACACCATATTCTAGAATGCCCTCATAGAGATTCACAATATACATAAATATAACAAAGGATCTGAAAATTCTACAGTTAAGAAACAAGTTCAACTTTGATTCACTCAGGATTTCCCATGTTGTTTCACTGCAGGAACTTTTTAATAGTGCAGGGCACTATTGCTTTATGGCATATCTCCACACCACACAGAGCACCAAATTTGGACAACTGTAACTAGAATGTTGTTTAGATGTACCCTAATGCAAATGCTCTGTCGTCAACAGTTTCACATCCTGTTAAGACAGTGGTTTAACCCTTTAAAGTCACCTCTTGCCAGAGAATTTGTTACAAAGGCTGGTCTCCCCTTTCTCCCCACTTTGTACTTAGCCCAGGTCACTGTGGCAATGTCAGTGCAACCACCTCTTCAGAGGAACAACTTTTGACCCACTGATCGTGCATAGCGTTTTCAGGATACATACCATTAATTTGAATTATTATCTGATTAATATATTTCTCTCACGTGTAGGCTAAAAATGCCATGAGGAAGTAAGAGTTTATTTTTTCCTACGAGTTGCATTTACCATTGCTACTATGATGCCTGCTGCAGAGTGTGCCTTAATGCATCTGTCAAATGCTTAAAGAATAAAGATCCTCCTAGAAGTTTAAGGATCCTTCCCCTCTGAATGTATAAGTTCAATCTTGTACAAAAAAAATTTTTTTTAATGACTTAGATGAAGGCTAGAAGATGTGCTTATCAGTTTCGTAATTGGCACAAAGTTTGGAAAGTGGGTATGGAATGATCAATGAGGGAACAAAACAAGTCTCATCAGGCTGAGTCAATGGACTGAATCCTTAAATCTGGCCTTTGATAGGGATAAATGGTAGGCCTGCGAAAAATCCCACTGAACAATTACAGTGTGGGGAAGACTGGGCTTAAGAACACGAGGAATTTTCATATGAAATAAAGTGTGCACACACAAACACACAGGAATATCACCTAGTTCAGTAGGCACAAGTGAGACATTGCTGACACAGATGTGTGCTGCCTCAGACCGCATTCCAAGGGATAACACAAGATTTGGGAATACAGGTTATAGTATAATGCTTCAGAGAACAGGGTCTCGCAAGGTGGACTCTCAGGCTTTAAATCTTAGGTCTGCCATTTAGCAGCTACAAAACTTGGAGGAAGTTACTAGAACTTTTTGTGGCTTGGTTTCCTTATCTATAAAATGAGAACCTCAACATTGCTGTGAAGATGAAAAGAGTTAATAAAGGAACAGTTAGCTCTCTATAAATCCTAGTGATTAATATTAGTCATAATGTTAAGATGAGTATTATTACCGTTGCGGTAATTCTGCTTTGAATTTTGCATAAGGAGTTTCAAACAAAGAGGGAAGTCAACATAGTATATTTGTCAGCAAACTACACTGCTTCAGGTAGACCTGGATTGGATCCCATCTACACTGCTCCTAGTTTTATGAGCTTACACAGGTTACTTGCCCAACTTTACTTCCTTATCTTCTCTAGGTAATTGAAAGAAGTGAAGGAGTGTCACCTAGCATCACTCAGTTCTGTGCCCAAGAGCACAGTATGTGACAATTTCAGAGGAAAATGACAGGACGGTTGAGTAAGAGAAGCCAAGCAAGAAACATAAGATAGGGCTGACTCAGGACAATGTGCTCAGTGTTTTAAAATATTTGAGGTGCTCAAATAAAAGAAGTATAGAACTCTGGGTCTCACCAAATAGGTATAGGCTACAAGGAAATGCATTTTAAGACTGGTATATAAATAAAGTAATATTTCAGCAGACATAGCTGTCCAAAGTTGGGATGGGAGGTCTCAGAAGGTAGTAAACTGTTCACTCCAGGGGTCACTTTAGCTTCCAAGACACAACAATATGTAAGAGTTGAACTAAGTATTTTAAAGATCCCTCCAGCCCTCTGTGACTATAGTTGTTAACAACCCGTTAATAGTCGCATGTGGATGTTTCTTTGGGCAGGGAAATGCTCTAACTCGGTCTTAATGTGAAAAGACAGTAGGGTAGGGAAAGAAGACCAGGGAAACTGATTTTGTTGCCTAAAAAGCAAATCTCCACTTCACCATATGTCACTCATAAACATCTGCACAGTAGAATTTCTGAACAACCCAATACATGAGGATGATGTTCTGACTCATTAGCAGTCTGGGATATTGGTACCCGTTCATGGCCACACGAGGGCTATATATTATACTAACGCTACCACAGAGCATCTTCCATTCTGAAAGTTTGCAAGTCACATCAAAATGCCACATTCTTAAGGTAAGAGGGGCAGCTATGCTTAAGAACATTAAATCTTAAAGGATATTTCTTTGATATTGAGGCAGTGGCAGGAGCAACCAAGGAAACAAAATTCAGTGTCAAGCCAGGGTTTGCCCTTCTACACAGGGTGAGAGAGTCACCTTCAAAGGAAGACAGAAATCAGTGTGCAGAACCTGGCAATGCCCTGTATATGAGTTGGCTGAATCATAATAATAAACAATATAACAACAATATTGGTCATTCTCTTAAGAGAACAAGCGAAGCATTTCACCTGCATTACCTTATTTTTTTATCAGGGATGAAATGCACAAGATTTGTCATGAGATACGTAACATGATTTTCAAGAGGAGGACCCTGAGATTTAAAGGGAGGAAGCTGTCAAACCCCAAAATGCTTGGACATAGCACAGCCAGGATTTGATCACAGGCAGTAGATTTCAAAGCCCATGTTTTCAACCTCATACCACACCACATCTTGCTCTTCCATTGCCTGAGCATTCATGTCCATCGTTCTTTCTCAAATCCTCCTCCTCCTCCCCACCAAACAAATGTCCCACGTGACTTATTCTAAGTTACTTCTGCTCTATAGACCTTCCCAGAGCATATATGTAACACCAATACGGCTTTTAGGTTTGCTGTGAGTTACAGTTATTTGAGACACTAGCTCCGTCAATACTTTCTGCCCCAATCAAATGACCAACATTTATATATTCTCTGTGTAGTTCCTACAGACCAAACACATAGAGTACTAGTACACAGAACAGTACACAGAAATGGTATCATTACTACTTATATAAGTAATAAGTAATATTTATTGAGGGATTACCACGTGTCAAATCCTATTCTAAGCACCTTTCAGGCACTAACTCATTTAACTTTACAAGAAACCAGTGTGGTGGGTATAATTATCATATCCATTATGCAGAACATTTAAGTACCTTAGATACTTAATTACATGAACATGCCTTTTCTTATCATCGTGAACTGCTATGATTTCAGTCTAAGTTTTGCTCACCTCTCGCCTTCTGCTGCTTCTAAATCATCACTTTCAAGGCTCCTATAATTACCTTATAAAAGCTGACGTTTGCATCCGTCTGTTCCCCTGGTGGTGCCATTTTCTACAGGAAAGCGTCCAAGCTGTAGTTTTTCAATTCAGCCCTTCCGAATCTGGCCTCAGTCTTTCTTACATCTGTATTTTCATCCCTCCCTCATTCTCCATATGCCCTAAATCACCTGGCAGTTCTTATCTCTGAGGCAGTTCAAATTATGTCCCCTATCCTAACATGCATGTCCTTTCCAGAGCTTGTATGAAGAAAAATAAAGCAAACATTCCATTGAAGCCCTGATCACACCCAGTCCAACCTACCATCATCTCCTGCCTGATGAGTGTAATAGTCTCCTGCCTGTCTCGCTTCTACTTTTTTTCTTTTTTTAAAGTTTATTTATTTTTGAGAGAGAGAAAGAGAGAGTGTGAGCAGGTGAGGGGAAGAGAGAGAGGGAGACCCAGAATCTGAAGCATGCTCTAGACTCTGAGCTGTCAGCACAGAGCCCGATATGTGGCTGGAGCTCACGAACCACGAGATCATGACCTGAAGTTGGACGCTTAACCGACTGAGCCATCCAGGCACCCCGATTTCTGCTTCTACTCTTGACCCTGCCCTCCACAAAGGGTCCCCATCAGCAGCCTAAGTGAACTTTTGTAAAAAGGAAGTCAAATCATGTACTGCCCAGCTCAAACTCTGTGACTGGCTTCTCATCCTATTCAGAATATCTAACCTTGACCTCTGACATCTACATGGTCTGGTTCATGCCTTCTATTTGACTTCCCCTTCCACATGGTTCTTCTCATTCCTTCACTTCAGTCATGTTGGACTTTTTCCTTGTTTCAAGACTATGAGCTAACTTATTGTTCACCAATCATGGCCTAAGCAGTCTGGTATTTATTCCCTGTGATACTGTGATTTATAATAAGAAATATGTATTTGGTCCTCATCTCCTACTCTGACACAGAACTCCTAAAACCCTTAAATATCCTAAATGATGAAAGTGAGCAAGGTATTTTCTTATCTTAATGAGGCAACTTTTGGAAAGCACCTAAGTGTGGGGGACTGGTTGCCAGTGGAGCCAACTTTCAGTCTAACCTGTCAAACTCCTGGGGAAGAGAGAGGGGCTGGAGGTTGAATCAATTGCCAAAGGCCAGTGATTTAATCAATTGTGCCTATGTAATGAAGCCTCCATTAAAAACAAAACTAACAAACAAAAAATTGCAAAGACTAGGTTTGGAAAGCTTCCACATTGGTCAACGTGGGGAAAGTGGTCCCCCTGAAGAGGGAGTGGAGAGCTTCCGTGCCCTTCCGGTATGCATCTCCCCCATATGGCTATTCCTGAGTTATATCCCTTTATCATAAACTGGTAATCTCGTAAGTAAAATGTTCCTCTGAGCTCTGTGAGCCACTCTAGCAAATTAACTGAACCCAAGGGAGGGTCATGGGAACCCCTGATTTACAGCCAGTGAGTAAGAAGCACAGGTGATAACTGGCTTTGCAACTGGTGTCTGAAGTGGGAGGCGAGGGGGGAGGGGCATTCTTGTAGGACTGACCTCTGAACCTGTGAGGTCTGACACTATCTCTTGGTAGGCAGTGGTGTCAGAGTTGTGTTGAACTGTGGGACCCCAGCTGGTGCTGGACCATCACTTGCTTGTATAGAGAACAATCTTCCCCATGGTGAAACTGGTACCAGAACCCTTTAAGTCCACAACCTCGATTCTCAGAGGGTCTCTCCCTGACTTTACTTACGTCTCTCCTCAAATGCCACCTTTCCAGACTTTCCTTGGCCTTATTTTGAGTGTTCCTTGTTCTTCCTTACATTCACTTAACTTCTTTTTTTCTTTTAAGTGTATTTTTATTTCTTTTGAGAAACATACAGAGAGCAAGTGGGGAGGGGCAGAAAGATAAGGAGAGGGAACCCCAAGCAGGCTGCATGCTGTCAGACAGAGCCCGATGTGGGGCTCAAAGTCACGAAACATGAGATCGTGACCTGAACCGAAATCAAGAGTCAGACACTTAACTGACCACCACCCAGGAGCCCCAAATTCACTTAACTTCTTACCTCTGTTTCTTTTTCTTCCTAGCATTTTGTCACATGAGGTGTCAGTGTGTATTAATCTGTGTACTTTACAATCTGCTTGCCCACTAAAAAAAAAAAAAAATCTAGGGGCACCTGGGTGGCTCAGTCGGTTAAGCGGCCGACTTTGGCTCAGGTCATGATCTCACAGTTCGTTAGTTCGAGCTCCGCGTCGGGCTCTGTGCTGACAGCTCAGAGCCTGGAGCCTGTTTCAGATTCTGTGTCTCCCTCTCTCTCTCTGACCCTCCCCCGTTCATGCTCTGTCTCTCTCTGTCTCAAAAATAAATAAACATTAAAAAAAATTTTTTTTTTTAAATCTAAGCACCATTAGGTTCAGGTATTTGGAATCTTCTGTTGTCTTTTCTCAGCAAGTAATGCTAGGCACAAAAATAAATATTTGTTAAAGGAGTGAATGCTGTTCTGTGGTATTTTCCCCCTCACCCTAAGAAGTTCTTTATCACTTCCCCCCATGCCCCAACGGTAGACAGGGTCGGCTAATGCATACTCCTCAGTTCATGAAAAATTTTTATGAAATGTCCTTACAAGGACCTATTCTTGCTTATTTATTTCATTCCCTTGTATCCCCATTTCCTCCCCACATCATAGGCAATTAGTCTAATATATTTAGCCAGTACGCTTTTGTTTATGTGAGTTCTTGTATGTATGTTGTCATTCTGTGGTTAGTATATATTTTCATGTATATGAATGAAAGTCTGTTGTATTTCTTGTTCTGTTTCTTCTGTGGCTATTGAACATCCAGGATGCTGTGACTCATGACTCCACTATCCCATGATGTACGGCTGCCACATTTCACCTGCCCTGATGCTCCAAGGTGGGGCTCTTAACAATCCTTCCCCCTGACTCTGTAATGAATGTATCTGTAGATACACATAGGAAAATCCCTTTTGAATACACAGCCAGCAAAGACTTGAGGAGCAAGACTAGTCCAACACTTAATTTGACCAAGTGTGACTGGAATGTTCTCCAGAATGTCTACACCCATCGATTGTACAAGCAGTGGTGCATGCTGGCTTCCTATCCTCATATCCCTGGCAGCACCTGCCATTACTGCACTTTCCAATGTTTTTCAGGGCACTTTTTTTTTTTAAATTTTTTTTAACGTTTATTTATTTTTTGAGACAGAGAGAGACAGAGCATGAACAAGGGAGGAGCAGAGAGAGAGGGAGACACAGAATCCGAAACAGGCTCCAGGCTCTGAGCTGTCAGCACAGAGCCCCACGCGGGGCTCGAACTCACTGACCGTGAGATCATGACCTGAGCCGAAGTCGGATGCTTAACCGACGAAGCCACCCAGGCGCCCCATTCAGGGCACTTTCGACATGATGGCATCTATTCACACAGCTCTCCATGCTATCATGTCACCATTTCTGTCATTCTTTTTGGCCTGTGCTTCCAAAGGGTGGAGTTTCATAGGTATTTTTGTACTCCACTCTAGACGAGGGCCTCTCACAACACGCAAACTTGATAAAAACGTGTTGAATGAAAACTAAGCTCATCACTTCACACCGGCCTCATTTAAAGTAGAATATTTACTTTAAAAAGTCCGTGTGCCAACTGCTGTGGTGGGTGCTACAGACATATTTTCCACAGTTCTTTGGGAAGTATTTCCATTCCTGTTTACCCAGGAGGAAGCTGAGGCTGAACAAGTTTAAGTAACTTCTCTGACGTTCTTCAAGAGATATGCATCCAACACAGGGTTTCAACCGGGATCTGGGCAACTCCAAAGTCAAAGTCCCTCTTTGTTCTGTTTATTCCAGTTGACCCATGTGGTAATGAGATAAATAAATAGCTGAAACTTGTTTCTATACCGTTCTATGAGTACTCCATGCCTCCTCAGCGGAGAATGTGGTATTTTCAGTGTGCCACAAACCATAGCTCAGAAACACTGTAAGACCATGATATCCCACATTCAGGACGTGTTTAAAGCTACCACCACTTGCAGTGATCTTTGGCACTGGGAATGTATATATACAGATAATATATGTATATATATATATATATGTATATATATATAATAACATATAGTTATTATATTATAATTATGTATTACATTACATATATTATATTTATGATATCTAAAAATATATATAACACATATAATATATAATTTTTTTTTCTGGAGAGTTTTTTTTTAATTTATTTTTGAGAGAGACAACGACTGAGTGGGGGAGGGAGAGGAGACACAGAATCTGAAGCAGGCTCCAGGCTCCAAGCTGTCAGCACAGAGCCCGACGCGGGGCTCGAACCCACCAACCGTGAGATCATGACCTGAGCCAAAGTCGGACGCTTAACAGACTGAACCACCCAGGAGCCCCTTTCTGGAGAGTTCTTAAGGGCTATCAGCTCAACTAGCTACTAATCTAGCCACAAAATCCTTGCTTATCTCCAAGATATTAAAGGATTTGTGAAATGCCTGGTTGAAATGTGTTATATCCATGTACAAGTGTTAATTTCTTACTTTGTGCTAGACACTGTGCTAAATTCTGACACGTGATGATGAATAGGCCAAACATAGTCTGTTACTTTGGAACTCCATGAAGGAGATGAGCATGTGGAAAAGACAGAGGCAAAACAAATAGAGAAGGAAGAAGTGACAGGGCAAAATGAGAGAACATTACAGGAACACTTACCCTGGCCCTGGGGCAAGGGGCACTTTTGGAAAGAAATGAAGCACATAAACAGGAGTAGGGCAAGGGCACAGGGAGAAGGAGTGTGTTCAGAGAGGAGGGAACAGAATGTGCAAAAGCCTCAAAGGGAAACCAGGCCTTCTGCATTCAAGGAAATGAGAGAAATTGAACATGCTTGAGTACAGATCGCAAGGGGGAGAATAAGCTATTTAAAAATTCTCAGCGAACTGAGCAGGGGCCAGGTTATGCAGACCTATTATAAGGTACCTGGAGTTTATGTATGAGGACAATAGAGAGCTGCTGGATGGTTAGCAAAGCAGAGGGATGACATGATCAGATTTCTTTTCTGGAAGATTCTCCTGGCTGTAGAAAGATCAGAGATTATGGATGGGGGATTGGGGAATGGGAACGGATAGCAGAGATTTAAAAAAAGAAAAAGAAAAAAAAACCCTTAGGAGACATTTGCAGCAATCCAGGCAAGTGGTAATGATTTTGTGCATAACAGCATAGACATTAAAGATGGAGATAATGACAGATTCAAATATTTTCAAAGTAGGATAGACCTAGGACAGATTAGATGTGGGAGGGGTGTGAAAGATGACACCTAGGTCTCAATATTAATTCCCGGATATACTATAGAATGTAGGGTCCAGGCTCCTTGTCTCGGTAATGAGCATTCTGCAGAAGGCATTTATTTCATTGAAGATATAGAAAAACAAAGAACAGCATGAACCTAGGACTAGAAGGTGACAAAATTAAATTTCCTTGTATCCTAGCTTTCCTTTTAATGTTTTATCGCACCTGAGTCCCCAATGCCTGAACTTCTTGGTATTTGGTCCTGGTTCCCATCCCTTTCCTACTCAAGCCAACAGAGCAAATGGTGAGTGAAGGTGGTCAACCCACAGCTGACGGCTGACCATTTAGAGGGTTAGAGGAGAGTCTCTGTTTCCTTGGTGTTAGATCCCTCCGGTTGGGGCTTCCACTAACAGCACCTTGTGACTGACCTCTCAGCTCCTCAGTCAGTCTCGGAACAGGAGGAACAGATGATCTGAATGGTGAATTTGAAAGGAGAAACAATATATATGGCAGAGATATGCCCCTAATACAAAACTAACACAAAGTAGCTTCAGTGCTCCTTCGTAACGTCTCCAAAATGCCACATAGGACTTCTCTAGATGAGAAAGCTCAGATTAGCTCACACCAAGCTAAACAAGGGCCTTTTTCAAAGTTTATTTCTAAACATGTCATTACCACTGCCTCGTTTCACCCTCTTTTGCCCTCTTCCTCTTATTCCATTACAGTTTTCTGAAGCTCCTCCCTTTCTCTCTCCATTCCCCATCTCTCCCCCTCATCATTTTGCCTCACTGGTTCCTTCTTTTAACACAGAGGTCTAATTTCTCTGTTTCAATCTAAAGGATATCAATTATTTGTGATGATTTAAATACAGCCTTGTTCTTTACCTCTGTCTCTCTCCTGTTCTCTCAGAAGAGATCAGAACAATTTAAAATCTATTAATTAAACAAGTCTCACTTTGTCATTCTAGATTAGTTTGAAATCAGCGTTAATTTCTAAATAACCATCTAGTTTTGTAAATATGATTAATTGGGGAATAGCATCCAAAATTCAAGGTCTTCCTTCACCTGTAATTATACATCTTTTATAAGTAATTTTTATTGCCTACATATTTAAATCTGCTAACCCTGCCCTGTAGCCAAATCAGCCTGTAGGGAATCCAAGATTTTCTGGAATGTTTCCTGGAATTTTCTTACATCTTTGGGTTATTGTACACCCTTTCCTACTTACCAGAAGTAACTCAAAACACACTTCTTCCAAGAAGCTGCCCTTGATCAATGCTGCCTTGAAAATTCTGTATACTGCATCCCTCCACACATATATACATTCTATACAAACACTTTGGGCTCAAACTCACAAACCGCGAGATCATGACCTGAGCTGAAGTCGGACTCAACCGACTGAGCCGCCCAGGCGCCCCTTCACTCAACATTTTAGACTTTTCTCGAAAATCCTTCTAATCTTGAACTTGTAAAATAAAGGTATGGGTTTTTCTCATAGAAGACGTGGATCAGGAATCATTAAACATTGTGGGAAGGATCACCTCTCCCCACTGTGCTGAGCAATACACACGTATTTGCTCTGGTCAAGCCTATGCTGGTTTTACTACAGGTCATGTTATGCTCTTGGTTTTGAAGGCTCCGATGGAATGTTTACTCTCCTAAGAACAGCATTTAGGAACCATTAGTTATCGCAATTTCCTTTGGTCCCATCTTTAAGAAACGGTGCAGAACTGTAATTAAATATAATAAATCATTTTACATGTGCGTCTTGTTAAATCATAACCACCTTATTTTTGTTCCAAGAATGGTTTCTACTCCCATTAGTGTCTATACTTCTACAGGCACTATGTTTGTCATTTCTTTTGCATCTTCCAATACAACTTATTTGGCATCTGGTATTCAGTAAGTGATCAATAAGTGCTTGTTAACTAAGTTGGCAGGACACTGGGTATATGGCATCTGTCCTTGCAAAGGAGAGACATTCCCAGCCCAGGAAGTGTGAGAACAAGGAGTCCACAGAGAGGAGCCAGTTGGAACCGTGGCAACTCACATGCTGTCATATTGCCTCAGAGTCCTGGTCCCTGTGCTTAGGAGATGAGACAGAAGAGGATCCAGCCTCTGATCAAGGACAAATGATTACAGGGAATCCTCAGAGCAGCGGGCAGAAGAGAGGTGATGCTAGGCAGGATCTCCTGAGAAATCTCAGCCATTGGAAGATGCCCTTCCTGTCTGGGCATGCCACCTTTGTCCAGTGCAACTGCCATGGGGAATTCGACTGTGAGAAGATACAACTTTGGGGCAACAGCTATCATAAATGACGAGTTCTGTTCTGAGTCCCCATGGCTTCCAACTCATCATTTGTAATTAAAGTGGGGACTGATGAAACTTTCCATCATTGGAATTTCTACTACCCTATGACATAATCCCTGGAGCCTTAGATGACAGGCTGAGAAACAAGATCCCGAATTCTCAGACCATTTGTCCTGGACAGCCTATAAATAACCAGTTACCATTACCTTACACCATTCACCATTACACTACAGCGAGCTGCCCACCTCCATACTCCATCTTAGGTTATTTCTTCTGCTTAATGAGCCCCTCGTCACTCCATTTCTAACTTTTTAAGATCCAGCTAACAGCAAAGCAAAACAACACAAAAACCCTCTTATTTGAAACCAGGCAGCAGAATATAATAGTTTCCAGTGTGAATATAAGAGACAGACTTCTGGGATTCATATCCCAGCTCTCTTATGCACTTGACCTCTCCTTGCTTCAGTTTTCTAGAGGCAGGATGTCATATGCATACTAATTTACCTACCTCAACGATGCTGTAAGAAATAAATGATTATATTTGTGTGTCTAGAGGTGCACTTATGTATGTTTATGTCTAGATACACATATATAACACAATACACATTATATGTGTTGTATGTTAATAATTTATATATTATATATACATTGTATTATATTATATTACATTATTTTATACATTATATGCTATACATTATATTACAATATAATACATATATTTAGGACTGCCTAGCATTTAGTAAATGCTGAGTGTTTGTTATCGTCATCATCCTTTTAATTTCTTACTTCTATAAATCTCCATAGTTCTCTCTCTCTCCCCTCTTCTGCTTCTCTGTGTCTTTCTGTCTCTCACGTGCACTACCTCTCCTATACCTGATATTGCAGTGTAGCCCTGAAGTCTGTGGGAATGATAAACACCACCCAAGCAGTATTAGTATTAAAGCCCTGCTCTCAGTGTGGGTCCTCAAGCAGGTGCCTCACATGTGCACACAGAGTCTCCAGGAGACACACTCACCCCCATATGCAACCTACTGTAGCTTCTTGTTCTTGTTCAGACTCTTGAGCTGTTTCTACTGCTACCTGCATGGGGAGAAATCTCGCTTTCTGCTGCTATTTTCTACCAGACGAGTGGCAATATTCTTGCCATGGCAGTGTCTCCATATGCTGCCACACCTATCAGCCCTTGTGTTGCTGACAGAATGCTGGTTCTATATGGCAATGAGTGGAGAACAGATATTGAAGGACAGGGGTAGGAGGATACATGCCTTCTTCCCAAGTTCTGTATCAGATTTTGGCTCCTGATGTCTTACTCTGTCCAGGTTGCTGTAACAAAACAACAGACTGGGCGGCTTATAAACAACAGCAATTTTTTTTAATAGTTCTGGAGGCTGGAAGTGCAAGATCATGGCGCCCTCCTCAGGGTGGCAGAATTCTCATTGTGTCCTCACACAGCAGACGGGGCTAGGAGCTCTGTGGAGTCCCTCTTATAAAAGCATCACTCTCATTCATGAGAGCTCTATTCTCCTGACTTAAACACCTCCCAAAGTTCCCATCTCCTGATACCACCTCTAATCATACATTAGCATCTCACCATATGAATTCTGGGGGGACACAGACATTCAAACTACAGCATCTAGTATCCAAAGCTTTAATGCTTTGTGCTCAGGGTGGCTCAGATCCATGGGGACACCCATTTTCCACGGTTTTCTTCCCATGGATCTCTTCAGCTCTTTTCTTTTTTTCTTTCTTTTCTTCTTTCTTTCAGAGAGAGAGAGAGTGAGCATGCATGAGGGTGCAAGTAGGGGAGAAGCAGAGAGAGAAGGAAAGAGAGAATCTTAAGCAGGTTCCATGCTCAGTGCTGACTAAGCCAACCAGGCACCCCTTCAGCTCTTTTCTTAATTGACTTGTTCTTTCTTCTCTCCTAGCTACCAAATAATAGACCTTGGACACATGGGTAGTAGCTACAGGTAGGTGTAGGGGTGTGTGTGTGTGTGTGTGTGTGTGTGTGTGTGTGTGTGTGTGAATGCTGACCATTTATTATCAACATCATATGTACTTTTGAATATATAACAAAGACAAGGAAATAATAAATAAATAAAACTAGCATTGAAACACACAAAACAGGAGCACCTAATGGCTCAGTCATTTAAGTGTCTGATTCTTGATTTCAGTTCAGGTTATGATCTCTTGGTTCATAAGACTGAGTCCCACATCATGCTCTGTACTAACAGCATGGACCCTGCTTAAGATTCTCTGTCTCCCTCTTTCTCTGCCCCTTTCCTGCTCATGCTCTCTTTTGCTCTCAAAATAAATAAATAAACTTAAAAAAACCCCACATATTTAACTCTTTAAGGAATGTGTCAAGAATAAGAATATTTCAAAGTTTTCATGTGTGTGTCTACATGTACAGCTCATGCCAGCACAATGATTCATAATTTCGAAGCAGCTCACGTATTAAGTTGTGCTCTTCATCACAAATATGGGAAGTAAGCAAATTTATATTATTTTCTCTTTCATGAGGAACTGGTGGTTAAGTTTCCACACAGAAACTCCTCGTGGTGGGCACCTCTCTGAAACGATTAAGTGGAAGGGCTTGGACAGGAACTTGTTATCTGATACAAAGTTGAAAATTTACCATCAAACATAGTAGCTCCAAAGATAGCAATGGCTCTCATTCTTATAATCCTAAAATAATTTCCCATCTGTTTTATAATTTTATTTGTAACTCATAAAACTTGAATTTACATGATACAATCTTGACATAAAATTGCATTCAAGGAAATACAGTACAGTGATAATAGATAATTATCCAATTTAAAATATTTATTTCCTGGAGGACCTCAAAGAAGATCAAAGAGAATATTCTTTTCTCTAGCCTGCTTGGGTCTTATCTTTCTTACCCCTTTTCCTTCTATTTTTTTAACCCCTGTCCTGGGTAAATTTTAATTCACTCTGATCCAAATTCGTCATCATACCAGGAAATAATGCCAAGATTAATAAAAAAAAAAAGGGCTGACAAAGACAAAATTCACCTAAGGGGGCAGAAATATGTAAGAAAATGGGTGAGGAAAGAAATTTTTCTTTTGGAGTTAGGGAAAGGAAGATGGTAAGCATTTGCATTGCAATCCCTTGCTTAAGCAGTACCAGATATCCCAACAACTTTGTTGTGAGACAGGTGTATCTGGCATTATTACTGCTTCATTTTACCAAAGAGGACACCAAGCTTGAATGTAATAAGTGTAGGAGGTTTGCCTGCTGCAAAAATATAAAGACCTGGGTATATGCAAATATAGATTTATAGGGACACACCCTATTACACTTCATTTCTCAACTGATCCTCTAGCCCTTGCATTTGATGTTCAACCAGCTACGGTCCAGAACATGTAGAGGAGGACGCAGATCCTCTACTTATTTTTCTACCTCGTGATGTACATGGAGTCCTGAACTTACAGCTTCGTCTTGTGATTGTGCCAGCTTCCGATTCCTGGTATTAATCAAAGGGAGGTTAAATGACAGGCTACAGTGGATGGAGAGGAATAGCTACACTCAGGTCACAGCCCCAGAAGTGCAACCCCAGAGGTGAGATTCTGCTTTGTAATTAATGAACAGAGGGATGAGGATAATCAGAGGAAAGCCAATGCATGGAAAATACCCTGGGACCTCCTCCAGCTGCCATCAGGAACTCCAACCTCAAGCTTGACCACAGACTGAACTGTAATTATTCTCATGACTTGTCAGTTGTCCCTGTTTCTTCTGGTTCAGATTTATCATTCCTAAAATTCTAGAATTCTAAAGCTAAATAAAATAAGACCTGGCACCTGACTCCAACAGGCATCTGACAGAGGAGTTTGCTTCTGGATACCAGAAGATGTTGCAGCCTTCTGTTCATATATACCCCCCTTGAACTACTGTCCTCTGATATCGTCTTCCCCCACTCCTACTATGCTCCAGCCACAGTGGCCTCCTAACCATCTCTTGAGCATGTTTTCTCAGAGTATTTTCATTAGCTCTTCCCTATGCTTGGAATATTTTCTCCTTAGATCTTTATCCAACATCTTTGCCATCATTTAGTATTTTTAAAAATTCATTTATTTATTTTGAGGGCGGAGGGGGAGAGGGAGAGGGAGAGGGAGAGGGAGAGGGAGAGGGAGAGGGAGAGGGAATCCCCCAGAGCACAACATGGGGCTTGAACTCAGGAGGCTCAAATTCACAAACTGTGAGATCATGACCTGAGCTGAAGTCAGGAGTCAGATGCTCAAATGAATAAGCCACCTAGGCACCCCATCATTTGGTATTTTTTTTATATAATTTCTCTTACAGATCTTACTCTCCACCTTGACTTAAAGGACACTGAGTTAGACTGAGCCCTCTAAGAAGAAAATACCAAGACAGAATTAAACATGCAACACAAATTATCAGGGAGAATGCTAGTGAGAGAAAATGGGGGATTATCTTCCCTGGAAAGGCTGGAAGAGCCACAGTAATGCAGTCCTGACTATGAATGAAGGGGAGGGGAAGAAGGGAGGTTGGGTAAAAGCATCAGAAGCAGTGTTACAACTGAAAGGGAAGTCTGGCATGGCCATCGGAGAGTCCTTGGCATGGCCATTGGAGAGTTGTATGTTAGAGAATTCAAACATCTCCCACACCTTTGGATCCCTGATTCAAATCCCTGCCTTGGAATCACTGACTGGGAATAGGCCCCTGGAAAGTGGGGTCCTAATGCAAATAGGCTGATGGATATCGGAGGGCAGTAATGCCCACATTTGGAGATCTGAGTAGTGCATTCTCAGGGCCGCCATATACCCCCTCCCTACATTTTCCATCTTCATCATATTCCTCTATTTATCTTCTTCCTAAAACTGTCTGCAATTATATTCCTTATTACTTACTCTGTTACCATTTGTCTCCCTCACTAGGCTAAAAATTCCATGGAAGCAGAAATACTGTTTATCCTCATGCCCAAAATTATGTATCAGACACGTATAGTAGGTAGTAAGTATTTTTGACTTGAGTGACTGAGTCAAGGACTGATAAATAGATCCTCACTGAACCTGTAAGCACAAAATCCGCTCCTAACTGGCCTTCTATGAGTTACTTCTAGAAATCCTCTACTCCCCTATTATGACATCGTACACAGTCTCATCCTGTAACAGCTACGTTTGCTCCTTTCCAACTTCCAATCCAGCATGAACTCTAAAACTCTTTAATTAGCCCTGTTCACATATTCTAGCTAAACTTAAACTTCATCTAATACCAGCCAGTGAGGCCATCCTAATTGTAAACTTTGGAAGAATTGTAACATTTATAAAATGCTTACTTCTAAATGAACAGCATTATAGACCACTCATTCTCAGTACTTATGTGTATAGTGGACACTTTCCAGCCTGGTTAATGATCCAGTTCTTTCCTTTTGTTCTGAGAGTTCACATCCATCTAAACCTTTCTGGCTATTTTGAAGACTGACATTACTGACATTACTCACCATCTAGACATTAACAGGGTCCTCTTTGTCTCTGTAGGTTTCTGAGCCATTTTGGCTGTGCAGACCGCATGTATCACTTACACTTCTTTCTCTCCAGTCCTTATTAATTCTTTCTTTCCCATAAGATAAAAACTCTGTGAAGCAAGAGACTGGAGCCAGCATTAATTTCTACATTTGCGGAATGCTGAATTGGTGTAAAGTGAACGCTAATGATCCCAAGGATACATTGTGCAACTACTACCTGCAGATGCTTGGATTTCATCACGATCCGCCTTCTTCTGTTACACGATAGAGATGCGGCCACAGAGATGATTAATGGGGGGGGGGGGCGGGGAGGTGGTTGAGACTTACTCTTAAAAAGTGTCCTTGAAGCTATTTCACTCTCCAGTGTTTGACTTATTTATGGACTTATTTATTTATTTTAAAGAATATAATGAGATCAATAAAATATAATCATCAGTGGCCCTTGTGTTTGCTGCAGCCATATAATTCCCCCCACCAAAGACACATTCAGTCACGTCACTCCCTTCAACGACTCTCAGTGTCTCTGCCCTTAGAATAAATTCTGAGCCCATTATATGCCTTCCTCTTAGAGCTCCCTTCTACCTCTCTGAGCTCCCTTATCTTAATTTATTTTTCAGCACAATGCACACTAAATTTCTATTTCATCTACAGCCCTTCCTTCTGGATAAGGGATAAGGAAAGGAACCCAACCCCACCCTCATCCCTAATCAGATGTCCTTCTGTCAGGGCTTCAGGTATTAGCTCAGAAGTCACCATCTTGGGGAAGCGGTCTCTGATCGCCCCTCCACTCAGGGTATACTATTTGCCCCTCTTCTGGGCTCCTGTAAAAACCTTTACTTTCCCATCATTGAACGTTTCACACCATGTTACAATTAATTGAGTGTAGTGCACAAAAGGTCAAGGATCCCATCTGCTTTGTTATACTCTTAGGAACTTGAAGTAGATATTCGTGGAAGAAAGAAGTAGGGAGGGAGGGAGGAAGGGCAAAAAAACAAAAACAAAAACAAAAAACAAAAAAACAAAAAACAAAAAGACAAAAACCAGAACAAAGCCACAGGACCAAAATACAATCGCTTCTTCTATGTCCCCATGACACCAAACTGAGACTTAATCACAGTTTTGGTGCTCCCAGAAATGGATCTTCAATCAGGAATTTCCTCCTCACCTGACAGAGCCCTGCCATCCCCTAAAAGAAAGTGACTGCAATAGCCAACTGTGGGTTGGCTGTGGGTTTTTTTTGTTGCTGTTGTTGTTCATTTGTTTGTTGTTGAAGTACAGCTGGCACACGGTATTAAATCAGTTTCACCTTTTTCCTAGTATAACTTCCTTCTTCCTGCTCCCTTCTGCCATCAAGCTCTTTAATTTTGCACAGCTCCTCAGGGGTGCTTTCTATCTGCTACATTGGATGCTGCCCCACTGGAATTTATTTTCACTCATATAAACTCTTAAAAATGTTAATGTGTCTCATTCTATCTTTTATATTTTTATTTAATTTTAATTTTTATTTTTTATGAATATAATTTATCGTCAAATTGGCTTCCATACAACACCCAGTGCTCATCCCAACAAATGCCCTCCTCAATGCCCATCACCCATTTTCCCTCTCTCCCCGCCCTCCCCATCCACCCTCAGTTTTTTCTCTGTATTTAAGAGTCCCCTGTGGTTTGCCTCCCTCTCTTTCTGTTTGTAACTATTCTCCCCCTTCCTTTCCCCCATGATCTTCTGTTAAGTTTCTCAAATTCCACGTATGAGTGAAAACGTATGGTATCTGTCTTTCTCTGTATGGCTTATTTCACTTAGCATCACACTCTCCAGTTCCATCCATGTTGCTACAAAGGGCCATATTTCATTCTTTCTCATTGCCAAGTAGTATTCCATTGTATATTTAAACCACATCTTCTTTATCCATTCTTCAGTTGATGGACATGTAGGCTCTTTCCATAATTTGGCTATTGTTGAAAGTGCTGCTATAAACATTGGGGTACAAGTGCCCCTATGCATCAGCACTTCTGTATCCCTTGGGTATATTCCTAGCAGTGCTATTGCCAGGTCATAGGGTAGATCTATTTTTAATTTTTTGAGGAACCTCCACACTGTTTTCCAGAGTGGCTGCACCAGTTTGCATTCCCACCAACAGTGCAAGAGGGTGCCAATTTCTCCACATCCTTACCAGCATCTGTAGTTTCCTGATTTGTTCATTTTAGCCACTCTGACCAGTGTGAGATGGTATCTCAGTGCGGCTTTGATTTGTATTTCCCTGATGATGAGTGACGCTGAATATCGTCTCATGTGTCAGTTGGCCATCTGGATGTCTTCCTTGGAAAAGTGTCTATTCACGTCTTCTACCCATTTCTTCACTGATTATTTGTTTTTTGGATGTTGAGTTTGGTAAGTTCTTTATAGATTTTGGATACTAGCCCTTTATCTGATATGTCATTTGCAAATATCCTTTCCCATTCCATCGGTTGCCTTTCAGTTCTGTTGATTGTCTCTTTATATATGAAAAGCCCACAGATAATATCATCCTCAATGGGGAAAAACTGAGAGCTTTCCCACTGAGATCAGGAACACGACAGGGATGTCCACTCCCACCACCGTTGTTTAATATAGTGTTGGAAGTCCTAGCATCAGCAATCAGACAACAAAATGAAATAAAAAGCATCAAAATTGGCAAAGAAGAAGAAGTCAAACTTTCACTTTTTGCAGATGACATGAGACTCTAGATGGAAAACCTGAAAGACTCCACCAAAAAGCTGCTAGAATTACACATGAATTCACCGAAGTTTCAGGGCACAAGATCAATGTACAGAAATCAGTTGCATTCCTATACACCAATAATGAAGCAACAGAAAGAGAAATCAAGAAATCAATCCCATTCACAATTGCACCAAGAACCATAAAATGCCTAGGAATAAACCTAACCAAAGATGTAAAAGATCTGTATGCTGAAAACTATAGAAAAGTTATGAAAGAAATTGAAGATGACACAAAGAAATGGAAAAACATTCTATGCTCATAGATTGGAAGAATAAATACTGTTAAAATCTCAATACTACCCAAAGCAACCCACACATTCAATGCAATCCCAATCAAAATTGCACCAGCGTTCTTCTCAAAGCTAGAACAAGCAATCCTAAAATTTGTATGGAACCACAAAAGACCCCGAATAGTCAAAGTAATAGTGAAGAAGAAAACCAAAGCAGGAGGCGTCACAATCCCGGACTGTATTACAAAGCTGCAATCATCAAGAACAGACCCTTTGATCAATGGAAAGAATACAGGACCCAGAAATGGACCCACAAACGTATGGCCAACTAATCTTTGACAAAGCAGGAAAGAACATCCAATGGAATAAAGACAGTCTCTTCAGCAAGTGGTGCTGGGAAAACTGGACAGTGACATGCAGAAGAATGAACCTGGACCACTTTCTTACACCATACACAAGAAGAAACTCAAAATGGATGAAAGACCTCAATGTAAGACAGGAAGCCATCAAAATCCTCAAGGAGAAATCAGGTAAAAACCTCTTTGACCTCGGTCGCAGCACCTTCTTACTCAACACGTCTCCGGAGGCAAGGAAAACAAAAGCAAAAATGAACTACTGGGACCTCATCAAGGTAAAAAGCTTCTGTCTCAGTTTATCTTTTAACAGTTCTGGTGACAGAAGAGAGGAGGAGAGGACACCGAGCCGGGCGCCCCAGGAACAAGGCCCGACAAGGCGCAGGTACCTGCTGAGCTCCTTGCGCCGCTGCTCCGCTGTGTCTGGAGGAGGCGGGGAGGTCTCTCTGGCAGCCTGGGTCGCAGCTCCCCAGCTTTCCGGGAGGAGCTTTCAGACTTGACCGCGGCACTGCTTCGTCCACACCGGGGTCCAGAAACCCGCAGGAGTCAGACTGGGTCGGACCGGGAAACCTGAGCCGTTCAGGGTTAGACTGGGTCCAACCGGGAAACCTGACCCGCCCGGAGTTACCCTCGGTCCGGAAACCGCCCCGAGTTGGACTGGGTCCGACCGGGAAACCCGCCGGCCCCGGGAACAGAGCGGTTCCGACTGGGAAACCTGACCCGGCCAGAGTTACACTGGGTCCGGAAACTGCCCGGAGTTGGACTGGGTCCGACCGGGAAACCTGACCCGCCCAGAGTTACCATCGGTCCGGAAACCGCCCTGAGTTGGACTGGGTCCGACCGGGAAACTCGCCGGGCCCGGGAACAGAGCGGTTCCGACTGGGAAACCTGACCCGGCCAGAGTTACACTGGGTCCGGAAACTGCCCGGAGTTGGACGGGGTCCCCTTAAGAAACCTCCCCGGGTCCAGGAACAGAGTGGTTCCGATGTGGAAACCAGACCCAGTTGGGGCTGAAATGTGCCCGGGTCGGAGTGGTTCCTCCTTAGGAACCAGACTGAATCCGACCTAAGCTGGGCTGGGTCCAGTGTGAGGCCCAGGTGAATAACATTTTGCTTTAAGGCTGAACAGGGTTAACTTTACCAAAGATAATCTTGAATTATGGAGACCACTACGGAGAACTTTTAACCATTTTAGATAAGCTTATCCATTTAGGAGGTGCCCTGGAGATAAAGGTGTCTTGGCCAGGCACTCGCTGTAAGGGGTAGAGGGAAAACTACTTTTCCTCCAGTTTCTTTTTCTTTTTAACATTTATTCATTTTTGAGAGAGAAAGAGAGAGCAAGGGAGGGGCAGAAAGAGAGGGAGGCACAGGATTCAGAGCAGGCCCCAGGCTCTGGGCTGTCAGCACAGAGCTGATCACAGGGCTTGAACTCACGAACTATGAGATCATGACCTGAGCTGAAGTCAGAGGCTTAACTGACTGAGCCACCCAGGCACCCCTTTCTTCCCTTGGTTTCTGGTGCCTTCCATAAGAAATGCTGGAACCATCAACTGGCTCTGGAGCCTGCAGATGGGATCCTGGGAGAACTGGCAGAAGGCAGCAAAATGTAAGAATTGTTACCAAAGTCAGTTCCTCCAGATTTCTATCTGTGGTGCCTGGTCAAGAGTGGAAAGTACAATTTCATGTTGCCCTTTCCTTCCCAAATCAACATTGGCAGGAAAAGAAAAAAAAAATTGTAATGGTGATTATGAATTGGCTGTCAGGTACCCATTGGTTGTCCATCTTTTCCCTCCTAGGGACAGCCCTTGCCTCCCTCATTTTTGTATCCTGAGCACTTGGCTTGGCAACTGTCAGGTTGGGGGTCCCCAGAATATGGCTAGACAGAAATGTGGGTTGTACTTCATTTGTAGCTAGGGTCCTACCAACGATTTCCAGATCTCAAAGGAATTCTCTAAATCTTTCTTTTGGTTATCTTTGGGAGTGGCTCTGGATCTTGGGAGGGAAAATTTTTTTCACCCTCTTTGGGGATGCCTTTTGTGTCCATGAGGTTATTTAATACTGCCAAGAATACTGTTTATCCCAGATGAAACCTGACAAGATATTCAAAAGCTTTTGTTGTCGTTTTTTAAGTGGCCTTATGGTCAGAAGTTGGCCAAATTAGAAGCTGGTATTTAAAGCCTAGTAAGAATTTTTTAAGGCCTTCCCCCAAAGCTAAATGAAACTATGTACCAGAAGCAAATAAAACCATTTTGAAGCCTTTGTGGAAGGATTTACTAAAACATTCCAAAGACACACAGCTGTAAATCTAGAACATAGGAATCCTTTGATTTTCATCTTAGTTGAACATCTTCTCCCTGATCTAAAGAAACAAATAAAAGATAATATAGTAGGATGTGTATATATCAGCCTCTTTGGATCATTCTGGTTGCAGTCCATTTCTTTGAGGAATTAAAAACAACTATCCTTGTCCTACAAATTGAGTCTTTATAACAACAGAAATGTGACTCTAGAAACAACTCAAAGCCCACCTATCTTTTTTTTTTTTTTTAACCAATCCCAAAACTTCCCCTATTCTTCTCAAAAGGCTTGCGGATATGGTATAAGATCTGGGCTTAGACAACAAAAATTCTCCTTGGTAGAACCTGTATTATTTCTCTGTGCCTTTTGAGATGAAATTCTTCTACCTGGTCTTCTCCAGGAACCAAGGGAATTCTTATAAGAAGGGAAAAAGGAGGGGAAGGCTATTTTGAAAAGTCGACCTATAAAAAATCCTAACAATCTTTTCCACAAATATTAGTAAAAAGCTTCAGCCATCTGAACAGAAAAACTTAACTTCTTCCATCTGCCAGAAACAGTACTTGGATGCAACTGCCCTGTTATAAACTCGTGAATTTTGAATGATTACATATCTCTCCTGGCTGAAATTTTAAAGCAAAAACTGTAACATCTCAGTTTGCATCCTGTACTCTCAGAAATACAAAAAACCTAACCCAAATGTTTTTCAAGTTCATGTGGTCTAGGATAATCTTTGGTAAATAAAAGCTAGTTTACGTTTGTTTGTTTAATTGAAATAACCATGAGTTTAGAGTTATCAGCATTAAATATAATACTTTTATTCTCCCCGGGTTTTACTAAAAGTCAAATAAGCTCATGTTCTCTATGGTACAGAATTTATCAGCCAGAAAGATAATTTAAGATGATGGTTAGCTGTTTACTGTCTCATGAAATTTTCATGACTAATCTAAACATAATTAAGAACAATGAGTCAAATAGATGTAAGTAAGATATAAGTTTATAAGTGAACTTTTAAACAATTATGCCTTAAGGTATGTCTACTTAAAAACCATTTTTAAAATCTTTTTGGTAACTTGAAACCTTAAATTTACCTGAAATAAGTGACCAGTCAGAAGTACAGGTAACAGCCCAGACTTGGGACTAGTATCTGAAGCAGAGAAAAATTTCGTGGGACTGAGACCTTAACCTGGGGACCCTGATGCTGTCTCCAGGAAAACAGTGTCAGAATCAAGTTGGGCTGTAACACCCAGCAGCCATCAGAAAGTGGCTTGGTGGTTTTGGGGGAAAAACACACACACATTAGAATTGGAGTCAGAATTGTAATGGGTCATTAGGAATCTATGACAATTGAAAGGGAATTATACTTGTCCTTTTGGGTTGCAGTAGAGGAAAACGACTGCACACTCAGTCCAAATCACCCTTTGGTGTCCCTTAATGCACCCAAAAGAAAGGTCAAGCACTACAGATAAAGAGAAAGACAAGCCCTGCAGTGCATTTTGGTACTGATGAATGCGGGACTGACTTGAGCCACAGGAACATTCTTTATATTCTTTCTGTCCAACTACTCTCTTACAGACAGCTTCTGGTATAAATCAAATCCACCAACCAGGAGAGCACTGGGCTGTGATTCAGGAGTCACATACTTGCTCTGTGGCTTTGGGCTTTTTACATCTCTCTGGGTCTTGATTTTAATATACATCAGATTAATGAGTTTAAGCAGACACTCTCTATAGCTCTGACACAATGTTGTCTTGGGTTTCCAATGCCCCATTTGCCCTGGGCAAGGGCACCTGTGTCCCTTGTTAGCTGGCTTGCCCCCTCTTCCTCTGCCCGCCTCCCTCCAAGGCAGTGCATCATTTTGGACCCCAAAGTGGTATTAGGCAGCCAGACAATCTCATTTACTCACAACCATTTCCGTCATCAGGACCCACTATATCCAGTGGCAATTTACCACACGTCGTTAATATGTTTGTTATATTTTGTTGGCGGAATATGAAAGTTCATCAGCAAGCCCGCACACAGGGAAAGCATATTGAAATGAGCATCGCAGATCTGTCAGGCTGGAGTTTATGGCCTTTTCTCAGTACTACACTGTAAGTAAAACAAGCTCTGATTGAGTCAGCAGCCTCCTGGGTACTCATTTGCCAAAGTGTGGGAATTTTAATGCTAAGTTTATCCGCCTGCATTAGGCAGGGAGGGTTGGGTGGGGAGGAGGTGGGCAGATTGCTTTCGCTTAGGGGTATTATAGACCAGCCTGCAAGTTCCACAGGCACCGGGAGGGAAGCTTTCAGTGGGTTTGGCCTCTTATCTTCTTATCGTCTTATAGATTTTGGAGATGTAGTACCCTGGAGTTTTAATACTCAGTTTGCAAATCCTCCTTTTAAAGCCAGTGCATTGAAATGCAAGAGAAAAGAGAAAGGAAAAAAAAAAAAAAAGAAAAGAAAAAGAAATATTCACTGAGGAATGGCACTGGGAAGAAAAAAAAGATGATGAAGAAGAAAGGGGAAGAGAGAATCATTAAAATCCCAGTTAGTGAACATGATTGATGCAAATATCCTTACACCTTGTCTCCTTTGCAGGCGACTTCCAGTAAGGGTTCAGGCGCCCTCACTGGGGAACTACATTCTCTGAAACAGGACTTTGTAGATGCCGATGCTGTCTAAATGGATTACAAAGCTTTGTAAGTCCAAATTAATGCACTGGGAAAATGAATTTTGGAAACAAGATTTCTGTTTCTTCTTTCAGGCAATGATAGGAAACACAAAGTAGGGGGAACACATTTCTACCCATGGGAAGAGATCTGTTTCTCCGATTTGGGGAGGGTCAGACAGTTTTCAGCAGGTGGTTCACAGAAGTTGTGTGACTCAGAATAAGGTGTTATTAGTATTAAGAGATAGTTATCTCATCGCAGCAATGGCAGTCACTACCATTTCTTCCTCCTCAGCAGGAAGGCTTATCCGTTGCTTTTTCCTTGAGCGGACATTTGGTATTCTAGGAGCCAGAATCTAGTTTTCATTCCAGTGGTGTGCAGCTGTGGGTCACCTGGCTAATGCAGGGGCCATTCCACATTCCAGAGGCATGGAGCCGTGGTCATTTGGCATTCCAGAGGCGTTCTGAAGCTACAGGTCATTCATTATGCCAAGGTTACTTTCTCGGCCTGCAGAGCCGAGAGCCTTATTCTTTGCTAGTTGAGATTGGAAACTGCCAAGGAAGATGTAACTCCACTGGTGTCAGAAGGACAAAGATGGAAAGAAAGAGAGAGAAGATAAAAATTAACTGCAAAGAATTCTCAACTAGTTCTTAGAGAGGATGATGGGGACAATTCATGGTGCACGTGGAGTCAAAGATGAGTTTTTTGGGGAGGAGAAAGAAAAGTATAAGTACAAATCTGATTGTAATTAATTGTTCTGTCTTAATTGAATGAGAAGCAAGATATAGTAACAAGAGATACCGGTGCTACAATCGGTCAAAGTTGGGTTCAAATCCTGCCTCTGCTCCCTATTGATTGTGTAATTTTGATTTATTTAGTCTCTTTAAACATCATTTTCATCATCTGTAAAATGGAGACAATGAGACAACCTGCCAGGGCGCCTAGTTGGCTCAGTCAGTGAAGGGTCGAGCTCTTGATCACCGCTCATGTCGTGATTCTCCTGGTTCATGAGATCAAGCTCTGTGTCAGGCTCTGTGCTGACAGAGCTGAGCCTGCTTAGGATTCTCTCTTTCCCTCTCTCTCTGCCCCTCCCCTACTTGTGCTCTCTCTCTCTCTCTCTCTCTCAAAATAAATAAATAAACATTTAAAAAAAGACAAACTGCCATTTTAAGATAACACTCTGTTTAAAATTTTTTTAATGTTTACTTATTTTTGAGAGAGACAGAGTGTGAGCAGGGGAGGGGCAGAGAGAGGGGGAGACACAGAATCCGAAGCAGGCTCCAGGCTCCAAGCTGTCAGCACAGAGTTTGATGCAGGGCTCGAACTCACAGACCACTAGATCATGACCTGAGCCAACGTCAGATGCTTAACCAACTGAGCCATCCAGGCACCCCTAAGATAATACTCTTAAAAGTGTTTAGTACTGTCCCTGCCTCAAGGAAAAGACCCTACAAAAATTACTGTTGCTGTTGTTGTTGTTATTATTATTATTATTATTATTATTACTTATTGGGACACTCTTGAGTTTTAAAGATGAAGATGATGATAACTTGCCTTAATATTAATACCTATTCACTCTTTCCATTATCTTCTATCATATGTCAGCCACTGTGTCACAGAAGTCATTGTGCTAACTCTGGACAGATTAAGACTAGGCTGTGTCTAATGACCACAGATTCAATTCAATAGGGTCCCAGCAAATATCTGCTGGGTACAGTGCTCTTCTCTAATCCCAATAGTTGACCTAAAGATCAAGGGGATTTTTTTTTTTTGCCACTGAGGAATCTATGACCTATAGTAAGATAACCATGGATAATGAGAAAGGGGGGAAAACATATGGAATTCACAGAATGATAAGAACTGTTTGTCTTAATGTGCACATAGATTGGACACGTCTCAGGCAGTCCAAAACACATGTATGATGGTGACAAGATGGTTGTACCATTCCCAGCATTGAATCTTTGTAAATTAAAATCTAACAGGACAGGTGGTTGAAGCCACATAAGGGAGAACCTTGATTTTCATGCTTAGGAGTATGCACTTTATTCCATAAGGAGTAATGACAAAAAGGAAAACAAAATTTGCTTTGCTTTACTTTTTGTTGTTTTTGTTCCTACAGGTGAATGATATAATCTATCCTTTACGGATCTCCCAACAGAATTGCCAAATATTGGAGCAAAATATATGTATGTTTCATATCAAGATCATCAACAGAGGACAAGTTGAATTATGGGGCAAAGGAGGCAAGCCAGACTGGGGATGGGGGGAGGGCAATGGTAGTAGAAGGGGACAGTGTCATGACTACAGGGAATTTATATGTGACCTGATTCACTGGTGGAAGCCAGGACCTTAGGGATGGGCTACCCACAGGGAAGCCCTAACTGTGCCTCAGCCAATAAGCTCAGATGGTAAGAGGAGGTTTCTGTGTGCATGGGGTGGCCTTGCAGGCTGCAGAGCCTACTTCAGAGGGTCACAGAGGGTGGCCTATGCATGCACTGGGGTGCTTGTTAAAAGTGGATTCTGTAATCCTCACCAGGAACAGATCTCCTTGGAGCAATCCCTCGTGGCCTCCAAGAAATAAAGGTCAAAGTTTCTAGCATACAGTTCTCAAGAGAAATAGCAAATCAAGTTGAAAAAGCACTCTTAGAAAACATCTTGTGATTCTTGCAAACATTTGTTGGATCTCTCCTGGTTCTAAAATCTGAGAATACAAGTTTCAGAGAAAACACAATTTCCCTGCCAGGGTGGACCCTGTATGTTGTAAAATCTTGGGGCCCCCTTAAGTAATGAATACAGAAATAATGAATAGAAATGTACACTAGAAAGTAAATCTTTACCTTAGAAAAGAATTGTAACAACTAACAATACTGAAATACTGACGTACATTTCACAAAAGCCAGAAAAACATAATTTTTATTTATAACCAACATGCCATACCTCTATAATGTCATCTACATTTTATCTGTATACTTTGATGTTTTCATATGATGTGTTTGATTATTGATGTGATGATTATTTTCTATTGACAGGTTAGGAAATTCACTTTTCCCCCATCTGGTGCTATTTTTTTCTTAATTGACACTTCAAAAAAATTCCCATTATTCTTCCCAATTTGTTATTGAAAATTAGTAGGTAAATATTTAGCAGTCATGTCACTTTGAGAAAACTGATATCAAATTTCTTTAATACATGAGCATTGAGATTTCAGAGAATTTCAAGTCTTCTCATGCAGTAATGTAACTTAAATATTCTTTGTGTTGATAATATTCATGAACCAGTTTGTGATCAAGGTCCATATTGCATTGGCTCAGTATGACTTTTATGCTAACTTTGTTGATGTTTATAGTTTATGCCAAATCAACAAGCTCTGAATGAAAATACACAAAGACTCGTTTGAGCTAGACAGTTTTGACCAAAGAAAATGATGGAAAAAGGCAGTCTAATAGAGCCAAGAATGTAGTTCAAAAAGAGTACAGTGAACAAGCTGGACAATGGATAATGAGACCAGAACTATGTCTTGCAGTGAGAAAGGCAGGTCTGGAATGAGTGTTAAACACTGGCAAGTGGCTGGATTTATATTATCATACTTGCAAATTTTGGAAACAGATACCTGCTGATTTGTCAACTTACAAAAAAGCAGTGACTCAAAACGCTAAGATCATCAGTACTAGTCGCAAATACCCATTTCAATCTTAGCTCTGCCCCTTAGTAACCTGTGAAATCTTGCTAACAGTAACTTAACTAGTCACAGAAGGGATGACAAACCACAAAAACATTCCCCACCAAACCCCACCAAACATATACCCAATTAAAATTCCTTTAAGCTGGATACAAAAAGGCCCACACCAACCACTGTAACACAAGGAGAGTAAGAGTAAAGAGAGACGATAGTCTTGATCAGTTATGTACTGCAATACTCTCCTTTGAAAATTCTGAAAAAGAAAAAAGAAAACACATATAACCATGTGCTCACATTGCTGACGCAACTCCCGGAGTCCTAATGCTGAAACTTCATTTGCCTGCTGGTACATCTGCCTCTGTTCCCTGTGGTTTCCATGGAGCCCACAGTCTAGTTAGGGAAGACAGACAATAAACACATGAACAAAATAGTAAACAGACAATTTCAGATAGTTACTCTTCTATGAAGAAAGTAAAATACTATGTATGATAAAGAGTTACCGTAGGCAGGGCAAGAAGCAGCCCTTCGAGAGAGGGGTCAGAGAATATCTGGCTGAGGAAGCCAGCTTTGGGCTGAGATGTGCATCCAGAGAAACCCACACTTGCAAATCTGCAGACTGGAACTGTGAGGCCAAGAGAGGGGAGTGACTAGTCCATGCTTCCCCATCAAATTAGTGACAGAGTTAGGACTATAGCTGAGACACCCTGGACTACATTAGAATCCCTTGCTACCTACCACTTGAGGACCCCATGTGAAGTTTCACTGTAGATATTCTTGACCTATGGAAACTGAGACAACCCTCCACTGAGCCTTCACTCAGCTCCTGGTAAAGGGAGTTACTTATTTATTTTTAGAATCACCAAAAAGCCAAAGGTGAGCAGGTGAGCGCTCCATTCAGTAGTCAAACTGCCATTTCACAGTTTTGAGATAATCACAATGATTATAATATCTCATTTCAGGACCATAAAATTGTTAAGAAAAAAAAGCTATGAAAACTCAGAGAGATCAATCAGGTAATTATTCTTTAGATTATGGTAGTTACATGTCTGTATCAGAATATATCCATCCATCTGTCTATCTATCTATCTATGCTTATATACATACAGAGAGAGAGACAGAGACACAGACAGAGAGAGAGAGGGAGGGAGGATACCCATACATTATAGACTTATTTACTTGCTATTTTGCTATTTATATTATATGCCAAAAATATACACAAGACCTACAGATTTTAAAAGATGCCCTAGAAATAAATGAAAGTCCAGAATTTTCTACCACTTTCTACCAGTGGATCGCTGGGTATGCACTTTGAGAAAACTTTGCCTCTCTTTGAAGACTTCTGATCTAGTCTATCACTTCCAGTTTGAGCGCTGAGAAACTGAGGCCAGAGAAGATAACTGAGAAAATCATTCTGATGACCCAGTATGAAAAATAAGCTGAATTACTTTAAAATAAACTCAATTTCATATCTAAAGTCTTTTAAATCATCCCTGTTATTTGTTAAAATTATAATTTTCCCTATGCTTTCACTTGGTTTTTGCAAGGCCTTTCCTTACTCCCCAGGGACTTATGCTTTGCTCCTGATCTCCTCTCAACAGGGAGCAGTCCGGGATCAGGAAACCTCTGACACCAGACCCCAGCAAAGAGTAAACTCCCTCAAGTCCACAGGCTCAACCTGAACTCAAGCCGTTCTCCTCAAGGATTCCCAGAACAGACACAGGCTCCCAGCCTGCTTAGGAATGCGGCACTGCGCTTCTCAATAGCATTTTATGACACATTTCTCAAATCAAATTTAAAAGCATAACTGAGTGGAATTAAATTAATGCCGTCTGGTAATGTCAGCAGCACCAGAGTTGCAACAGGCTGGCTTAACTCTTAAACCTTCTAGAGCTCCATGATACATATTCAGTCTTCAGTATTATTGAGAGAATCTGTGTGTGTGTGGGCGCCTCAGCATGGTGGGGCGGGGGCTGGGACGTGGCTGAGCAGTCTTCAAGAGCATAAAAGGAGTTACGGGTACTTAATGATCACGCACGCCCCGTGACCTTGATGTTTTTGAGTTGACATTGGCCTTTCCCTTCCTGTTCCATAGAGTATGCTTAACTTCCTCATATTGTTTGATCATGATAATCACCCTGGGAGGAAACCATTCATGTTTTTATCTCCTTCCTTTATTATGTCTTACTTGAACCCGAGTGCCGGGACTCCAAATTCAGCATTCTTTCCATTCATTGAATTTAATAATAATGACAACATTGCGTGCCTTTGCAAGGTTCTCTTAACGTCTCTGTTGCTAAAGCCATTAAACCATTTGTCATTTTCATCTTAATTGACTCAATGGCATCATTTTACTTACCACTTTCTTGTTGTCGAAAGATGTTGCCTACACTTAGTTTCAAGATGCCTGGCCTTTAGTTTTGTTCCTATATCACCGAACACTCCCAGTGTCTTTTTCTGAGGACTCTTTCTCTTTCCTAAATGTTAGGTGTTCCAGGGCTCCTTTTTCCCTCTGGCTAAACTACCCCTGGTGATCTCACCCAGTCCATGTTTTATTTATTTATTTTTTTTTAAGTAAGCTCTACTCCTGATGTGGGGGCTTGAACTCACAACCCAAGATCAAGAGTCGCTTGCTGTGCCTACTGATCCAGCCAGGCACCCCAGTCCATGGTTTTAAATGTCATTTACAATAATGGCTTTTGAATCTACATTTTCTGCCAAGATGTCTCTCCTCAGCTCCAGTGCCTACATCCAACACCAGGCACCTCCTCTTGGATATCTAAGGGGCCTATCAAATATCACCAATATCCCAATCTTGACCCAGACAGGCGTGCTCCCACAGTCTTATTCATGTCTGCAAACACAAACTCCATCCTTCCAGCGGCTCAGTCCCAATGTCTGTGTTATTGTCAAGCCCTGTCTTGTGTCCTCCACACCTCCTGTCTGCAAATCCTTCTACTCTGTCTTCAAAGCATGCCTAGAACCCAACCACTGCATCTTGCACTACTCCCACCCTACCCAGGATACCACCATTTTTTGATACAGGATCCAGAGCATTCCTTTTAAAAGGTAAATTCTATCATATCGTGCCAGCGGATGCCCCTCTCGCTTACAGTGAGAAGCAAAGGCCATGCGGTGACTTACAGACTCTTAGTTCTGTCTTTTTCCTCAACATGAGTAACTTTCTAACACTATGCTATTTTTTTGTTTATAGTCTACCTCCTCTCCACAGATTATAATATCTAGCAGAAGAGGCACCATCTAAGCCTGTGTCCCCAGTTCTTCCAATAGCGTCCTACTCATAGAGAGTGTGCAAAACAGATTTTTGATTGTACGAATACATACTTCACTTGCATGTCATGAATGATCATTCCCAAAGTCCTTTCACATACATTATCCTGTGTCGAGTCTCAGCATGATTCTAGGAAGTAAACAGGGTAGATATTTTCCCATTTGAAAAAAGGGGTACAACTGCGATGCAGTGAATTAATTGATTTGGCTAAATTCACTCCAGTACTAACGGAAGAATCCAAGAGTAAACTCTCAATTTTCACATTCCTAAGCTGCTCCTCTTTGCTATCTAATAGATTCTGTCTCAGGGAGTGTGAGCGTACATGACTCTGTGGAGTCAGCATACAAATTTAGCTTGCAAACTTCGGTGTCTGACTGCTTGGGCTCAGTTTCTGGTTCTACCTATTCCTACATTGGTTAAATTATTTAACCGTCTGTTTTCCCTTCAATGAAAGGGTTATAATCATAATGTCTTCCACAATGGGTCAGAATGTGTTAAATGACATAATACATGTGAAATTGTTGCACAAAGTAAACATTCAAAAAGATGTAATTGATGGCATGTGAAAAGTGTTTGCAGCAAGAGAAATAGGAGTTGACAGATAATCAGATAGATTCATGTGCAGATATGACCCACATGAATTTGGAAATTCCACACTATTTGAAGGGATGCATGGATGCCAGAAGCTTAGTCTACTGTTCTTGATTGTTGAAACAACCAGAGTCCAGTCCAGGAAAACTGAATGCCAAGCTGCAGAGTTCAGACTAAGCGTACTGTGGAAATCTAAGAGGCCAGAGTACCTCACACAAGACCAAAGAAGCATCCCGGAGCATGTGGAACCTGACATGACTTAAATCTTCCTGGTCCTGACATTGTCTAACACAATAGCCTCCATGTAGGTGGCGCATATGAATGTGCATTGAATAAAAATAAACATTTGGGTGAATGAAAACTGGGGATGATAGAAGAGAACACAGTGCATGGAGAAAAGGATGAGGAAGACAGAGAGCAGAGGAAGTATATTAGTTACCTACTGCTACATAACAAATAGCTCCCAAACTTAGCTGCTTAAAAGAACAAGCATTTATTATCTCTGGAGGGTAACTGACATGACAGATGACTTTCAACAGATATTTATATTAGAACTAGTTACAGATATCATGCCAATACTCAGAAACGTGGGTGTCTTTATTTGTTTTAGTAATAGTAGTCCAGGCAATGTAGAAATATTGACATATGTTATCTAAATTTATCATCACAACAATCCTAGCTGTCATTCTATCTTTTTAATCCATTTATTCACTTATTTATTAGGCAACCATATATTAATTTTCTACAATATGCCAGACTCTGTGAATTTAGAAGCAAACTATACAGATAAAAATTCTTGCCTACATGGAGCTTATAACAAAGAAGGAGAAGACAGATATTGGTTGGCAGACTGGTCCACTTACATGGAGGACAAGAAAAAAAAATTAAAGAAAGAGGCTGACCATTCCAGATTCATAGGTGGCAGTGATCATAAGCAAGGGAAGTTACTTACAAAGTTGTTTGGGGCGGCCAGAGACAGGTAGATTTCTGAACCCATCTGTCAAAATATTGCAAGTTTATCTAGAAACCTTAAGTGGAGTCAGTTATTTGTACTCTCTGGATGGTCTCCATGACACCTTATTCTCTCAAGGCTATGCTCATGGAACAGCTCCCATTGTGGGAACCATAGGAAGAGTGTACTTCCCGAGATGGGGGGTTGGGAAGAAGAGGGGAGGATAGGGTCAGGAGATGGGGGGTGAAGAGCCTGATTGCCTGGGTCCAGCTTGTGGGTCAACCTGTGGTCACATCCTCTTATTTACCTCCTCCAACAACAGACATTCAATATATAAATAAGTATACAGTAAAATGCATAGTGTGTCAGAGGATGATGTGTGCTCTCAGGACAATAAAGCAGGAAAGGTGGAAGGAGGTATTGTCCAGCATTGCACAGGCAGCAAAGAGTAGAGACAAATGCCATTTTGTGTCTGACCCCATAGGGTGTGCCAGTGACCGCACACTCAATCATAAGAACTTCAGGTCTTCCTTAGGGTGCCTTGTCAGTTAGGATCACTCAACCACATAGTTAGAGAAAACCCTAACTCACATGGGAAATTGCTTCACAAACCAGGAGACCCAGAGGCTTCAGAAGTGGAATGCCAGAAACTGTCTTACCACTGGGACCAAGGCAGCGTTCCCTCTAGTACTCCAACATCTAACAGAAGAAAATAAACATCTTTTTGATAAAGAAACCTTTCCCAGAAGACCTGAATAGACCTCCCCTCATTATGTAGAACATGATCACATGATCTCCACTAGACACATTCGTGGCAAGCAATCTGAACCCTTGGTATTCTGGATTGACATAAGTCTCCCCCCCCCCCCCGCCCCCACCTACCCCTCCTCCCCTTACCTGTGGTTTCACTTTCCGTGGTTTTGGTTACCTGTGGTCAACCCTGGTCTGGAAGCAGATGATCCTCCTTCTGACATATAGGTTAATAGTAGCCTAACACTAGGTCACAGGGCTCGGTCGTTCACCTCACTTCATCTCATCAGGTAGGCATTTGATCATCTCACATCATCACAAGAAGAAAAGTGAGTACAGTACAAGGAGATATCTTGAGAGAGAGAGACCACATTCATATAACTTGTAGTACATTCTATTGTCACAATTTTTCCATTTCATTGTTATTGGTGTTAATCCCTTTGTCTACTTGATAAACTTTATCATAGGTATGCACATATAGGAAAAAACACAGTATATGTAGGGTTTGATATTATCCACAGTTTCAGGCATCCACTAGGGGTTGGAACAGATCCTATATTCCTGGAGGGTACTCCTATATTCCCGGAATCTGGGATAGGGTTATCTTCCCCAGTGTAATGTGAAGGAGCAATGGTGATTTCAAGAAAATCTGTCAACAGGAAAAGTGGAGAGTAGCGACCGTCAGCATTTGCCATTAATATGGACAAAGCCTTATTTATAGTCTAATGATCAACATTGGGTACATAAAAGAAATTTCATAAGTAGTTTTTAATTTGGATTAGGGTAAGAAATGGAAAAACAAAACTAAAAGGGATAAGGAAGGGAGGAAAGTTGGAGAAGCAGAATCATTTTAATATTAACATAAAGAAGAGAGAGTGTACAACAGTCTGAGTTGAGAGAGAAAGACTCTTGTCTTTTTATCAATGCCCAGACATTCAAAGCTGTGTGACTTGGGGCTGATCACTTAACTTTTCTGTGACTCAGTTTCATGAACAGAAACTCTAATCTAATAATGCTAATCAGTCACATTTTATGAACAGCAGGAGATTTAGTAAGATGCCTGTGTTCAGTGAAAGAAATCCATGACATTCCAGTTGAAAGTGGGTGTGTTCTCCATTTACAGATGTAGAAAGAATGGGAAAGAGTGTGTCTACAAACAAGATAATCGAGTTAGTCAAGTAGATGATTCAAAGAGGGCAACACACACAGACATATGCACCCACACACACATACTCCTACAATCTTTTCTCATGAAAAAAATATATTATTGTTTATTGTTCTTTGAGCAATTATTGCTTGCCAGGCACTAGCTAAATAATTTATGAGCATTGTCTCATTTAATTTCACAACAACCCATGAGTTAGGTACTACTATAAAACAGTTTTCTGTTTGAATTACCTAGGATAGATTTTTCAAACTTCCACTTCATTTTACATATATGCACTTTCTCTTCCTCATTAAGTGGATGCCATTTCAGTGAATGACTATCGTCTTCAGGTTACTTCTCCTAAATTTAAACACAGTACTTCTTCAGTCATTTTCCTTGCACCAATGAACCATTCTATAGTGCTTTGAGCTGATCAGATCAAAATTGTGCAGGAAAATTTAGCACCAGCCAGTTCCTAAATGCTGAGTTGGCTCTGGTTATTTCTTGACCGCCCTGCATTTGCTTACCAGTCTCAACACCAGAACTTGGTGCTCATCAATCACTTGGAACACATCCCTCTCGGCAATTCCTCAACAGGAGCCTTGACTGAGGAATTGTATTGACAATTGCAAGCTAGTATTTCACATTGGATTCCTCTTCAAAGCACTTTACTCAGATGATGTGCATAACTGATATGCAACAGAAAAACAAGGTCAGAAAGAGATTCACAAAGAAAGAGTGATTTGGCAGGTTTCCCATGAGAACTCCAGGGGAAGGTCCAGGGCTCAGCCAAGAGCACCAGGTATGGAGTCAGGAGAGGGGGAGACTTAGTGTGTCTCTGCCAACACCATGCTGTGTGTTTTTGGGCAATTCTTTCTAAATCTCCCAGCATCGATGTTCCCAGCTGTAAACATGGTGGGAGAGAACCAAGTTAGGGCTGGAAGGTACTGGCATAGGTGCCTGTAGCAGACATCAGGAATCAATCATGGCACTTTTTCCCACTGAGCCTGCGATAGGCCCCCATGTTCTTCTCAGCACACACTCCAGGCAGCCTAGAACAATTAGAGTCGGCACATCATTTAGAATATATCTGTCATTCCTGGATGAAGTAATTTCTAACATTCATTTTGGATCTAATATTTTAGAAATATATTGCTGCTGTAGGAAGAATCATGAAGTCAGGATCAGAAGGCCAGACTTAAATTCTGGTTCTGACGTTTATTACTTCTGTGACCTTAAGCAAATCAACTCATATCTTTGATTTGTTTTGTTTTTTTTTTTTAATCTGCAAAATGGGAATAAAATATCAATGTCCTATGGTCAGAGTGAAGATCAAATGAGATATATGAGAACACACCCAAAAGCATATAGCATATCCTGGCAAATTGTAGACATTCAATCACCCATTAAAATAAATATTTTAAAGGTGACACCTAGTGAGACTAATGCATATGTGAGGAAATTGCTAAGCATGCTGAAAGCCAAAAGGAAAGTGAAAGAGGAAGGGAAGGTCATTCCTCTTTGGATATTTCAGCTCCTCCCTTTACCCACCACTGCTGCTGGATTCTGCAGTCCTTATCCTGGGTTTATTATCAGCAACACACCTGTATCTCATATCCTCAACCCAGTCAAGAGACTGGGTCTTCCTCTTCAGCTCTAGATATGTGACTCACAAATCCATTTCTAAAGAACATGTCCAGGAACTACCAGTATTGTTTGATTCCTCTCTGCTTTTGTCCCTTCATGTGATCCTTCTCCATACCCAAAGGGATAGATATTCCACCAGTATATTAACTCAGTGGGGTGCTATGGCTTGATTCATCTATACTCAACCTTAACCGGGTGTGTTGTGGGAAGAGGGTAACCTGAGGTCAGGAAATGAATGATGCTAGGAGTTTTTCTCCTTCCCCATCACCAGCACAGCCTGAGGCATCTAGGGCCTTAGTCTCTGTTTCTCAAGTTTGTAATCATCCTGCTCTTGAAAGATAGTTGTCCATACAGGATAATTATGGTGGGGGTTTTAAAATATGAGGGCTCAAGCAGCTGTCAGTTGGTCACTACCAGATTTACTCATGGCAGTCACACGTACTCCTCCATTCCTTCTTCCTACAGGTAGGGCATGGTGCTCGTTACTGGAATAGATTTGGGATGGTCCTCAATCCACACACCTTCCCATACTGGTGGCAGGTGCTCCACATCAGGCGAAACAGAGAAATTTTCCTGATGACAGCACCCCAGTCCTCCTCCTCTCTCCTCTTGCCCCATTCTATAGGATCTTCTCTAGTTCTAGATGATTGTGGGGATGGGGGTGGGGAGGGATACTCATTATGCATGCATCTTACTGTATTTCTTAGGTCTGAATCAATTTATGCCTTTGTATCCTATAAATGTAGTCTCATGAAAAGCAGAGGTGTAACAGATTGGTTCAGGGACCAAGGGAAGAAATTTGATGAGTCCCTAGGTAGGTAAAAAACATATTAATTCTCACTTTTTAATATTTTCCAATCACATTTTTACTAGAACATATTTAATCCTGATATGATCAAGGACAATAACTATTCTATGTATCATGTGATTTAGAAGTTCCTAAAGGCATCTGGGAGAAATGGAGTCTGAAGAAGATATGGGGAAGTCAAGAAATGGTGTGAGGCTTGGATACTTTGTAGGATGAAGCAGCCATATTATTTTTAAAATGATTATTTATTTATTTTTGACAGAGAGAGAGAGAGAGAGAGAGAGAGAGAGAGAGAGAGGCCGAGAGATAGGAAGACAGAGAATCTCAAGCAGGTCCCACGCTGTCAGCACAGATCCTGACACAGGGCTCAAACCCACTAACAGTGAGATCATGACCTGAGCTGAAATCAAGAGTTGGACGCTTAACCAGCTGAACTACCCAGGTGCCTCAAAGGGGATTTTATAACCAAGAACATCTAATACTCAGTTTGGGGTGGGTCATTTGCATTATTACGATGCAAAACTTCTGTTAGCTTCCCAAATTTTTTACTAAAATATTCTGTACATAAAAGTAGATGTGTGTGTGTGTGTGTGTGTGTGTGTGTGAATGAAAGATGGGCAAAGATAAATGTCCAGGTTGACATAGCTCAGAGCAGTCTCCAGATAGGGGTACCATGCACATATGTAATACTACGATAACTCATAAAGGGAGAAGCCAGGAGTTCAAACCACAAAAGTATAGCTCTACCCAGACATTTTCAGAAACTTCATGAGAGTTTTTTTTTTTAACTTCTAAAGAGTACAAAAATTGAAACCCAAACCAATCTTCTCTATATCTAAAGGATCAGGAAGGCTCAGTGAACATTTGGGTTGGATACTCCCTATAACCCAGATCAAATGCCTTCTTCTCTACAGGGTCTTCTTCAAACACCATCCGAGAAAGTTAATTACTTCTCAAGGCTCTTACCTCACTTTGCTGACACAAACCTTGTCATTATGCATTTTGATGTCTGTGCCTGTCTCTCACACTAATCTGTTACTCTATGCTATGCTATGCTTATTTGCTAAGATTTCTTCAGAACTTACTCCCTTGTTTTGTGAAATGAATTAAAACTACATTATAACACTTTTTCCTTGCTTCCTAATAAAAGGCTACATATCTCTGCATTGGATCAGGACTGGGAAAATAAGAAAGTAAGTTCAGGACTGGAAAACCAAGCTAGAGTGACAGAAACTGTGACACGATGTGCAGAAATCTCCAAAGTCTGCAGAAAAAAAAGTAAAAGGTAAACCCAAATTTGGCAAACCCTAAAGATGAACCTAGAGAGTTTACTGGCAGGAAGCTATGCTCTCCATAACAGCTCTCTTCACCCAAATGGTAGTATCTTCCCTTTCCTCTTTTCTACCCCTTTCCCCCTCTTACCCCTGTCCTACTGGATCTTGAACAAAAGTTAAAAACTCTATCCCTAGTATCCCAGAGTTAGGTAAGACCCACTTCTATGGTGATGAGGTAGTCAGTGTGTGGTCCCAGTGCCACTGCAGTGGGAAGACAGTGTTTCTTTGGAGACCCAAGTTGGACCTTGAAGGTATTTCTCCTCAATAATTTTGTCTGATAAACTATGGCTAAAATCAAGTATATGTCATTCCCTCCATAGGTTCAGTAGGTTTTGGTGGATTGGAGGAGGGAGCCCAAAACAAAATGCAGAATACTGGTTCCATATTGAAAACAGCTGCTAAGTTTTAAATAACCAACTTAAAAACAAACTTTTGGGATCAACTCTATTGATCCTTTGGGTTGCTGCTTTTCAGAAACAGGGCCTACATCATAAAATAGCCCCTTACTCCTATGCCTAACACCTAGGGGGTTTCCATACCTCCCTCTGTATTCATTGGACATAATTTTACATTATTTTAAACATTAGAATGTTTATGGAACACTCTGTGGCCCGCCCTATTCTAATTTGGCCACGGGAAGATGTTCAAATTGATTGTTCAAAATCAATTTAAGGGACCATTAGTCATCCAGAGGCTAATTGCTGTTATTATCTTATTATTCATCATAATCCCAATAACATAAGAATAATGCAAAATTGAAAAGGTAAATCCAATTTGCTATGCAGTCATCAGAAAAGATCGTAGCGATTTCTAAACGCAGCCCTCGGGAAGGAGTTTCAGTGCTCTTTGCTCTAGCCAATCTGGCAAACAAACATCTACTAGGCCCTTCCTATGTATAAGGCTCCAAATTTGCTACTGAGATGGGGGCCATGGGCTAGGGGAAGAAAGGATAGCAGTGTTGTGGGAGGATTCAACAATAAAAAGCCTCTGGCCCTTCATTTGATGGAGCTTTCTGTCTATAAAGAGTGATGTGCTTATTCACTGTTATGAAAAGACAGACATTAATAAGTACAAAACAATTCACTAGTTATTATGGGTGCACACTGTAGGGAATAATTAGTTGTGTTTTTCAGGGTTCTAGGAAGACTTCATAGAAGAGATTACTTTAAAGCCAGGTCTTGAGGGGTGCCTGGGTGGCTCAGTTGGTTAAGCATCCAACTTCAGCTCAGGTCATGATCTCACTGCTCATGAGTTTGAGCCCCACATTGGGCTCTCTCTGTGCTGACAGCTCAGAGCCTGGAGCCTGCTTTGGATTCTGTGTCTCCCTCTCTCTCTGCCTCTCCCCCACTCACATTCAGTCTCTGTCTCTTAAAAATAAATAAAACAATTAAAAATAAATAAAGCCAGGTCTTGAATGATAGTTAGTATTCCATTATTCCAACAAAGAAAAAAGTCATTCTTGGCAAAGGGTATTACATGGGTAAAAACAAAATTGCAACTGATTCGGGGAGCAGGGAAGCTCCTGTGTGGTCTGAGCAAAGAAGGGGTAGAGCAGAAGAAGGCGAGAAGGGAGAATTTATGGTAGGAGGTGAGACTAAAAAGGAACTTTGCAGGTAGGCTGTGAGGGGCCAGGATGGCAGGATGGGCAACTTGGGGTTTGCCTTGGGAGCACCAAGAAAACTACTAAGGCCTCAAAGTGGGGAGACATTACTGGTTCTCACATTTGTATCAGGAAGAGAACTTTGATACTGATTATAAAATCTGGTTTGGAGGTGGAAAGGTCTGAAAGCTATAAAGCAAGTAAATTTGAGTCATTGCAAAAATGTGGGTGGGATGAAAAAGAATGAAGCTGTGCTATTAGATGCCATGTTGCCACACACACTCTTTGACATGGTTCCATACAGTGGAATATTATACAGTACTTAAAATGAATAAATTATAGCTATACTCAATATAGATAGATTTTAAATATAACATATTGAATCTGAATAAAAGCAAGTTGCAGAAGACCACCTATAATATAATACCATTTTATAAAAACAAGAAAATAAGCAAACTAAATAAAAGCCCTGGGGTATATACATATGTAGTAAATCTCTATTTTGAAAAGCATAAGAAAATGATAAATGAACCATTCAGGAGAGAAGTTACCTCTGGGGAAGAGGCAGGGAAAAGGGATCTGAATGAGACACATTCAGGTTCTTAGATGGTGCTATAGATAACTACCAGAGTCTTAGGTTAGGCAGTAGATTAAGAAGTATCTCTTCTTTTATTTTACTTCGTAAGTTACATATACATTTCATCCCTTTGCATGCTTCAAATATTACATTAATTAAAAACCCTGTTTTCCTGTAAATATTAATTTTAGAAAATCTATTCCTTCCTAAACAATAAGCAAGCATTTGCACAAAATAATCTTCTCTTCCTTGACCTCTTATCTCAATATTGTAAATTATTCAAGAGAAGTGCTTGTTTTTCTGTTGTCATTTTTTTTTGATCAGCATAATCTGGAGACACAAAGTATTTAAGATGGCTACCATCTCATCTCTGGCCCTTTAAATGAAGACAATTCTTCTAAACATCTTTTGAGAATCACACACAGAATACAACTATGGTCAAGAAAGTGTTCCTGTGTCTCACTTACATGCTCAACCCCTTGCTCCCCATTCCCAGTAGTTCAGGCTTCTGATTCCTGGACCCTGACTTTTCACATATTTGCTCCTATAACATGTACAGTAAAAGGTGCTGAAGGGCTTGTTTGTGCCAGGCAAGCATATGAAGTATCTTATAAGATATAACTTATCACATTCTTGGAACAATCCTGTGAGATGTTATAATCTTGAGTTTGCAGATAAGAATTCTAGTGATAATATGAGCTGCTGAAGTAGACAAGTGTTGAATGGTGGGGCCTGGCTTTGAACCCAGGTAATCTGAGTCCTGAGCCAATGTTTGTAACCACTTCAATAAATGTCTCTGTCTGATTAGCATTGCAGTATGCCTTCCCTTGGGTTTTGGTGGCCCTTGTCATTTTCTGGTAGAACCATGCTATCCACCAGCTTATTTACAAGTCTAGATTTTCATGGGAAGGAAAGAAGGTTCAGATAATATCATCCAAAAAATAAAGACAATATTGTAAACTGACCTATGCCAGATTTTCACATTTACAGGGCACACCAATGATGGCATATAATAGCAGAGAGATTGAGAAAGGGAAATAAGATATGATGGGGACCATAGGATGAGGTGAGCCTGGGGACACAGAAGTGGAAGAGTCCATATAATATCACTCACATGAACACTGAAATCTTGGGTCTCTGCTGGAGCTGACATTCATCTCTGAAGAGGTAAATTATGATGAGTCTTGGCCATATAGGATGGAAGAATCCAAGTTCTGGGGAGTCTGAGCATCACGAAATAGACACAGTGATGGCTCCTTATATTAGGCGATTAGCAAAGAAAACCAGGTTCATTAAGAACAAACAAAAGTCACTGATTAGGCCAAGCGAGCTGGAGTTCATGGTTTAGTCCAATCCTGTGACCAAGAGTGTGGACTCCAGGGATGGACAGCCTAGTTTATAAACTGAACTCATAAGTCCCTAATCAATGCCTACCTCACTAGCATAAGTGTTACATGAAATAATGTAGTTTAAAGCTTCGTGGAGTGAGTGGCACATGGTAAGTATTTAGTATTTAGTGGGTTAAAGAAAAAGAAAAAAAATGGATATTTGAACTCAGAAAAGATTCCAGACTTTGGAAAATATCATTATTTTAAAGCCCATTTGCTTGGGATAGAGTTTGAGGTCCAGACTCAATAGCTTTGCTTGTTTGGAACTTATCCTGTCTTCTCTGGCTCTGATGGGGCAAAACCACTCGTTGAAAGCTCATCAAGATCCTTACTCCTAAATGGCGCTGACCAAGGCAAGAACAAATAGTCAGAATTTTAAAGTCTCACCAAAAATAACACAATGAAGGTTGGAATAAAACCAATTGGAAAGGCTCCTCTCAATCCTGAGTTATGACGGCTGTTTTTGTTGTCTTGGTTGTTTATTTAATGTCTTCCTGTTGACAAATTTGGTGGAAATACCTCCTGGAGCTTGGTTGATTAACATTTCAAAGTTTATAGGAGGGGATTATGTTTCCCTTTAACTACACTGATTACCTTTGGTTCAATGTTTTTAGGCAACTAAGGGTAAATATTTATAGCAGGAATTATTATTATTATTATTATTATTATTATTGCAAGAATCTTATTACTTGAGTCCACATTCACTGTATTCTGAAAGAACCAGGACATCTAAAGATTCTAGATAACAGAAATAATGCTGGTCAGAGAAGATTTACTTACTCACCCAACCGGTATTCAACAAATATGTACTATATTACAATGTCTGCTGTGCTGGTGACACAGTGGTGTCATAGACAATAATCCCTGCCTGAAGAGATTCGGCACTCTAATTAGGAGAGAAAGATAGTAAGTTACCTATTAGATAGACGATAATCCACACAATGAAGACGAGTCAGACAGAGACAGGGAATGAGAAGTTACCTGAGTGGGAGTTAGTGTTTGCAGTTTCTAACAGCGTGGTCAGAGTGGTCACTGAGAAGGTGAAATTTGATCAAAGGCCTTTAAGAGGTGAGGGAATGAGATATGTAGAGATCTACTAGAAGAATTTTATAAAGAGAAGAGCTAGTGTGAAGGCTGTTGCATGGGAGTAGATGTTGGGAATACCGGGGAACAGAAAGGAGGCCAAGGGGTTGGAGTGCAGTGAACAGGAAAGGCAGCAGTAGTAGGGAATGAAGTTAAAGAGGTAAGCCAGAGACCCTAGCCTGTATAGGGCCTTGCAGACTACATGAAAAACTTTGGTTTTCTTTGGGCGGGATAGAGAGCTATTGAACAGAAGAGTGATGTTCTGGCTTCTATGTTAAAAATAGATCTTTATGAGGCAAGGACAAAAGACAATGGAATGGTTCAAATGAGAGATGCTGATGGCTACGATGAAGGTAGTAGCAGAAGGGGTGGTAGGAAGTGGGCAGATTCGGAGTCTACTTTGAAGTAAAAGCTGCCAGCTTTTGGCGAATTGGTCATGGGCCAGGTTTCAACTGCCTTGTTTAATCTGAATTCCCAGCACACATTTCCAAGAACAGGGGTCAGAGTCTCTGAGTAGGGCGTTTCCTACCATGCCACTGGATGGTATATGAACCGGTCATTCCATCCAGAGCAACTGTGGCAGCCAGGCTTGGGGGTGGGGTGTGCGAGAGGTTCCACGCTGGAAGTCAAGTCTACCTGGGGCTGTCCTTTTAGCAGGAGGGTGTGGACAGGGAGTATTTTTCATAGAAGGATCTGGGAGCACTCTCTTAGAATGAAATGTGTTGTCATAATTACTGACATGCTTTGCTACTAACTTACAAGGCTTTTCATCTGCCTCACTTTACAGTTGGAATATGATAATTAGAGTGATTACATAATGAACTCAAGTTTACATGGCTAAGCAACAACTTAAAATAAGACTAGATCCCAACAAAGCTCTCTCCCTTTTTTCTTTTTTTTTTCTTTCTTCACTGCACTCCAATATTCACCTTTAAAGCCGAGTGTTTTCCCCCATTGTGTTTCTTTCCCAAATTACAAAATCTCCAAGTGAGAATATCTGTTCTTGACATCTGGTCCATGCATAGTACAGTGCAATAGTTTTGAATGTGGCTCTGGTGTTTTCCTGCTGGGGTTAAGACCAAAGATCTTATTAATTGTGCGTTCTTGGGCAGGTTGCTTCATTGCTTTGAGCTCTTAGCTTAGGATGAATATTTGTGCACATTTCACACAGCTAGCGTTTAACATAAACAAAATAATGCATGTGAAATATTCAACACAGTACCCAGACCCACATTAAGTACTAAAAAAAAAAATTAACTTAATAATGTTTAGTAGTAGCAGGACTAGCAGTAGTATCATATTTTGAATGAGTAGATGAATGGACATACAAATGGATGGAGAACTATCCTATGATATCCTTTTACAAAAAGCTGCTTTCCTTTGATGAGGATTTCTTGTACTTTGATGTATTTTGGCAGCCTAGCTGAAAGGGTGGAGCTTCCAGTTGTAAACTATACCCTTCTGGGTTATCTGAATAGAATGGCTGAAGCAGAGAAAATGGTCAGTAATGTTAAGAACAGAGTCCTTCTAACAGAAATGACTCCAGCTGCAAGATCATCAGCCCCATAAATTATTTACGCTATTGTTGATCTAGACTCTGCCGCTACAATTTTAAAATTAATTTAGTCTAATTACCCCCACTTAATAAGATAACTTGTCAGTTATCACCACTCCCATAATCTCCTGCATTTCCGTCTCTTTTTAGCCTAAATTATCCTCTTCTAAGCTTGTTTTTAATGTATTGCAAAAAAAAAAATCCTTGGAGGTATAATTAACTTTTTCATTCAGAATCCTAATTTCCTCTCCAGCTCTGTTGCTGCAGTATTTAAACTATTTATTATGCAAACTTGCAGAACTTAAACTATGAATTATGTACAAATCTCTGGATGCAAGCTCTGCCCTAATCATGGCATCTTGCTGCCTTTCTAGTTCGAGGTAAGCAAAATGTGGGCAAAATGAATGTTGCAATTTACAAATGGGCTTATATTTGTGACTAGGCTTTTGAAGGGTTATTCTCTATGCCAGTTATTATTTTTAAAATCATCTTTAAGTCTATAATTCCTTAACTCTTTTTTATCTACTTTATTTGTTGTTGTTGCAAATGATGGAGATTTTGGTGCAGATGTTCTTATGCAAGTCTAATGAGTACCAATAGTTTTTCATTCATTCATTCACTCACTCACTCACTTATTCTTTCATCCATTGAATATTCATAGAAGAACAACTCAGTGGCAACTGAACTAGGCATAGAATTGAAACAGTAAGTGCAATGTGCTCAGTCTCAACTCCCAAGGACTGCTTATATTCTAGCAGAAGATAGACGCTTAGATGCTTAAAATTCAGCTTGGTAAGTGCTAGGATAATGAGACATAAAGCAATGTGGAAATACAGGATGGGCATCTAAACAGACTGAGGGTGGTGGGGACAAGGAAGTGTCCTAGAGCATTTGATGTTAATGTTGAGAAAAAGCTGTAGGAACCAGCTGGGGAAAATGAAGGTGGGATGCATTATATGTGTGATGGTGTGATGGTGTGTGTGTGTGTATCTAGAAGAGTGAGCAGAAGGCATGCATGTGTACAAGGTAGAAGGTCAGATAGAACACGGTCTATTCAAGGATTGGAAAAGAAAAAAAAACTGTATGGCCAAAATTTGGATAGCGAGGAGAGGTAAGAAACGGGGCTGTAAAATACACAACTAATAGCCATATGTTTACATCTCTTACGTATTAGAAAATTAATTTAACCCAACCTGTCTTTCTAGAGGCAATGTGGTAAAAGATCAGTAGACTGAATGCTAGAATCAACTTATAAGTTGGTAATTTTTTTTATTATCTTGTGACATACATATAAATCAAGTAGATTATATGTGCATATATCCAGCAGCAGAAAACCTGAAAACAAAGACAAAACCTCTGAATCTTCTTATGTGTGTCCTATGCAAGTTACAGAACTTCTCTGAGCTTTAGCTTCCTTTTCCATCTAAGAATATAGTAATGGTACGGATATCCTGTGAAGTCAGTTGACAAAGCTATTACATTTTGATCTTAAAGTTCATATGGGACATCGAACTCCCCAAATACAGGGTTATTGCTATCTTCTGTCAATTTGCTTCTGAAGGGAAAGAAGGCAAAGCATAGAATAAATAATAGATTATCCTAACAATGTTCACATGCTTGAAGCGCTCTTCTGAATGGTTTACATCTATCAGATCATTTAAACTTTACAACAAACTGTGAGGCAGGCATTCTTTTTGACCACTTAAAGATGAAGAATGGAGGCATGGGGAGTTTCAAGTAATTTATTTAGAATTAGTGATGTATAGGTAACTCGAACTCAGGCTGTCTGGGTCTGTGGCACTCCCGCTTAACCACCACAGAATACATCTCATTGGAGCAGAAATAAACATGCAAATGATGGTACTCTATGCTGAACGGACAGTGACTGTATTTTCTTCCAGCTCTATTGAGACAGTTGACATATACTACTGTGTAAGTTTAAAGTGTACAAAGTAATGATTTGAGTTTAAGGTGAACATTGTGATGATTTGGTATACATATGTTGTGAAATGATTACCATAGTAGGGTTAATTAATGTTTCCATCACCTCACATAATTACCATACCTTTTTTTATGGTAAGAATATTTAAGATCCACCCTCTTAGCAACTTTCAAGTGTATAATGCAGTATTGTTAACTATAACCACAATGCTGTACATTAGATCTTGAGAACTTACTCCTCTTATAACTGGAAATTTGTACCCTTTGATCAACATCTCCCCATTACCCCATCCCTAACCTCCTGAAGATCACCATGGTACTCTCTGTTTCTAGGAGATAGACTTTTTTAGATTTCACATATAAGTGATGACTCAGTATTTGTCTGTCTGACTCATTTCACTTAGTATAATGCCCTCAAGTTATTGTCACAAATGGCAGGATTTCCCACTTTCTCAATGGATTTCCCATCCATTTCTCATAGATGAATAATACTCCATTGCATATACATGTCACAATTTCTCTATCCATTCATCTGTTGATAGAAACTTAGGTTGTATCCATGTCTTGGCTATTTTGAATAATGTTATAATGAACATGGGAGTGCAGATATCTCCCATGTGAGATTTTGCTTTCATTTCCTTTGGATATATATATATATATATATATATATATATATACCCAGAAGTGGGACTACTGGATCATATGGTACCTCTATTTTTAATTTTTGAGAAACTTTCATACCGTTTTCCGTCGTGTCTGTACTGATTTACATTCCCACCAACAGTGCATGTGGGTTTCCTTGTTTTCACATCCTGGACAATATTTGTTATCTCTTATTTTGTTTTTGTTTTTGATAACAGCCATCCCAGTAGGAGTGAGGTGGTATCTCATGGTTTTGACTTGAATTTCCTTGACAATTAGTGATGTTGAGCATTTTTTTCATGTACCTGATGGTCATTGTATATCTTCTTTGGAAAAAAATGCCTATTTAATTCCTCTGTCCATTTTAAATTGGTTTGTTCGTTTCTTTTGCTATTGATTTGTAGGAGTTCCTTGTATATTTAGAATATCAATCTTTTATCAGATATTTATCAATATTTTCTCCCATTTTGTGGGTTGCCTTTTCACTTTGTTGACTATTGCTTTTGCTGTGCAGAAACCTTCTTAGTTTGGTGTAATATCACTCATTAATTTTTGCTTTTTCTGCTTGTGCTGTTGGTGTCATATCCCCCCCCCCAAAAAAAAAAAACTGCCAAGACTAATGCCAAGGAATTTTTTCCCTATTTTTCTTCTAAGGGTTTTATGGTTTCAGGTCTAATATTTAAGTGTTTAATCCATTTTGAGTTAACTTTTATGAGTGGTATAAGATAGAGATCCAATTTCATTCTCTGCATGTGATTCCAGTTTTCCTAGCACCATTTATTTGAAAAGATTATCCTTTCTCTATTGAGTATTCTTGGTTTCCTTGTCAAATATTAGTTGGTCATATATGTGAGGGTTTATTTCTTGCTTCTCAATGTTGCTCCATTGGCTTATGTGTCTATTGTCATGCCAGTAGCAAAATTTTTTTATTCCCAAAGCTTTGTAATGAAGTTTGAATTCAGGGAGTGTGATACCTCCAGCTTTGTTCTGTATCAGGATTGCATTGGCCACTCAGGGACTTTTGCGGTTCTGTGTCAATTTTAGTCCACTTTTGTTATAAAAGTGGAGCTAGAGCTGGAATCTGTAGTTTCTTCCTGGTCTGCAGATTGGGGCTGGTTTTCTGCCCATGCCCATGTCTGCCAATGCTCACTCTTGCTGCCATTGGAAATGCACAAGAAGAGCTGCCATAGTTGGTGGAGGGGTGTGGGTAAAGTGCATGGAGGGCTGCGGCTGCCCTGTCGGGGGGATCTGTGGGTGAGGTGTCCCCAGTGGCTTGTGAACAGGCTTCTTGATAGAATCCACAGTGCAGTTATTATGATCCACATCCGTTTAATGGCCTCCCCCAGAGTCTTAACTGCTGCTCTTCTAGCTTCTTCCTGCTTCCCAGTCATGCAGCTCATAACTCAGTACTCTGGATGGGATGAGAGAAAAATGGGCCTTTTTGGCAATATCCCACATAGCTGGGGAAGCTGGATGCTCACTTACATACCCTCACTTTGCCCTGCAGAAGAAATCACAGGCTCAGAAGGTTTCACTTGACACTTAACTGTTCTACCTTTGAGGAAGGGGTGAAGTGAGTAAAGTCAAAATGTTCTTTACAATTTCCAATGCACCCAAGCTTGTGTTTGTTTCTTTGTTTACTATTTTTAAATTTTCCCAGCAATGATGTATTACTGCAAATTGTTCTTTTAAAACTTGGACTTCCACAAAGGCTCACTTGTCTATGTCGGTGTTCTCTAGGGGCTCCAAGACCACAGTTGAGAGGGATCAGTACCATGCAGTGTCCACAGTTGGACCAAGGTCTGTATGCCTAATACCTGATGCTCAGTTGGGTAAGACTTCTTCTTGGGTCCGTTGGTGTAGGTGTATGGTACTGGACCTCACAGCTCTTACCAAGGTACTTTTGTCTTTGATGGATACCAAATTGTTGTTGAGGGTAGGACAGACCTAGGGATATCTTAATAGCCATGTTGCTGATTGTATGTTCCAGTCATTTTACATTCTCGTGCTTTTTCATTTCGGAAGAGAGAGCCCAACTGGACTTTAATGGTGTAGTAATCCACTGTATGACACAGATGAAAGGTTTCTGAATATTTTTTGAGAGGAAAACATATGGATGAAGGTATTAAAGATAAAAAGGAGAACCCCAGTGAGGCAAAACCCAGATTAACCAAAAGTCGTGTGACGTGTGTCTCAATTTTTAATTACTTAGTGATTTCTCTCATGTGGCCTTTGGAAACTTTGTTCCTTTGCTAGAAACTTAGCTTGTGCCATTGAAAACCAAATGGGTTACTAGAACTGACCACTCAGGTAACTTTCAGAATGGAATACTTTGCTCTAAAATCTCTGAATGAGTAGTCCAACTGTAAAGGTACATTCTTTCCTTCTTAAAGCCATATCTTTGAGCTATAACTTGATATTGAAGAAAACATTTCTTGGCAACTTGCCTAATAACACTGAAGGCAATTAAAATGAAAGCATTTTTTTTCTTGAAATCACATTTTATTGCACCAGCTGTGGAGTTTATTTGTTTGTTCAAGTTCGCCCAGTTGGAGTTAATATCTCTTTCCTTTATATCCCTATTGCACTTTCTGAGTCCCTTTGTTATAACACTTATAACATTCTAGCTAATATTAAGATTGCTTGTGTACATGCCTGTCTCTCCCAATGAGTTAGAGCCCCCTAAAGGCAGTGACTGCTCTTATGATCTCTTTCTCCCCCACTATGCCTAGCGTTGTGCCCAGCATGTCATAAGGACTCAGTGAATATTCATTGACTTGAATGAACTCACATTTCTGAAACTTGACTCGATTTAAATTTTGGAAATTATTTCAATTGCTTCTCTCTTAGCAGATTCTTTACAATAGCAGAAATCAGCTTACATTTTATAAAAAGCTTTGCCACTGAATTTACTTTTGCTTAGTTGTTAAAATCTATATAAAAAATACAACAAAATTTCAAAATGAAATCCAAAGGTAATGGCCATAATTAGACTAATCTAATTATGCAGCAGTAACAACAATAAAAAAAGTAGATTATACTGCAAATTGCATTAAAAAAGCTTGTATGCAAATCTCAAGTTTACCAATTGCTAAATGAAATAGTTTTATAATATCTTCAAATGGGTCTATATGATTACATACTGATCAGTTTCTACAATGGGATCAATTACATTAGTTACAAATCATAACCTGGAAAGAAACACATACTTAAAATGAGAAGATATGATTTCTGGTCTCTGTTTCATTTCTGCTGAGTGATCATGAAGAAGCAAGTCAACATATACTACCAGTTTCCTGGTGGGTAAATATAAATGGTTACATCTACCCAAATGATTACATGGTATTTAAAAGTACCCACTCTACAATTAGGTTTTACGGGTGCAAATTCCCAGTTCTACCACTAATTAGATACACCTTTACAGTTGGACTACTCATTCTGAAATTTTATAGTAAAATATAATACCATATTTTATTTTTCTCATCTATAAGGTGTCCATAATAATAGTGCCTTTCTAAAGAGTTAGTGTAAAGTCTAAATGTGAAAACTTTTATATGCGGTCTACCAAGTAATAATTAATATTGGAATACTGCATGTATAACTATATATATATATATATTTTTTAATTATACCTTACTGGATCATGATGAGGATCAAACAGGATAATTTATGTGAGGAAACTTACAAGTGATAAACATTTTTTTAAAATGCAAAGAAGAAGAGTGATTGTTAATGACATACATACATGCAGTAAGTAATTCACCATTTTTTTTCTCTTAAAAGAAATCTCTCTCTCTCTCTCATGCATGGGTTGGAAAATGTCCATAAGGATATGTGTAACTTTGGGAAAAAGAGAAAGGTGTTTTAAAATATAAATAACAATTTGATAACAAGAATTTGAACACTTACCAGTAATAAATTTGAGCAGTGTCTCATGACACACAAAGATCAGTATCTCATGACGAGGCAAATATGAGATACTCTAGATGCGATAATATACTCAAACATGAGTTAAAGTACCTATTTCCAGAACCTTTCTGGTTACATCATACCTCACTGCCTTGACTATGCTAGTGTGCTGAGCAGAGTTGGGGCAAGCAGATATGCAGAGGCAGGAGAGTATTATAAACCTCAGTGTCTCTTAGAGTTCTAATGAGATGGAATGTAAATAGCTTCCCCCTTCAGATAGAAAGCGTAGGCATTGGTGGGGAATCCTGGTGAGTAGCTGACCCTTCAAAACATGTGGCCCTTAAGAGAAGCTTTACTTGGGTTACATTATGTGTGCTCTATATCCTGACTTGCATGGGAGGGAGGACTAGAAGTGGGAAGACAGTAGGATGCCAGGGAATAGAGGTGTTGTGCCCTACTGTCTCATCAGGGCATAGATTACCAGATGTAACTATGTGCCAGGTATTTCTCATGAGACTGTCATACTCAAGGTTTTTCTGGAAGCTTGACTAAAAGCCCTAGGGATCAAAGGAACATGACAAGACACCCAATAGGGTTTGTAGGTAGATACAGAGGAAGAACAGAGAAGAAAATAGAGAGTTAAAGGAGAAAGAAATCAATCTAAACAACTAAAACATCATTAGAACATATATATATATATATAATATATATACATATATATAATATATATATAAAGATTATAATCTTTGTAAACTTTTAATTTGTAAACATTTACAATCTTATTTTTTTAAGTTCATTTACTTTGAGAGAGATAGAGTGGGGGAGGGGTGGAGAGAGAGGGAGAGAGAGAATTCCATGCAGGCTCTGCACAGTCAGTGTGGAGTCTAATGCAGGGCTCAGTCTCACAAACCGTGAGATCATGACTTAAGTTGAAATCAGGAGTCAGATGCTTAACTGACTAAGCCACCCAGGTGCCCCTACAATCTTACTGAAAGATATAAAATAAAATCTGTCAGAGGGAAAGACATACCCTTGGATGGTAAGACTTAGTACTATATAGGATCAGTTTTCCAGTAATTAATATAAAGGGAAAAGAAGAGGAAGGGAAATGGAGGGAGAGGGGAGATGGAGAGAGAAGGAAGAAAGATCAAGTAGAAAAAAGTATCTCAAAGTCAAAAGATAATATATGAAGTAACGAATATCAAGAATGCAGTTATAAGTGACAAATAAAAAATCAGATGACCTATTATTCAAATAGTAGAAGTCTCACAAAGAGAAAAAGGAATGCATAGAAAAAAATCAATGAAAAAAATAATAGAAGAAAATTTGGAAAACCATTACCATATAAGATTTTTCTTTGAATGTAAGCTTCATTTAACATATCAACATAATTTTCAACATTACTATAATAAGGGGGAAAATAGGTTGACTCAAAAGGCACTTAACAAATTTGAAAAACATTCATAAGAAAATACAGTTTAAATGAGAATTGAATTAAACTGGTACAATAACTATCAGGAAACTGGAAGAAATGACTGGTATCTATATTAGTATTCAAAATTGTCTTAGATGTTCTGGCAAATATCCCAAAGCAGGAGAAATGAATAACTTTTGCTAAATATTTGAGGAGAAGACATTTAAATTCATCCTTTTTTCTTAGCAAGGTTATATATAGAGAGAACCCAGTGTTTCTGGTAGAAGACACAGAAATTTAATAAGAATTTGGTAAGTGGCTGGATATAAAATAAATGTACAATTAGGTATATTTTTCTCTATTTTAGCAAAAATCAATTAAAAAGAGAATAGAGAAAGTATCCAAATAGCCACAAAATTAAAAATTATTAAAAACAAAATTACCATCAAAGATACAGGATCCACACACTTCTCTACAATATTACTTACTGAAAAACACAAAGTAAAACCTGCCAAAGAGAGTAGCATGCCTTTGGATGGAAAGGTTTAATACCATAAAGGGTCAAATTTCCAGTAATTAATATAAAATTTGCTCAATTCCAATTAAAATAATCATATGCAAGTTTTATCTATCTAAATTTATATCTAAACATCTCTCTCTCTCTCCCCCCACCCCCTACGTGTGGGCGTGCGTGCGTGCGTGTGTGTGTGTGTGTGTGTATGTGTGTGTATGTGTGTATCTCCACTATTTGCTTCATTGGGGAAAGAAGACAATTCAATAAAATAATCTTAAATGTCATTTTATTGAATTGACATTTTATTGACATTTATTGAATCTTAACTTTATAAAGTTCTAAATTATATCTAAGACAAGAGTCAAAGGTAAAATAATGAAGGTTGCCAGGCCTTGATGATATTTGAACATGCTATAATAGCCATCTGTTCAACTTGGTGTAGTATGGAATAAGAAGATAAAGTGTATCAGTTTCTGAGGAAACTGATAATAGTTTAACTATTCTGGCACATTAGCAAAAAAACAAAAACAAAAAATAGCAAAGCTGTTTTTCAGAGACAGCATGCCAAGCACATTCCTTTTTAAGGTCTTTGCATTTGCTGCTTCCTCTCCTTCTAATGCTCTCCTATTAGATGTACATATAGATTACTCTATAGCATCATTCAGGTTCTGTTCAAATTTCCTTTTATAAATGAAGAAATCCCTGGATCCCTTTCTAAAAGAACATCCTTCTCCATGCTGTATCCCCTGCTTTATTTTATCACCATCAAATACTGATTGACTCATTTTGTTGTTTAGTTAGTCAGTTATTTTCTGCTTTCCTCTATTAGAATATAAACTTCAGGAAAATGTGGACCCTGTTTTATTCTATACTATAACTCCAGGACTTAGAAAATTGCATGGCAGAAAGTATAGATTCATAATCCAAAAAGAGGTCACAATATTTATATAAGAATTTAAAATGTAACAGAAGCAGTATTTCAATATGGGGGAAAAGGATGATTAAACTAAATACAGCTGGCACAACTGGCTACCCATCTGGAAGAAAATTAAGTTGGAGCATGTCTCACATCATAGAAAAAATAAATTCCAGATGGTTTAGAAGCTTAAATACAAAAATAAATGATTAAATAAATAAAACAAAAGTATCACAAGACACTCTAAGCATAGGAGTAACCTTCATAACCAAGAAAGGAAAGATAGGAGATTAAAATAAATATTTATCTCCATAAAATTGGAATATATGTATTCCAACCTGTGTGTGTGTGTGTGCGCGCGCGCGTGCGTGCACGCGCATGCACACTTGAATTTGGGAAATATAGAATATTTACCAACCTGATGACAAAAAACAAAACAAAACAAAAAAATAGGTTTGACATGGGGTTTTTTTTGGCAAATTTAAAGGGAAAAAAAACTAAAAGAAAAATGTAAACAGTTATATCCAATCTAAGTAGTGAATGAAAATATGAAGAAATATTCATATGAAGGAAATAAAAATCAAGTATAATGACGCATCCTTTATAATCACCATATTATCAAAACTTAGTGACTGATAATTCCTCTTGCACTGAAGATGCAGGATGAACATAATCTCGTGTTGTTTGCATAAATTTGCATTGCTTGGGGCGCCTGGGTGGCTCAGTCGGTTGGGCGACCGACTTCGGCTCAGGTCATGATCTCACACTCCATGAGTTTGAGCCCCGCATCGGGCTCTGTGCTGACAGCTCAGAGCCTGGAGCCTGTTTCAGATTCTGTGTCTCCCTCTCTCTCTGACCCTCCCCCGTTCATGCTCTCTCTCTGTCTCAAAAATAAATAAACATTTAAAAAAAATAAAAAAAAAATTTGCATTGCTAGAGCAATTTGGCAGTATCTATTAAAATTGAATATATCCATACTCTATGTATTGATCAATTTTTGTTACAATAACAAAGAATCCGCCCCCACCCCCTGCAAAACACAGTTATTTAAAACAACAAACATACTACATCTATGGATCACTGGTACCTCTGCTGAATTTGGTTGGAGTTTTTATTCTTCCTGGGAACCAGGCTCAGAAAGCAACCACTATTGAGGGTCTATTGTCATAATGGAGGGGAATAAAATTCAAGCAAATATATGGAACTTACTCCTTAAAGTCACATTTTTCTGATCATAGCAAGTCCAAAGTCAGTGAGGTGGAAAAATACACTCAAAGATAAGGTGTGGTAAGGAAGAGAATGAATATTTACTTGCTGAGCAATAAGATAATCTACCACACTATTCATCCCAGAATTCCCACTCCCATGAATCTGTCCTTAAAAAAATAAATATAAATAACTATCTTTGTAGGAGTCTGAATAATACCCATGGCCAAAGGTGTCCATGTCTTAATGCTCAAAACCTGTGGCTATGTTATCTTACATGGTATTAGGGACTTCACAGAGATGACTACATTAAGAGTCTTGAGATGGGGATGTTATTTTGCATTTTCTGTGTGGGCCCAATGTATTCATAAAGGTCCCTAGAAGAGGGAGGCAGAAGGATGGGTTAGTAGTAGGAGACATAATGGGAAGTGAGGGGACGGAGTCATGTGAGGAAGGAACGAGGAGCCAAGCAATAGAGGCAGCCTCTAGAAGATGAAAAAGACTAGGGGATTATTTTTTCTCCTAGATTCTCCAGAAGTAATTGCCAACTCATTTCTGGAGACTTCTCCAGAACTGTAAGAGAATAAACATTTTTTTACACCATCAAGTTTGCGGCAAATTGTTGTCGTGATAATAGGAAGCGGTTTCTCTCTCCCGGTCTCTGTATGTGTGTGTGCATGTGTGTATACACGGTATCTATCACACACACAGTGTTCTTGTTACATTATCGATAATGTCAAAAACTAGAAACAAAGCAAATTCCATTCATTATGAGACAGTCTACACTATAGGATTTGTCCAAACCTTAGAATGTCATCTAGCAATCAAACATGAATGATAACATTTGATTTGGAGGACATTCTGAGTAGGACTGCTGAAAGAATGAGATATTAAAAATGTATATATTATGATTCTATTTTTATAATCCACAAGGTTGGTGGTATTCATTTCTAACAAACAAAATCATATTATTAACATTACTGTGCATATCTGCATTTTTCCTTTTGATATATGTTTGTATGTGTATATATAATCACATATACTCTCTCTGACATGTGTATATATAAGATAAACATGGCAAAAATATATAATGATACACATGAATGTGTTACCATGATTACTTAATAGGCGGGAGGCACTGATGAAGAGTTGATTTGTGGGAAAAGGAGAGGAGGAACACATTTAAGAAAAAACATATTTGAAAAAAGAAACTATGATATGATTCTGGTAATGTAAAATTTCATATGATATATGTATTTACATATATTAAAAATTAGAGGGTAAAGAATTATAAACATGGATTGCCATGTAGGACTGCCTATGATTTACTTTTAGGTGGGGAAAAAAGAAAAAGAGTACGCAGAGATGTAGAATAACATAGATAATATGATTTTACTTGTTAAAAATTAACAAACACACATACTATATGATTACATTTATATAACATTCTCAAATGACCAAGTGTTAGAGATTGGTAAGAGATTTGTGTTTGTCATGGTAAGAGAGAGGGAGACGAGGGCAAAGGGAATGGGTATATTTATAAAAGAGTAGCTGAGGGAAATTTGTAGTGATAAAACAGTTCTGTGTCTCAATTATGGTCCTGATCACAGGAATTTTTGCATGTGATAAAACTACATAGAACTACACATGCGCACATGTAGCTTTATTGAAATGTAACTGACATACAAAAACTTGCACAGATTTAATGTATACAATTTGATGGGTTTGAATATATGTGCACACCCATGAAACCATCACCCCAATCAAGATAATAAACATACTAATCAGCAAAACTAAAAGGCAACCAATGGAAGGGAGAAGATACTTGCAAATAACATATCAGAAAAAGGGTTACTATCCAAAATCTATAAAGAACTTATCAAACTCAACACCCAAAAAACAAATAATCTGGTGAAGAAATGGGCAGAAAACACGAATAGACATTTTCCCAAAAAAAGACACACAGATGGCTAACAGACATATGACAATATGCTCAACATCACTCATCATCAGGGAAATACAAATCAAAACCACAATGAGATATCACCTCACACCAGTCAGAATGGCTAAAATTAACAACTCAGGGAACAACAGATGTGGGCGAGGATGCAGAGAAAGAGGATCTCTTTTGCTGGTGGGAATGCAAACTGGTACAGCCACTCTGGAAAACAGTGTGGAGGTTCCTCAAAAAATTAAAAATAGACCTACCCTATGACCCAGCAATAGCACTGCTAGGAATTTACCCAAGGGATACAGGAGTGCTGATGCATAGGGGCACTTATACCCCAATGTTTACAGCAGCACTCTCAACAATAGCCAAATTATAGAAAGAGCCTAAATGTCCATCAACTAATGAATGGGTAAAGAAATTGTGGTTTATACACACAACGGAATACTACGTGGCAATGAGAAAGAATGAAATATGGCCTTTTGTAGCAACGTGGATGGAACTGGGGAGTGTTATGCTAAGTGAAATAAGCCATACAGAGAAAGACAGATACCATATGTGTTCACTCTTAGGTGGATCCTGAGAAACTTAACAGAAGACCATAGGGGAGGGGCAGGAAAAAAAAAAAAAAGAGGTTAGAGAGGGAGAGAGCCAAAGCATAAGAGACTCTTAAAAACTGAGAACAAACTGAGGGTAGATGGGAGGTGGGAGGGAGGGGGGGGGTGGGTGATGGGTATTGAGGAGGGCACCTTTTGGGATGAGCACTGGGTGTTGTATGGAAACCAACTTGACAATAAATTTCATATTAAAAAAAATTAAAATAGAACTACCCCACGGCTCAGCAATTGCACTACTAGGTATTTATCCAAGGGATACAGGTGTGCTGTTTTGAAGGCGCACATGCACCCCAATGTTTATAGCGGCACTACCGACAATAGCCAAATTATGGAAAGAGCCCAAGTGTTCAACGATGGATGAATGGATAAAGAAGATGTGGTGTATATATACAATGGAGTATTACTCGGCAATCAAAAAGAATGAAATCTTGCCATTTGCAACTACGTGGATGGAACTGGAGGGTATTATGCTAAGCGAAATTAGTTAGAGAAAGATAAATATCACATGACTTCATGGATATGTGGAATTTAAGAGACAAAACAGATGAAAATAAGGGAAGGGAAGCAAAAATAATATAAAAACAGGGAGGAGGACAAAACATAGCAGATTTAAATAGAGAGAACAAACTGAGGGTTGCTGGAGGAGTTGTGGTGGCGGGATGGGCTAAATGGGCAAGGGGCATTAAGGAAGACACTTGTTTGGATGAGCAGTGGGTGTTATACGTAGGGGATGAATCACTGGATTCTACTCCTGAAATCATTATTGCACTATATGCTAACTAACTTGGATGTAAATTAAAAAGTTAAAAAAAAAACAACAAAAACTTCCAAACATGAGCGGTTAGCACTTGTAAAACAATTCCCCTCCCTCAATGATTAAAATCACTTCCTAAAAAAGAAAATAATATTCAAACTTTAAGCACTGAGTTCAATACGAGGGAAGTCTGTCATACTTTAATCATTGCTAAAGATTTACACTAACCCATATTTCATTTACTGAAAACTTTCCTCCTGTATTATTTGATAAATCAACATTTTTTTTGGACAGGAATTGTCAACTCTTACAATTAAGACAATAAATAGAGCTTTCCATTGATAGTTTCCTTCATTATGCTTCACACAGTAATAATAAGAAGAAATATGAAGATTTTAAAGTGTAATGAAATATTGTTCTTAAGATGTATTCAATTAAAGTAACGGGCAAAAATGTAAAAAAAAAGATAATAAACATACTCATCACTTCTAAAAGTTTCCAACTGTTCCCCCTTTTTGTAAGAACACTCAACCTGACAACTACTCTCAAAAAAAAATTGAGTGCGTGACACAGTGTTGTTAATTATAGGCATTGTGTTGTATAGCAGATCTCTAGAATGTATCCGTCTTGCATAACTGAAACTCTATACCCATTGAACAACATCTCCTTATTCCCTTCTCCACTCAGCCCCTGGCAACCACCCTTCAAATCTAGGCTTTTATGAGTTTGACTATTTTAAAGACTTCATGTAAGTGAAATCAGGCAATATTTGTCCTCTGACTGGCTTTTCCACTTAGCATAATCCCAAAATTGATTACATTATAAAATTATTCAGTTCCACCAGTATGTATGGTTGTCCACTAACATCACGCCAGGGCTGATGATGCACGGGTCAGCACACTACTGGCCTGCGTCTTGAGTTAATCATTGCTCTATTGTTATATATGAAACTTGTTCACAAGTTTTCACTGTGAATAAGTTTGTGGTAAACATATTAGTACATAAAACTTTCTCTGAGTTTAAGATTATTATCTCAGAATATATTCCCAGAAGTAAAATTATTGGGTCAAAGGGAAAATAAAAAATTTTAAGACCTTTGCTACCTATTGCCAAACAAAATGAGATGAACAAGTTTACAAGTCCATTCTGAAAGGTTGCCAACTTCCAAGATACAATCAATCATTGTGACCTTGATGCAAAATATATTCAATAAAAAAGGCTGGCAACAACAAAAAAGACATTCTTTCTCTAATATAAGCTGCCCTGTAGATGAGACCCAAGCGAAGCTATCTTGTCAACAAAAGGGGAGAAATTTAATATTTATTTATTTGGGGTTTGCTATGTGTCAAACACTCCTTTGCATTTGCCCTTTCATTTATCACACATATAAGAGCTTCAGCAAATCAATATTTGACTGATACACTTTTGCATGTATAAAAGGCTATCGTTTACTTAGTGTTTTCATTTGCATGATTTCATTTATGACTAACAAATCTGTCAATCTAAGAATGCGTTTTCATTTGTCTGTTTTTCCCTCGAGTTCTTAGTGAATTAAACTTGTGAATGATTTTTCGGAATAATATTTTAAAATAACTTTAAAATGTGATTTACATTTTAAAAAGGGTGTAAGTAAAAAAAAAAGTCAGTGAAAATGTTTTAAAAGAACTTTATGAAAGCGTTTGAAGCTTTGAAAGGAGATTTTCCCTCCTCCTCAACAATTTCCAACAAAAGCTCAATTTGATACTTCTCCTTCATGCTTGTGTCCCTTTAATTCTACGGGACCTTAGCTTGCCTTCTTTTCTGATATGCCAGTGAAAGGGAGATACAGACAATGGAACTGCACTGATCTGAAATGCTTCCTTCTCTTACTCTCCTCCCTCCTCCTCCTCACTAGATATCCACCCCCAGAAACGCCATCCTTTCTGATGACCGAATTCCATTATTGCAGTTAATACTGGCAGCAACTCTATAGGGACAAATGTGTATAATGAAAGAATTCTTTCATTTAAAAGATCCATTCAAAGAACGCAGACTTAAAAGAAGAAAGAAAATTGTATCTTAAGGATAAATAGCAGTCAACTTCTGTCCAGCATGGTGGCAGTCAAATGTAAATAAAGATCAGCCAATTAAATCACTCAAATGCCTCCCTAGGAGGTAGAAATAGTGTCAGTGGGTTGTTCAGGCTGTGAAGCTGATCGGAAGAGACTGCAAATCTGGTTAGTAGCCAGATGTTTGGTGCTGCAGAGATAGAAGGTATATAGTCATCACAGCAATAATTCTAGCTTTCTATTTTGTATGAAATACACCATTTTGCTGGCTTTAAAGGGCATCTATAAACAAAATCCCAGTTAGGTCTCAAAGACCCTGTATGGTAGGCACAGCAGTTATAACTAAGCCATCCTACAGATGACCAAACTCTGAGATGAATTTGCTTGCTCAAAATGAATCAGGTTAGTTAGTACTAGGGCCTTAGTTTGGTCTAGATTTTGTCAATCCAAACTCACATTTTTTTCCCCTTCCGCACAACCCCCTTATTATTTTTTGTTTGTTTGTTTATTTTTTGAAGGGGAATACTATTTACACAGGCCTCCGTCATCCATGAACCATTCACCATGATCTCTGCTGAATCAAGGAGAATGCACCAGAAGATACAGAGGGGGATCGGAGATTAGAAGCAAACATACATCCTTATTTTTTTTCAAAACATGGAAAATAAGTTGGGTTGGACAAAATATAGACCGATGGTTTGGATACCTACCCTAAGCACAATTCTAGAACAATAGGTTGGTGGAAAGGTCTGGAGGTCCCTGAAAGAGCTGGGAAGCCTTGCCATACTGTTACCTGGGCCAGACTAGGCAATGACAAAGGGAAAGCAAAGAGCATTAGAGCTGAGCCTAGTTTCACTAGGGGTGAGCAGTGTCTTAGGGGTGCCCTGGAAAGGCCTTAGCTTCGTAGCTTTCTCATAACCTTCATCAATCTCCTCTAGTTATTATTTACGTGAAGAAATAAAGGCTACTTGCTCTACAAATAGCTTTAGGAGAATCTCTAGCACCTACCCATTCAAATTAATTGCTACCTTCTGTAAAGAAATTTCTGAGCCACCACTGTGTTAAACTAACCTCATTTTCTACTATATTAAGTTTCTCCTATATTAAGAGAAAAAGTTAGTAGATGGGCTGTGTCTGGACTTGAGGAAGACATTTGTCAACTCCTCTCCCTATATCCTTGGTTAGCACCATTACAATCAAAGGTACTGGTTGAATGGTTTTACCCAAACAAATGCATATGAATCAAGGGTGCAGTTTCTAATGGGTGCCTTAGGAGGGAAGAGGGAGTGAATGTATATTGCTCTTTTCAGTCTTCACCTTAAGACCGTGATAATGATTTTAATGGATCTTAGTTTTGGCTTTCTATGTGTTTGTTTGTTGTAATCTGACCATGAAAAAACTTGTTTCCTTTCTGTAAGTTTCATGTGATTCTGGAAACATAGTCGATTCTCACTCTCTGGCCACGAGCATAGGCCTATGATCCAGGCTGGCCAGTTCGAAGAAACTGGAATCCCTGGGCCTAGGAATTGGTGAGGACCTATACCATGTTCCAAAGTCTGTTCTACATTATGTGCTATCTTCTTAATCCAGCAAAATCAGGCATTATTCTCTAGTTTACAGGGAAAGAAACTGGGGGCACAGACTTCTTTACATTTTTCTCAAGGTCACACATTTAAAGTTTCTGAGGACGGATTCACATCCTGTGACATTTTGTTTTCTGAGCTCTTCATTCATGGTTGAGGCTTCTATTAGGCACAATAAGCATAGTGCCTAGGGCCTGTGATACTTTTAGGGAACCATAAAAAAGCGTTGATTTTGATTTATTTTAAAATCAAAGAAAAATAAAATATAATAAAAATCAACATATAATAATGAATTTAACCTGGATTTTATCCACCTTTATACCAATGTAGTCATAAAATATATTTAATATATACATTATTAAACAATTATATATTAAATATATATTTATTGTGTATTATATATTTATTATATATAATACATAATAAATACATATAATATATATTTAAATATATATTATATATAATGTATATATAATATATCTATCATAGATATATGATAATGTATAATGTATAATTATAATGTATATTATAATGTATGATATATAATGTATTATATTATATATTATATATATTATATATACATTAAATATAATGTATAATATATAATGTATTATAATGTATATAATAATATATCAGATATATTATATATATACAGTATATATTAATATATATAATCTATATTATAGATAATATATACTGTATATATAATATATCTGATATATTATTATATAATATTATATATTATTATATAATATTATATATTATTATACATTAATATATATTATCTATATTATAGATAATATAGATAATATATACTGTATATATATAATATATACCACATATTAATATATAATGTATATATAATATATAATATATATTGTATATATATAATGTTATATATAATATATATTATATATAATGTATATATTAATATATATATTAAATATATTTTATAGGGAAAGTGACTCATAATGACAAAAGTGCCTAGGGCTCACAAAAGTCATAGTGCAGCTCTGTCTCCAGCCCAACTCTATTCACCTACTTACCTTGCACTATGCAAGGTGGAAGAGGAGTGTGTGTTTGATCTGGGGTGGCTGGACATCAGCAGCAAAGATTAGAGTGGCAAGAAATATATTGGGGTACATTAAAGAAGACTAAAAGAGTCTTATGCAAAGCAGGAGGTGTTACAGTGACTAACTCATATTGTGTGTTTGCTTTGCTAAAAGTTTTGACTTCTCAGTTCCTCCTGATGAATGTAATGGAGGTATTTCTATCTTCCCTTATTCCCACATAGGCACATGTAGGGCTTTCACAAATTTGCTTTGAAAATGATCAGAAATGTCTCATTTCTGTTTAGGCTTCTAAAGCCACAGTAGATGAACTTTTCTCTTTTAAATACTCAGGCTGTCTGAATGTATCACCAATAGCAACGACAACTGACATTTGTGTAATACTTTGTAGTCGAAATTATAGGCTTTGGATTCCAATAAACCTTTGTCCAAATCCTAGCCCCACACTCTCTCAGCTGATGCACAGACTAATTATATCTGTCTTTATGCCAATGCACTCTTTAAATATACTTTTCAATTTTTTTTCCTCCCCCCCCCCTTTTTTTTTTTGGCAAAGGAAGTTATGTAAGCTCCCTAGGTCTGAGTGTCCCTAGCTATGAATGAGATACAGAGTAATGACCTCAGAGTTATTCAGCAAATGGTAGCTATTGTCTTCATTTGTACCCCCACTTTACAGATGAGAAAACAGGTTCAGACAGCAGAAATAAATTACTCAAGGTCACAAAGAGAAGTAGGGCTCAATTCTGTTATATAACCAACTCTCCTGAGTTTCTTTGTTTCCACATCCAAGTTCTCAGAGTATGATTCAAAGTCATTGAAATGACAAAGGCTTCTTTGAAGACAGGACCATCAGCAGGTACATCAAAGGGTTTCAGATTGCTGTGAGGAGCAAGGATTAATATCAACTTAAAGGAAATGTTCTGCTACTTCCAATTCCATTCTTAGCTCTGCTACTATTCCTAAGCATCCACAGGTCACCAGAAGTTTCCAATATATGTTGTTTTTGTCACTGGTATTATCCTAAGGATTTCAGACTTGGGTTCTCATTCCATCAGGAACTTTCCATAGAGACCAAGAGACCATGGTCATTTTCTTTTAATTCAAGTATCTCTTACTTATCATTCTCACTAAAAAATCATGGAATTAAGAATTACAGTTATTTAGAGCACAAGAGACTTCAGATAGTTATGATGTAGTAATAACTATAATAAAAATAATATTCAACTTTGAGCTGTACAGTTTTCAAAAGGCTTTTTTTTTAAGTTTATTTACTTTGAGAGAGAGACGGAGAACACAAGTGTGGGGGAGGGTTTGGTGCAGAGAGAGGGAGAGAGAGAATCCCAAGCAGGCTCCGTACCATCAGCACAGAGCCCAACACAGGGTTCGATCTCATGAAGTGTGAGATCATGACCTGAGCTGAAATCAATAGTCAGATGCTTAATCCACTGAGCCACCCAGGTGTCCCCAAAAGGCTTTTAAATGTAATTTCCTTAAACTTTCACAATAATATTGTGAAATAGGCAGGACAAGTGTTATGATCCCTAGTTTACAAATAAGAAACTAATTTGATTGCCTAGTACCACACATCCATGAGTTGAGTCTCATATACAGGAATTCTGGTTCCATGTCCTTTTGCATATGGCAAATTTCTAAACAGTTTCTCCAGCCATTCCCTCAAATAACACTGAAATGGATACCCACATTTTTTAGAATTGATGTCTGTGAGAACACAAGTAGCATCTATGCTCACAATTTAACTCAATCCAACTAATGTTGAATAGGAAATTATTTTTTTGCTGGGAGAAATAAGAATGGCCAAAATATAGATCTTGCCCAGGAGGACTTGACCATCTGGTGGAAGGGGTAGCTATAACGACTGCTAATCACAAATAAAAGCATGCTGGAGTAAGCACTATAGCACACGCATACAGCAAACACTACGATGAAGAGAGGGAAGAAAAATGACCTCCTATGGGAAGATCTGTGAAAGATTTATAAAGCGACAACACTGTTATGGCTTGAGGATGAGAGAAATGTTGGTGGTCAAAGAAATAAGAAAGAGAACAGATGGGAGGAGCTGCCATGAGCAAATTTATGCAGGTACTTAATATGTTTGCAGACTGGCAAATATTAGCTCTTGTTTTGTGCATGGGACAACAAGCACAGAAGTTGTTTTTTTAATTTTTTTTAATTTTTAAATTTTTTATTTTTGTATCAGCATTCTTAAAGTCATAGACCCTGGAAGCACTAGAAGTAATTTGATTCTCAATCTGATGTGCTTCCCACAACTTTGACCTGTCTTCATTCAGGGCTCATCGACTGAATTTCCAGATGTCTCCTCCACTCCTTCTCAAAGGATATTGTCTGCCCTCAGCAGGGAGACGGTGGTTCACATTTCTTTGCAGCCAGTATCCACTTCCCATTTTCAACCATCTGTTCACATTAGTAAGGGAAAGGAATCTGTACCTTACCTCTGTTGGCTCCTACTTATCCCTATTACCAAGATCCCACAGAGCAAATGGCCTTGTTATGTGATAGCAATAGGCAATAAAAATACCTTGTGTTTGGTACTTAGAATACTTTACAACTAAAAAAAAAATCCAAGTTGTTTTTAAGATAGTAATCATGTTTAACAATTATTATTATTATTTTTTAAATTACTAAGCCAACCCATGGGGAAGAACAGTAGACTATGAGTAAGGAGAACTAAATCTGGCCACAATTCTGCAGTGTGACCTTCACAAGCTCTTCCTCTATGGTCTATGGGCCTAAAGTGTCCATCCTTAAAGAAAAAAGAAAGAAAGAAAGAAAGAAAGAAAGAAAGAAAGAAAGAAAGAAAGAAAGAAAAAGGACCAAAGCCCCTGGGCTTTAACACTCAGTGTTAATTATCTAAGGAAAGAAATTACAAGGGCATCAATACAAAAATTTGGTTACACTTCAGACACCCTTGGTAGGCTTAGAATAATTGATCAATCTCTTTTTAAAAAAGTCATTTTGCCTTTTTGTCCCAATGACCATTTGGAGAAAAGTGCTAAGCGTTTGGGGAACAGAGACAAAGAAAACTCTCTTTGAGGTATTTTGTTCCCATGAAAGTAAGTCCAAAGAGTCATTTGTAAATCTGATCTCTCTCTGTCTCTCCCATTTCTTCCTCATCATTAGGAAGCTATTGTAACATAGTGAATAATTCTGGATGTTGAAGCCTCACAGCCAAAGAGACATAGGATTTCATCTACCACTTGTCCTACCTCCATACAACCTTGCCTGAATTTGCCTCTTTCCAAGGCTTGATTTTTTTTTCAATTAAATGGGAATAAAAAGACTGATATATAGAGTTGTCGTATGAGTTAAATAGGATAAAGTCTTTAAAGAGCTAATATACTGCCTGGCAAAAGAAGTCCAGTAAGAGCTACAATGAGAAAATCTGGTTAAATGTCTTCACCTTTCTATTTTTGGATGCAATCACTAGACTAACTACAAGTGAAGTCAGACAGACCAGGCTTCAAACCATGGCTGTGGCATCTACTTAGCACTGCTATTCTTGAGTTCCCACATCTACAAAATGTAGATCAGTCTTTCCAGTTGGGGCTTTTGTGAGTGTGAAATGAGGTCATACCTATGTAACACTTGGTATATAGCCATATACATGGGAAATCCTTGATAAATGTCAGACATTATCACTGTCATTGATTATTCATTCATTAATTCATTCACAATCTCCAATATTGCTGTCCTACAAATATTTCCTGGGCATCTAACAGGTGCTAGGCTCTGTGCTGTATGCTTGGCACGTAATGGCAACAATGTTCCATTTGCTTCCCCAGCATAAGCTTATAGTCTAGAAATATTTTTTTGAAAAAAAAGACATAGATATTTCCAATTCAGTATCTCACAGTATGCATAAAATGCTATGGAATCTCAGAGAAAAATCTTTAATTTGACTGAGGAGTAGGCTCAGAGATGGTTTCATCAAGGAGATGATGAGAGGGTTAAACCAAGAAGGATCAAGAACTATGGGTAGGTCAAAGGAGGCTAAGAAAAGGTAGGTGCATCCTAAGAAGGTGCCTATCACAGAATAGTGATTCTCAAATTTTGTATTCTGTTAGAATCACCTAGGGAGCTTTGAAAGCCATGGATGCCGGGGTCCCTTCCCACAGCAAATGAAACAGAATCCCTGGGGATGGGACTCAAGCATCGATGTTTCTAAACCTCTCCAGGTGATTTTAATGTGCGGCCAAGTGAGGAACCACTGGTAAAAAGTATGACAGCATAATTAGTGTTGAGGATGGAAAATGTACTGACCTGGAATAAGTCAGGGCCAGCGAGGATAGGCCCAAATAATAGGACGATGAGTTTGGACTTGGCTTATATCTGGTGATTAGCAATTGGGGAATTGAAAAGGGGAGAACAGAGTGGTCATATTTACATTCTGGAAGGATCTCTTTGGACACAACTCAGTGCTGAATTCCGGGAAAAAAATGAAAACCAAAACAAAACAAAAAACATGATGCACAATCTTCACAAAACATGTAACCTATGGATTAGTCCTGGAAGAGTGTTTTCTGTATATGGTTTAATAACATGTAGAATTTATAAATATACTGATGCTTAGGGCTCTCCTCAGACATCCAGAAAAAGTTTTTGTGATATGGGACTTTGGCATTTATACATTTATCAGGTTCCCCTACAAGGATTAAAGACACCTGCTAAAGGGCTTGAGTAACCATCTTACAAAGGATATTCAGTCATCGAGGCAACAGAAATTCATCACTTATGTGTAGATGAGGCCAGGTTAGTAATGAGGTCAGTTCTTGGACAGAAGGCTGCTGGGTCTCCCAGACTTCTAATCCTTGGTTTTTCTATCTTTGGTCAATTTTCTCCTTGCCCTTTAACATACTAGGTGACTACAACTCCACTTGTCTATATTTCTATCAAATTCAGCCCTCCCATAAAAAAACAAAATGTGCTACTGACTCTTTACTGAGACTGCAATCATGTGTGTCTGCATCTAGAACAAATTCTGTGGACTGCGAGGGTTTGCCTGTTGTGAAGAGAGCTGTTAGGCTCCATAAGTCCTGGGTGTGAGGGGAGCCCTCTCTTGCCCACTGGTGGGGGTGACCACTTGCTACACTGATGCATAAACACAGACCCCCTATCATAGTACTTTGAGGTGGGTCAAGGACAGACAAGCTCATTAAGCAGTAGCCGAGGCAGCTAAGGCCCACACTCACATGGGCACATCTGACCCAATGCCTCTCAAGGGGAAGCAGGGAGAGGGATAATCTATCTTGACCCTAATGAAGAGATTCCAACAAGAAGGGGACAGTCAGGCAGCCACCCCAAACTTCCAGCTCACAGCTTCTTTAAGGAACCAGACTTCTATAAGCAAGCAGATAGCTGCATTCATATGACTCAACAGTGACACCCAGTGACTCTCTCTGACAATCCCAGGTGGCTGTTCCTGGAGGATCTTTGAGGGAATACATTTCAGCCTCCATTACCTAGCGCCGAAGCAGCAGTGGCAATCACATCAAATTCAGTCCTGAATAAGACAAACATAATAATAAATCCCAGTTTGCATTAACATAATAATCTAACTGTTGAAGCATATTCCTCTCCCCTGTTGGGCCATGTCTGATGTCAAACATAATACCACCATGCCATATTATACCTGCTTGACTTTGGAGTCATATGGAAGTGATTCTGTGCATTACAACCTTTTCCAAATTTCATGGGCCCTTATTTTCTGTCATTTTCACACACACACACACACACACACACACACACACACACACACATTTGAGTTCAAGGAGATTTCAGCTTTAATAATGGAAATAAGACTCTAGGGATAGGAATGTAACAGACTCACATCATTATATATTGGGCCAGCTGAATCTGGAAATCAGAGACAATAATTTGTGGTGTGACCAGAGGGAAGTGACCAGCATAGCCACAGGATTCCAAACCACAGCATATAAATAACAAGAGGAACCGGGGACATTTAGCTCAGGAAACACAACTTTATGGAGTAGAGAGAACAGTAACATTGGTTTCCTTCCCTAATGGGTAGGCAGGCATATAAGGAGGAGACTATACTGGTTTGATTTGGTCCCAAAGGGCAGAAGCAGAACCAATGAGTGCAAGTTTTGAGCTAATGCTTTCAGCTCAACATAAAAAAAAAATTAATTAATTAATTAATTAAAATAAATTTAAAAAACCCACTTTGTAACAATTGGATTTACTGGGAAATGAAAGAATTTCAGGAGACAGAGATTTTCATGTCATCAAAGACATAGTCCAGATATATCTGATAATTCCCATTGGAAAAAAACAAAATCAAGAAGGGGATGGATAGAGAAAATTCCATGAGCAACACTAGTAAGTAAAAGGACAGAGATGTAGGTGATGAAGAGTAGGGATATAATTGGGAATAGGGTATCAGGGAGACTGATTGAAATCTTTCTCCAACTATCACTATCTTTTCCTAATTAAAATGTTTCCTTCCTCATTCTCATCAGATCAACATTGTTTCATGTTTGTTCCCTCAACCTATGTTCTCTTATATGACACATGAAGAAGATACTTCCTCACCCCTGCCTTACTAATCCTCTTTCCCTTTTCTTCATTGTTTCTTTCCCAAGAGAGGCCTAGCTAGGATCAGACTCTGACCCTTGGTGCAGTCAACTCTGTCCAGGGAGGAAGGAAATGCATTGTACACATGTACCCTCTGAGGGAGTGACTGGGGAAGGTAAGCTATGATTTTCCAATGCACTGAATGATGGACTGTCAAGGAGCTGTGAAGAAGAGAGGTACATTGAGGGAGGGAATGGGTACAGAGACAGACTGATATCTTCCCTTCAAATATCAGATTCCCTGATTCTAAATCATGTTTAATACCGCTCCCAGTTTATTCTTGTTATTCTCTGCTGTGACTTATCTTATTCTTCCAATAGATTATGAATAATAGAAAGAGAAAGTGTAAAGAGAAAACTGAAATGGTAGAAGAAACAATGCAATAGAAACACCATGGAGTATGGAAGGGTTCGTGTGGAGTTGTCATTCCATTGTAGGCTGACCTCCAATGAGAAAAAGTAGAAATCAAAATTGTGAGGCTTTAGGTTCAAAGCTAGGCTAGCATTGATATCAAATATATTTTAACTGGCAGATAAGGTCAAGCAGCTGGGCTCTCCGGCAAGCAACTAAGTAGTATATTAAGGCTCCAGCCAGGCAGGCTGAAGTTTAAATCTGGTCTTCAGGGGTGCCTGGGTGGCTCAGTCGTTTAAGGGTCCGACTTCAGCGGAGATCATGATCTCACAGTTTGTGGGTTTGAGTCCTGTGTTGGGCTCTGTGCTGAAAACTTGGAGCCTGGAGCCTGCTTCAAATTCTGTGTCTTCTTCTTTCCCTTTGCCCCTCCCCTGCTCATGCTCTGTCTCTCTCTCTCTCTCTCTCTCAAGAATAAATAAACATTAAAAAAAATTAAAAGTAAATAAATAAATCTAGTCTTCAGACCAGGCAGGAATGGAAACATAGAACTGAGACATACACCTGACCCTAAACCTGAGTGCCCACTGAGATAGATTCAACTCCTGGAACAGCCTGTGGCTTACAGATATTATATGTGGATTTGAATATATATACATATTCAAATCCACTATATATATATATATATATATATATATATATATATATATATGCAGTTTAAACCCTTTTCAGTTATGTGAATGCAGTCAAGTCAGTTCCCATTCCTGAGCTTTAATCTCATTTGTATGACAGGAGTATCCATACTCATTTGTCAGGATCATGCTGATCTGAGGCTCAGAAGATACACTATATGGAAAGTGCCTAACACAGTGCCTGACACATTGTAGATTTGTTTAATAATACCCGTTAATATTATGCTGGACCTAAGTGGGAATTGGAAGGGGAAGTACTATGGAGCCCACTCCATCCACAAGCGTGTGCATTTGTAGAAATGGGGGATATCCAATTTTTTTTGAGTTACCTCCAATATATTCATTGCCCTGGTAAAGCTGATTTGAAAAATTAAAATTTATTGATATCGACATTTGGAAAACATTGAGGGATATGATGGCTTGTGTGTCTATTTATTTTTCTTTTTCATATTCTCTTTTCCTATCATTTCTCTCTGGTCTTTGCTATAGCAACCAGCTGTACTCAGGTATAGCCTAACAGCTCCTGATCTTAGCTGCACTGTGTATCTCTCTCTCTTTTTTTTCTCCCAAGGCTTATCTGCCTCAGTCACAGGAATCCCCTGTAGGAGCCTGATCAGCCATGGTGGTGCCTATACAAGCTGAGAAATGTGCAAGTGTCAATACTTCCTGGGATGACCCTTGACCAATGGAACAGGCACCGTGGGTAGATATTCCTTTATTCTGTGTCAGACATTTCACGAGCACATTCCATACAGTTCCTCAGAACATTACCAACAGGATTGAACTCTAGTTTCCCATAACAATACCCTGTGCATTGGCTGCTTTTCCTTTTCCCCATGTCACAGTTCCCTAGCCCTTCCAACTTGGTTTTCCCTCCTTTCCTGTTTCATTTTTTCAGACCCTCCATGCATGTACTATACGACCAAATGACTTAAACTAAACTATCTCCCTCAGAGCTCTTGTCTCCGGCTCTGCCTTTGAAGGGGAATGCAAGCTACATCATACTGAGGGCAGTAGCAAGAATTCCACAATGTTAGCACAAAAGAGCTGGGTAAAACTTCAGGGATAATGTAGTCAATTCCAATATTTTATGGGTGGGTATGCAGAAACAAGCCACCCACCTAGGCAGCTTGGTGCAAAGGAGATGTGAAGGAAAAGTTGGGGGATGGGAAAAGGGGCTGAAGAGCAAAGAAACACAAGGTCGCCTGGGTGATGAGAGAGAGGAAAGAGCAAGCCATTAAAACATCTTACACAGTGGGGATGACATGTATTGAATCTACCCTGTCAGCAGAGCAGGGCGCAGTACCCACCCTGATAAATGCCAGGTTCCCTGGCTGACACTTGGTAAAGCTTCCATTGAGCAGCAAAGCGGCCGCCAAGAATGGGGTGATGATGCTGCTTGCTATTTTAACCCCCCAGCGCTCTCCAGAGCATGACATGCAGTACGTGCTAAATGAATGTTTGTGGAATAATGGGCAAATGAGTGAGCTTAGCATTAAGTGTTTCTATCATGAATGCGCACAGACCTAGCATTGCTGTGTGCATTTGGATGTCTTACTGTATATGAGCATACATCATTTTCCCCTCTTTCTTCTTTGTTATTATTTTGTGTATGTAAATTAAAAAACAGGTCTAGGTGTTCATGTCACAGGGAGTGTATCCACCCTTGAGTTTCTATACATACCTTCTGTTTACTCAGATCTTAGTCCGGTTACTCTAAATTCCATGTACATACTGATAACTCCTCACCTTTCTTACACAGAGGATAGGGGCTCTTTTTATGCTCATTTGTGTAAACATGCTTATCTTCTTTCCCTAGTCTTGCATATTCTTTTTTGATCATATCAATGCTGCTTTCACAAGTTGAAAATTCTCAAAATATCTTTTTATTTATTTAGAGAATAAATGAAGTGGAAACAAACAAATGGAAATAGATGCAAGCAAACAGAGGTAACTTACTAAGTACCATGTGCCAGGCATGTTGCTGTTTGTTAGAACTAAAAAGATGGAGACAGGATTGCCTGGGTTTGGAGAGATCAAAGATTGTTACGGCAGAAATTTGTCTTTATACTTGACCCCTGTCTCCAGAGAGTGAACACCCTTCCTTATTAGGATAGGCATTAACCTGAATTGATTTTCATCCTGAGTACTTCCAGGAATAGTGCTGGTCAAGTGTTCCTTAGTGACAAAGTGCTACACTTTTTCTTATGGAGAAAAAAGTATAGCGTTGACTTTAAATTATTCTGGTTAAAATTATTCATACCTTCCTCTGGTAGGCATTATTAGCTACACATGTGTACCTCTTTTTTATTGTGCTTTGCAGATACTGTGGTTTTTACAAACTGAAGGTTTGTGGCAATCTTGCATTGAGTAAGTCTGTCGGTGCCATTTTCCAATGGTGTATGCTCACTTCCTGTATCTGTGAAACATTTTGGCGATTCTTGCATTATTTCAAACTTTTTCATTATAACTATGTTTGAATTGCTGCAATCTCATGATAAAACTTTAATGGATGAAGAGTTGCTTCTTATGGATGAGCAAAGAAAGTGGTTTCTTGAGATGGCATCTACTCCTGGTGAAGATGCTGTGAACATTGTTGAAGAGACAACAAAGGGTTTAGAATATTATATCAACTTAGTTGATAAAGCAGCAGAAGGGTTTGAAAGGATTCACTCCAATTTTGAAAGAAGTTCTACTGTGAGTAAAATGCTATCAAAAAGCATCACATGCTACAGAGAAATCGTTTGTGAAAGGAAGAGCCAATCGATGTGGCAAACTTCACTGTTGTCTTATTTTAAGAAATTGCCAGAGCCACCTCAACCTCCAGCAACTACTACCCTGCAGCAGCCCTCAACGTCAAGGCAAGACCCTCCACCAGCAAAAAGATCACTACTCGCTGCAAGTTCAGATGATAGTTAGCACTTTTCAGCGATAAAGTACTTTTTAAAAAACTTTTTCAATGTTTACTTTTGAGAGGGAGAGAGACACAGAGCACAAGAAGGGGAGGGGCAGAGAAAGAGGGGGACACAGAATCTGAAGCAGGCTCCATGGCTCCAAGCTTTCAGCACAGAGCCTGACGCGGGCCTTGAACTTACCAACCACAAGATCATGACCTGAGCTGAAGTTGGACGCTTAACTGACTGAGCCACTCAGGTGCTCTAGCAATAAAGTACTTTTAAATTAAGGTACGCATGTTGTTTTTTTTTTTTTTTAGACATAATGTTATCGTACCCTTAACAGACTATAGTACAGTGTAAACATAACTTTTATATGCACTAGAAAAAAAATTCATTTGACTCATTTTATTGTGATATTCACTTTATTGTGGTAGTCTGTAACCACACCCACATGTCTCCAAAGTATGCCTGTTTGGTGGCTGACACACAACATCCATGATCTTTTTTTGCTCTTACCACATTTTAAATTACCTGGCCAATGTTTTATGTTTACTGTGAACTACAGGACTATGTCTGTTTCTTTTAACCATACCCTTAATACTTGACATGGACCCAAGTGATTTGTTTTGGACTCTATGTAATATTCTATTGATTTCCTCATTAAATGAATGAATATATTACACATTTTGAATATGCTTCCTAATAGTACATAAATATATGTTGTTTATCACAAAGAGTGGAGGAATGATACATCATATGGGCCAATGTTTCTCTAATTAAGGGTCTTTCTGAATATGACTTTGAGGTTACCGTAATTTGTAAATAGAGATAAGAACCCCATGTCCTGTTCAACCTGCAAGCTCCATTTTTATATACTGATAAATTGAGTCTGGGTAACATTTTGTTGAAGAAATAAAAGTGATAGGTTATCAAGAGAATATTGAAAAAGGCTAACTCCAATACCTCTTTACATCTTGAAAAACAAGGCTGGGTGGCAAACAGTCACTTGCCCAAAAGTCACTGCTTATCTATATCCCCAACTAAACCCCCTGATTTGGGGGCTTCTTTTTGATAATAGATTGCTATTCTTTCTATCCAATTCCTGGTTTTCTTGGTTACTGGATAACTGATGCAAAAAGCCTGTTATATGAATTATTTTAGTCTAAGATCTTTGGTATTGTTATGTAGCCTCCTTTCTTTTTGATTCATTATTTTTTCTTAGTTCTAGCTTAACAATTTTTCCCACATACACCCTTCATCGTAAGCAACATTAAATCCTTACTGGATGCAGTATGAGACACAGATAATAACTCAGATATAAATAAATTCTACTCACTTAACCCTTCCACACACAGGGTTTCCTTATTTTCCTTTATATATTTATATGCTTTTAATAATTCTCTCCTCTTTTTCCCAAAGTCTCAGTCTTTACTGGTTGACAACTATTAGGAATCTCCAAATTGCTACTGTCAAGTGCCATCCTAAGGACTAACAGAAGTATTACCTCTAAACAGAATCAGACTGAGCAGAAACCCATAACAGAACCACCATGATTTCTAAGTAACCAGGGGAAACTGAAGAACAGAATCACGGCAAAGACTGGGCCATGCTAACGGTCTGTGGAGTGATGGTGCATCCAATCAGGTGAAGGACACAAAACCGCAGCAAATATCTATTAAGTGTTTACAACGTACCAAGCACTGAGAGGAATGCTAGGTACCGTATCTTCACATGAGGCAGATAACATCATGACTCCTGTTTTACAGATAAGGAAGATGAGGTTCAGAGAGGTCACATGGCTAATAATTGGCAAGACAGCAATTGGAATTCAGGATTTTCTCATTCTGTGAACTCCTGCTCTGAAGAGGCTGATTCTGTGGAGGCTGGTTCATTAGCAGCACAGAATCCAAAGTGCTGGTGATGCTTTTGCCAAAACTTTTTTAAAAGAGAGAAGGAAAGGAGGGAAGCTTGGGCGAAGCAGCTGTGCACTCTCCTAGGAGCTTTGAACTAAAGTGCCACAACCAGTCTGTGAAAAGAACACTACGCTTCTTGCTGGATGAATGAGGAAACTTCATCTTGGAGTGGCCTTTGGTCACCCGGCTAGGGGGTGTTAAGGTCAGGATTTGAAGAAGGTTTGGCATTTAACCCCACCGCCACTGTCTTTTCTTCCTTCCTTTCTTTGTTCTTTTTTTCTTTTCTTTCTTTCTTTCTCTCTCTTTTTTCTTTCTTTGTTCAACCATGTCCATATTTGACACACTTGTCAGCTAAAGGCTTAATTATCATTGTCCTAGAAACTGGTTGCCCTTAACTGAGAACAAACTGAGGGTTGATGGGGAGGTGGGGGGGGGTGGGTGATGGGTATTGAGGAGGGCACCTTTTGGGATAAGCACTGGGTGTTGTATGGAAACCAATTTGAAAATAAATGTCATATATTGAAAAAATAAAAAATAAAATAAAATAAAAAAGTAAAAAAAAAATAAAAAATAAAAGAAACTGGTTGCCCTTGCCTCATTCCACCTCTTTAAAAACACTCATTTCTTCCAATGATGTTTACTAAGCAATTACTCTGTACCAAAAATTAGGCTAAGCATTTTCAGGGACACAGCGATGAAGGCAACATGGATTCTCTTACAGAGTATGTGTAGCCTAAGTAAAGGAGATAACGTGTAAAACCACAGATAATAGTAAAAACTCATGTTGATGATGGTGAAAATAGTGTTTAGTATGTGTCAGACACTCTTCTGAGATTGAACATGCATTATATAATTTTACTTTATTTTATTTAAAGGTTTGTTTATTTATTTTGAGAGAGAGAGAGAGAGAGCGGAAGGGGCAGAGAGGGGGAAAGAGAAAATCCCAAGCAGATTCCATGCTGCCAGCATGCAGCCCAACATGGCTCAATCTCATACCCATGAGACCATGATCTGAGCCAAAATTAAGAGTCAGACGCTGAACTGAGTTACCCAGATGCCCCTGAACATGCATTATTTCATTTAATCTTCATTGCAGACAACTGCTGATGCCCATGCAATATATCCTTGACCCACCTAAATTCACCTGAAATTAAAGTGGATGATTTCCATGATGTTAAGCACTTCCTGCCTCAAGTGCCTACATCTCTCTGCTTTCTCAACTACCTTTATCCAAAACCACAGGAGTCTTCTCAACCAGCCTGGTTGAGAACTAGGAAACGTCAAGGAATTAATGCCCAGGGGCAACCCTTAACCAATGAGGCAATGAGGAATGGGGGTTGGTAGACAAATACCCCAGCATTCCCATCCCTTGGTGTGACAACTCCCAGGCACTTTTTACAGTACTCAGAAGATTCCAGTAGCCCACAGCAGTAATCTAACCATTAAATAATACTGTTTCTCTCTTCCCTCTTTTACTTCCCCACCCCTCCAGCTAGTGCTTTCTGGTATTATCTTGCAAATGAACTACCTGCATCCAATTATTGTCTCAGGATCTGCTTTGTAGGATAGAAGTGTGTCTAGAAAATAATGCTCAGGATGGTATTTTGAAGTTGGAACAATCACTGGTCAGAGAAAAACCAGGGCTGTTTGCTGCTTTTTAAGGTGGTGGCAACCCAAACCACATTGTAGCCTCACAATTACTACAACCCATTAAGTGAATTGAAATAAGATGCAGATAGAAGGGGGAAAATGGGCTAATACAACAGCTCTAGAACTTAAAAGAGATAGGGACAATGGAATTATAAGAATGATGGAATTGGATATATCTTGGTAAATGCCCTAGAGATCTAGAGGGTAGAAAAAAAATGTAGGTTTAGTTTATCACTATCAGTACAGGATGTCCTGTGAAAGCCAGAAAACCTCCATTGCAATATTTCTAATCTAGAAGAGGCTGATTCAACACAGAAAGAAGTTAGACTGATACTTTTCTCAAAAATCAAAATTCTCTCGAAAGACAGTAATAAAGAAGGAAGTTAGCATGACTTGCTCATCTCCAGCAGCTAGAGGGCAGACCATCATGAAAATCAGGTCCAATATTAGATATACAACTACTCTAAGGAACTACAAAGGAGATGGAACATTTAATTCCATTAGGTCGTTTATGTTAATTCAGTGCTCTGGCAAGCAGTGGAACTCAAAGACTTGGAAAGTGGGTATCTGGGCAAGTGCTCCTGAGAAAGAAAACTCTCTAGGTGATTACCTTGCACTTTCCAGATTGGAGGGGGAAAAGGCATTTTATTTTTCTTGGCAAAAGGAGTAGACTCTCAATGCCTGGAAATATCACCCCAAACAGATACCTCTCAGAATAATGCTCCTCCCTTCAGATCTTTGCTCATTTCCTTCCATTGTTTCTTCATGACTAACTAGTTGTATCTTAGCATAGCCCAAAAGGGCACATGGGAGGGGATAGTTTGTTCAACAAAAAGAAACTGTTTAGCATGTACTGAGAAGAGTGGAGGGAAAGACTGGGAGTGAATCTTGAAGTTGGGATCTCAGGGTGGGTAAGGGAGAGTTTGAGTTTATTGATATGGGTGCTTTCCAGTGATTTCCCATCAAGATTTAACATTATGGGACGTACACTTAGAGCCAGTCTTACTGCACTGCAACAATGAATCAGTGAAGCTTAACCATGATCATAGGTTATAAGGTGGATATGCCAGAGCTGCCTTAGCAAAGTATTGAGAAAGGAGTGAGAAAGTCCATGTAAGTCAACACATTAGCAAAGATATATTAGGTGAGAACAGAAAAGTTACTAAGTGAACTAACAGGTGTTCCCTAGGTGAGCCCAGGTGACACTTCTTTCAAGAAAGATGAAAAATGTGCTAAGGGGGCTGATATGTTAGCATCATTGAGAAACTCAACTTAATGTTTGTTTTTGTTTGGGGTTGGCTGTATTTTGTTGGTTGATTAGGAAATACTATCACAGAACTACGATCCATAGTCTCAATAGGTGACAGAAATTTAGGATAGAAAAGACCAAGTGTCCGCACCACCAGACACATGGTAGTTTTACCATAATTGGAAGCAGGGTCAAATTGACATTCAGAAGGCCTTTAAACACCTTGGATTTGCAGAAATGGCTAGTGAGTCATGACAGCTCTGGGACTGATATAAATGGGAAACTCACAAACACATGTTATGATCATATAACCAACAAATTTAAGAGCTTGTCATCAGACATAGCTTTCAACTGCTGCAAGGGACAATCATGATCACTTATTCAGTTTCTGGTCTGAGGCCAACAAGAGAAGGGGAGGTAGGATCATTTTGGTAAGAAAGCCTATAATAGCCAATATATGCTATAAATACTTCCCCATTTTTTCTTCAAAGGAACTTGTAACCACTATTGTGCTGAAGCCAACTTGCACTACTATCAAAAGCAAATCGTGCACGTCTCATCTTAATTCTGTATTCATTTACATGATGTTGATAGCTTTAATTACCCATGAGTGGGACTTTTTACACCATGGAAATTGGCAAATGCTATACCTCAAGGTTTTATTGTTTTTATTTTTTCCTCAAAAAAACCCCTTTTTATTAAACATCTAACAGACCACCACTGCTTATGATCATACACTAGAGTAACTGTACATTGGGGAATAGAGAATATCCAGATTTTTTTAGAGGTGTTGGACACTTGTTAACAGTTGACATTGAGACCAAGGGATCCAAGATACCTGCTGATAAAATCAGGACATATGGTAGATAGGTGATAAATGGAGTTCTGGGTCAAGCCTACCTCACAATGGCTGCAGCGGTTAAGCAGACTCATCCTGTCGTAATGGAATGAAAACATATATCTTCTAAAAAGATTTGTATAAGAAAGTTCACAGTAGCATTATTCATAATAGTGGAAAACTGGAAATAATCCAAATCATCAATAGGTGATTGGATAACGCTATTTTGTACTATTCATATAATGAAATATCATTCAGAAATTAAAAAGAACTTTTGATACATGCAATGATATGGAGAGATCTTAAACACATTATGTTGAAAAAAGAAGACAAATACACAAAAAATGCATAGTTTATGATTGCATTCATATGATTTTTTAGAATTGGTAAAAGTAGGCTATGCTAAAGGAAATCAGATAAGTGATTCCCTGGGGGAGGAGGTAAATCTACTGAGGAGTGTGAGAGAACTTTCTGAAGATATGAAGATATCTTGGGGCCTGGGTAGATAAGTTGGTTGAGCATCTGACTCTTGATTTCAGCTCAGATCATGATCCCAGGGTTGTGTAATCAAGCCCCATGTCAGGCTTCATGCTGAGACTAGAGCCTACTTAAGATTCTCTCTCTCACCGCCCCCACTCCACCCCCGCCACCTCTCCCACTCATGTGTACATACATGTGTACTCTCTGTCTCTCTCTTTATCTTTCTCTAAAATAAAAAGAAAATCTTGGGGTGCTTGGGTGGCTCAGTTGGTTAAGCATCTGACGTTGGCTCAGGTCATGATTTCATGGTTTGTGAGTTCGAGCCCCACATCAGGCTCTGTGCTGACAGTTCAGAGCCTGGAGCCTGCTTCGGATTCTGTGTCTCTCTCTCTCTCTGCTCCTCCCCTGCTCATGCTCTGTGTCTCTCTCTCAAAAAAGGAATAAATATTAAATTTTATTTTAATACTTAAAAAAAAATAAAAGAAAAAGGAAATCTTAAAAAAGAAAATATCCTGATTTGAGTGTTGGTCACACAGGGGTATACATTTTCAACACTCATCAAACTGTACACTCAAAATATGTGCATTTTATTAAATGTAACTCAGTTAAATATTTTTAAACAGCATAGTTAATAACTATTTTTTTAAACATTTATTTATTTTTGAGACAGAGAGAGACAGAGCATGAACGGGGGAGGGTCAGAGAGAGGGAGACACAGAATCTGAAACAGGCTCCAGGCTCTGAGCTGTCAGCACAGAGCCCGACGCGGGGCTCGAACCCACGGACCATGAGATCATGACCCGAGCCGAAGTCGGCCGCTTAACCGACTGAGCCACCCAGGCGCCCCAATAACTATTGAGTGCTTCCAATTTTTCAGTCATTATTCTAAGTGCTCATGTAAATCATACCACTTGTTTCTTAGAGTCATTTTATAGGCATTCTTTCTCATTTCACAGAAGAAAAAACTGAGGCACTGGTAAATTAGCCAAGGTCAGACAGCAAAGACCTGTTAGAGCTGACAGTCTATTCCAGGCAGTCTGAAACCAGAGCTGGACCCCTTAATATCTATGTTGTAATCAAGCCTTCCCCAAAGTCCACAGCCTTAAATATTGAAACTCATCGCGAAAAAATAAAGTTTACAATTATTGCCTGCCATTTCTGAAAAGTTGCCATCACATAATGGTTGCTTGGAATGGTAACAGACACTGAAAGATGCCTGCAATGAGTGCTGGGGAAAGATACTACAAGTTTAAATGGTGACTGGAGGCTCCAAACAGCATCCTTGAACTGCAGGCAGGGAGGCTGCCTGTCAAGAACCATCAAGGGGAGAAAGCTGCTCAGTGTGAGGCTGATAAGACAGCACCTAGAATACTGTAAACAGTTCTGGGCATCTCAACACGAGAGAGCTGTCAAGAAATTGGAAGAGATTCAAAGAGCATCAGGGAGCATGATTAAAGGACTGGAGGGACTGATTTATGAGAAAAGATTAAAAGAACTAAATACTGTCTGCATAGATCGAGCATAACTAAGGAGGGACATACTAACAACATAAATATTTGAAGGGCATACACACAGAAGGAGAAAGATTGTTAATGCTGCCCCATGGAGGTATAAATAGATTTTTGAGTATGGAACACAGAAATGAAAATGCTGTCCAAATATTAAGAAACATGCCCTGACAATGAGGTCAATTAGACTTGAAGGAGCTTCCCAAAGGACAAGTAGAAATCCAGTGTCCAAGCCATTGACAATCAGTCCTGACACAGAACAACAGCATCCTAAATACTCTCAGAGAAACATGATTTTATGGAGAAATTCTTCCTACCTCTTAAGCATATTGGGGGTAATAATGGCAAAACTATTTGCAGTGTTTCAAATACTTTTATATTTAATACTTAATGGCATTTCTTTGTAGGAAATATTCCACTTCCTTTACAAATCAGGGATGCTCTGGGTCAGAGAAATTTTATATATCTTGCAGATGTTAAGGTACAAAGCCAGGAGTCCATTCCAGCTTTTAGAACTTCAAAGCATATATCTTTTCCATAATAGATATAAGCAAGTCTTGTGTTGGCTATTTTGAATATATTGCCAAAGAAAAGCCAGGGTGCATCAGTGTCTGACTTGGCCAAGAGAATATTCATCTGACACAAGACAATCTTAAGCATCAGCTGGATTTCAGAATAACAAACAGATTTTCAAAGGAGATGTTAAGCTTCAAAAATTGTTCTAAAGAATGTGCGTTGCCTCAAAAACTTTCACCTAGTCAAACTGCAAGCACTCACAAAACATGCCCTCTTTGGCTCGTAATTTATTCATAATTTACTTATTTGCTCATTACATATATATTGAGTGCTGTATATACATTGAATATTGTGCTAGAAGACAGCTGTGGGCAATTCAAAGTCCCTGTCCTCAAGGAGTTTACATTCTAGTTGGGAATAAAGATAATGGAGAAATACAGATTTAAGGAAATGATAGGTACTGATAGGTGTGAGTAATAAAGATACAATAGAATGAGAAGCATGAGGAGACAAGCAAAAGATTGGGAGAAAACATTTGCAAAAGACATATCAGATAAAGGACTGTTACCCAAATATATATAACAAAACTTAAAAACAAGAAAATCTGACTTACAAATGGGCCAAAGACTAATAGCCACTTCATCAAAAGAAGATATACAGATGGAAAAAAAGCATGTAAAAAGATGCTACTGGCGCCTGGGTGGCTCAGTTGGTTAAGTGTCTGACTTCAGCTCAGGTCATGATCTCACGGCTCGTGAGTTCGAGCCCCACGTCGAGCTCTGTGCTGACAGCTCAGAGCCTGGAGCTTGCTTTGGATTCTGTGTCTCCTTCTCTCTCTCTGCCCCTCCCCTGCTCATGCTCCGTCTTTCTTGCTCTCTCTCCTTCAAATATAAACATTAAAAAAAAAAACAACCCATCAGTATAAAAGATGTTCCACATATCATCAAGGGAATTTAAATGAAAACAACGATGAGATACCACTGTGCACCTATTAGAATGGCCAAAATTTGATACACTGACAACACCAAATGCTGGCAAAGATGTGGAGCAATAGAACTCTCCTTCGCTGCTGGTGGAAATGCAAAATGGCACAGCCACTTTGGAAGATGGTTGGGTGCTTTCGTACAAAACTAAACATATCCTTACCATATGGCATGGCAATCATGCAATCACATGTGCTCCTTTTAACCAGGAACTGAAAAACTGAAAACTGGTTTCCACACAAACACCTGCATTTATATGTTATATATATATATATATATATATATATATATATATATATAGTTAGTTATATAGTTATATAGTTATATATATATAATTCCAAAACTTGAAAAAAAAAACAAGATATCCTTCAGTAGGTGAATGGATAAATAGACCGTGGACATGAAATATTATTCAGTGCTAAAAAGAAATAAGCTGTCAAGCCATGAAAAGACATGGAAAAACCTTAAATGCTTATTACTAAGTGAAATAAGCCAATCTGAAATGGCTACATGCTTATAATTCCAACTATGACATTCTGAAAATGGCAAAATTATAGAGTTGTAAAAAAAAAATCATCGGTTGCCAGGAGTTGGGGAGGCAGAGGAGGGGAAGGAATATGTGAAGCACAGAAGACTTTTAGGGCAGAAGAAATGCTCTGTACAATAACCATGGTTGCCTGTCATGGTGCATTCGCTGAAACCCATCAAAAGTACACCACCACGAGTTCATTGCAGTGCAAACTATGGACTTTGGGTGACTATGGCGGAGTGTGTCAGTGGAGCTTCTCAATTGTAACAAATGTACCAGTCTGGTGCGAGATGTTAACAATGGGGGAGGCTAGGGGTGCCTGGGTGGCTCAGTTGGTTGAGCGACCGGCGACCGACTTCGGCTCAGGTCATAATCTCGCGGTGTATGAGTTCTAGCCCCGCATCAGGCTCTGTACTGACAGCTCGGAGCTTGGAGCCTGCTTCAGATTCTGTGTCTCCCTCTCTTTCTGCCCCTAGCACTCGTGCTCTGTCTCTGTCTCTCAAAAATAAATAAAAGCATTAAATAATTTTTAAAAAATAATGGGAGAGGCTATGCTAGCATGTGGGTATGGGTTAATGGGAAGTCTGTGCCTTCCTCTTGATTTTGCTACGAACTTAAAACTGCTCTAAAAACAGTCGTGTTTTTAAGTTTATTTATTTATTTGAGAGAGAGAGAGAGAGAGAGGGAGAGAGAGAGAGAAAGCGTGGGGGTGAGAGACAGAGAATCTCAAGCAGGCTCCACTTTCAGTGGGAGCCCGACACAGGGCTTGATCTCAAGTCTGTGAGATCAAGACCTGAACCAATATCAAGAGTCAGACGCCGAACCACCAGAGACACTCAGGCGCCCCAAACTGCTCTTAAAAAATAGTCTTAACACACACACCCATGCACACACACACACACTGAGGAGCTAGACTAGGATAGGGGTTGTGATTAGCATGTTTATATCTGGAGGTCCCTGAAGGTGTATTAGGAAAGTAATGGAGAAGCAGAGACCTGATTGAAGTGAAGGAAAGAGTTCCATCAAAATCTGGGAAAGGGTGTATCAGGCATAGGACACAGCAAGGACAGTTGCTGGCAGAAGTGGGGGTGGGTGGGACATGAGTTGATATGTCTGAGAGATAACAAAATTCACGGTGGCTGAGTGGAATGAGGGAATAATAATGGTTGAGATAGGAGATATGGTCAGGAGACAGATTCTAAAGGGTGTTATTGTGATCGTAAGCTCTTTTTACTCTGAATTCAGAAGCTATTGGAGGGTTTTGCTCAGAGAAGTAACATGATCTCTCTTATGTTTTAAAAGAATTCTTGTGGGTACTGTATTGAATACAGACTGTAAGGAAGTAAGGATGAAAGCAAAAAGACTAGTTAATCAGCAACTCTATATTCCAGGTGAGAGGTAAGGACAGGTTGGACTAGGATGGCAGCAAAGGAGGTAGGGAAAGTGATCAGACTTTGAAGGTATAATCAAAATCGGTCAATGAATTAGGGACATGAGATAAAGAGATCCATCATCTTATAATGTATCATGTTCCATTGCAACTATTTTCTCTCTGTCTTCCTTTCTAGCTCACAAACCGCTTAAAAACAGATATTAATCACTACTCTTATAGCACTTAGAGATGCCTGGGATACATTATGAGATTGAAAAATGTAAATTTGTTGAATCAAATGCCCATTGTGTTCCAATGCTGTGTAGCACAAAGAACACCAAACTGAGAGATCTTGCTTATGTCACTTTACAAAACGTATCTCAGTTTCTTCATGTGTATGTTGAAGAAGTCTGCTTAGATCATTGGTTTTGCCAACTATTTTCAATTTAAGGCCATAAACTTTTCAGAAGACTTGATTACAGCATAGTCAATAAAAACCATCGTTTGGGATTATGTTGCCTGGAATCGAATCTTAGTTCTGCAAATTTATTTGCTGTCTGACCTTAACTAATTAATATACTTGTGACTCTACTTCTTCATTGTAAAAGGAGGAATTCCCTGAAAGCTCTGCACAAGTTTTACAAATGGAGGCAAGTGGAAATGGACAAGATTCTCAGCTTTGCTCTACTCCAGTTTCATCTAGAACAGTTCTGCTTTTATCAGTCTACGTATTTATCATCTGTGCAAGGTTTCATTACAGGAAACCTTATAAATGTGGGTAAAATGTGAATGAGAAGCACTGGATTAAATGATACCTACAGTCTCTTTTAATGTGATGTCCACTGGGTCATTCAGTAAAAGCTTATGGGATACCATAATAAACCAGGCACCATTAGGGGTGCTCCAAATGCAACATTAAATCCAATAGATAGTGCCTGTGTCTTCACAGCATTTATAGTGTAGGACTGTGTTCTTACCTGGGAGATCCATGGAACCCTAGAGAGTTATATATATTTTCTCAGAGACCCATAGACTCTTTGATATTATACATAACATTTTGTAAGCCTGTATGCATATTCGATTTTCCTAGAGAGAACATGTGCTGCTTTCATTATTTTTTGGTAAAAAAAAAAAAAACCAAATTAAAAGCCTTTTCCATTAAAATAATCAAATTTTTAAAACAAATTTTTCATCTCCAAAAGCCAAGAATAACTAGACATAGTGATTAAAATCTTTTCCAGTTTTCTTATTCTATGTTTCTATTGTTTCCCCTACAATTCTGCTAAGATGGAGAATCTATTAGAAAACAGAAATGTATTGTTATTTCTTTTGCACCTATAAACATGAATTGATACAAGTATATTCTCTAAACTGCAGGCAAACTACACTGAGGACAAATCCAAATGTGAGAAAGCATCCCACACTTTCCCCATCTACACATGCAAATTGATAAAAAATAAAGTAAGATGTGACTTATACCAGAAAATGTTCATTCAATTCTGTGTTTTTCCCTAATATTGATTTCCTTTTAACAAATAAGTTTGTTTAAAAATCATCTACTAGCAGAGAAAACTAGCTGGGAAGAGGGTCTGTTCAGGAAAAAGAAACAGTTAAAAGTGTTCAGGGCCACTGTCTATTGGAAATCAATCAGAAGTGAAGATAAAACATTTCTACCATTATAATGGAAGTTGGTGGAAAATAGGATTTCATTTATGCAATTGTGATTTATAGGCAACTTTTTAAATTTTCTTTTTTCTTTTCCAAAGACCTGAAGTCTATTCTCAGCTCTACCAGAAATTAGCTTTTTGAAGGAAAGCAACATAGTTATTCTAAGCCTTAGTTTCCTCATCTGTAAATCCAACTTCAAGCTCTAATATCATTGGGAATATATCTAGATTTTTCAAAACCACACTTCTAATACCTAGCACATCATACGAACACAATACTTCCTTTTTTCCCCCAATAATTCTTAAATGAATGCATGAATAAATGAATGAGGAGGTTGGAAGTCATATGTTCTGGTGGAAAGAGCTCACGTAGTTAACAGAATTAAAAGAAATGAGTTGCTGCCCTGATTTCTACAATTACCATATGCATGACCCTGGGAAAGAGAGTTAAAATTCCAGATCTCGGTTTCCTTATATGTAAAATGAGCCTTACTGAGATATGTGAAAATGAGTGAAAAACATTTTACCAACAAGAAAACGCTGATGCCACCCTCCCCATTTAATTGTGATCTCTGATACAGCTTCTGACTGTACCCTTCACCAATGTGCAGAGTTTAAGGACAAGCCTAGTGGTTCACTGCACGCCCAGTTGGCTGCCATTAGACAGTGAATCTCAGACAATAAAAATCAGAGCAAACATCTGGAAGGTACAGATACTGTTGAAGCCCAAGTTCTCTTCTCCATTTCCCCCCTTTTGGCTCATTCTACCATCAGATATTTAAAAACATAAATTCTGAAGAAAAAAAATCCACACCAAAAAACCTGTCTGAACAAGCAGCAAATGTACCCAAATTATGTTAAAATATATTAAATATAATAAATGTGTGTTGCCTTTTTCATGGAAGTTGCCAGAGCTATTTTGGGGCTTGATTCAAATCCAACCTCCCCCTGAGACTTAAAGATTTTTAACATGCAGTTTACAAGAGAAGAGAATTTGGTTTTATATAGTATAGTATATAGTATAGAATTTGATTTTATATATTTGGTTTTATTTGTACTCCGAGTTTCCAAAAGAGCATCCTAAAACAACATGTTAGATCCCTGCCTTGTGGAAAGTGCAGCCAGATTCAAGAGCCATTGTGAATCCAGCACTGGGTCACGCTGAGCTCTGATCAGCTGACTTTATTTTACAAGGTGGCAGTGGCACAGGGTTCAGAGTACAGAGAGAACCCAAAGGGGGCAGTCAATTCACAGGATTAGTGCAAAGTGGGGTTCTGAGATTAAATTAGCCAGAGACTAGAGGAAAAAGTTTGGAGATGAGAAATGGGAAATATACTAAAAATAGCAAAGTGAACGGACTCATCGCTGAGATTTCTACTGTTGTTCTCTGCATGGATAGACCAGAACCCATCAGCTCTTCAGATCCAGCTGTGACCTAAACAATGTAGTTAATTCATCATAGACATTTACTGAGCTCGTTCCCTGGTCCCAAACATTTAGTCAAGGCCATTTCTCACACTGATTTGACATCATATCTCTCTCATTGGTCACCCCTCACTGATCCCACAGTGAATCCCCCTTTTCATACCTTCAGTTCTTCTTTCTTGAAATATTTCATGGGTTCTCTTTTAATGGTCTCCTTGCTCCCAAATCCACAAAACACAAATCACTAGATTACATGAATCATGCATTTTCCAGTGTAGCTGACTGCATCTTCCAACAATCCTATGGAAGAAGTGTCATCATCCGCATTTTATAAATAAGGGATTCACTCATGAGTTTTTACATGAAAATTGATTCTCCCTCTGATATGCTCACACATAATTTGTTTCCACGATATTGCTCTTATCATGTTGTTTTATCATCTATCCATCTAAATATCCATCTTCTAAACTAGAATGTGGATCATTTAAGGACGGAGATCTTATCTCATTCATCTTTCTCTCTCTGGTGCCTAGATCAGAGTTAATGCTAGTTAAAATGTTGAATGACCATATAAATGCAAACATGAATGGATTCCTGCATGAACGAATGAATGAACATCAATAGTGTTGATGGTTCTATAGCTCTGTAAAGGGGGAAAGAAGACATTATTTCCTGAAGTATGTTTTTAGAAAATTCTAGTTGAATAAGATAATCTCTAGAAAACAAAAAGGTTTTGGGTCCAAAATGACTATAAGATTTGAAGCATCTTCTCCAGAATATTCTCAAAACAGACTGCAAGAAGACATAAGGTACAGAAATTTTTAAAATTTTGTTTAACACAGGTTTGTTCAAATGTATTTGACCATGGATGCCTCCTTCTTTTCTTCCTCTTCCAACTTTTCCTCCCCCTTTTTATTCTCCTCCTCTTATTCTTTTTGCATAAGAGGAATTAACAACCCTCCAAAATGATTACTATACAAATATAAACTAAAAGTCACAGGGCCAAAATAATATTTGTTCTGAGTTTTTTAGGTATTGTCTGTCACAGAGACCCTTCCAGGCTACATCTTCAAACTAAGTTCCATAGAAAAGTCTGAAGACACCACAGAAGTTCAGAGGTTTGATCTGTGATAATCCTTCTCCAAATCATTTGTCATGTTCCTGAGAGTCTAGTTTTTTCCAGATGTTGGAAGATTCTAGAGGATGTTAAAAAAAAAAAAACTGAGCAGAAGGATTGAGTGCAGAGGTAAGGCACAGTCTCTATACCTACACCAGACACCGGGAATGTTTTATTAAAGACCAGAGACATGCATGAAGCTCTGTGCACTTTCCAGTCTGAACAGAGCTGAAGCAATCACAAGCCAGTTCTCAGCACTAACTCACAGTCCCTGAAATGGTAAGGATGGAAAATCACTGCTCTGAGTAGAAACAAAATGAAATATTTCTGAACACCTTTTCCTGACAGGTTTGAAAAAGCAAAGAAGGTAAAGGAAAAGGGGTTTCTGGCTGTGAAAGTCTTGGATGAATGTACTGAGAGCAGTTATTTTAGTGGTGCTGGCAATAAAAATTAAGTGAGGGCCTTATGGGAAATGTACATTTCCTCAGAATATGCTGGGACAAATGCGGGTTTTTAGAGGTGCTCTCAGAGGCTGGGCGGAGATGGCAAAGAATACAAAGTCAGAAAAGGGACAGAGTGAGATGGGGAGGGAGACCAAAAAAGACACACTTTGCAAAAGCAGAGAAGATGACATTTAGGGATACCTGGGGCAGCCTATAAATCACTAAGTTATAGTAAGGCAAGGAAGGGAGAAGGAGACAAATCAAGGTAAGGAGAGGGAACTAGGAAAGACACGACAAAGAAGAGGGATAACAAGGAAAGAATTCAGAAAGAACACAAGGTAGAGAGGAGGGAGAGGAGAGAGGAAGGCATGAGTGCTTATCATTGCAGATTAATGAAACACAGCTGAATAAAACTGCAAAGACCCTGGAGGCCAGACTGACTTTGACTAGGAATCCACCTCTGTCATTTGGTAGCTGTAGACCTTAAACAAACACATAAAATTTTCAAAACGCTGTTTCTCCTCCTCCTCCTCCTCCTCCTCCTCCTCCTCCTCGTTCTTCTTTTTGAAACAACAATAAAAATACCTACCTCACTGAGCCATTTTATTTTTAAAATAAATGATTTTCATGAAGGGTCTAGTACCAAACCTGATCCTACCTGATGGTAGCATTCAAGCATAATCACTTTAAAAATTGAGTAACAAAAATACCTAAGCAAAAAATGGAGAAAAATAATGTTCTTGGTATAATGAATGTTAGGCACATATGTTTAGCTTATATTATTAGTAGTAGTAGCAGAAACAGCAATGTCATCATTAGATAGTTTAATGCATTATGTTGATAGATGATGTTCTTTAGAACGTTCATCTTGTTGGTAGCTAATGAAGAGAGGAATGCATTGATTATATCATCTTTATCTAAATCTCAGTAGTGGTTTCACAAAACAAAACCATTCTGACTAGCTCTGACCAAGGGAATTATGGGTATGGTACAGACTTGGGCAGAAAACTCTAGTTCAAAAAGGGCTGCTAGTTCTGTCAGTGGTCCAGAACCAGGTACCTCCAGAGAGGTTTCTCTCTGGGTGGACACAGCTTCTCATATCTTTTCTTCCTTATACACACCAAACTTCCCTACCTGTAGATGCAGGTGAGGGGAACCTGGGTGGCTCAGTCGGTTAAGTGTCTGACTTCGGCTCAGGTCATGATCTCATGGTTCATGAGTTCGAGCCCCGCATCCGCCTGTGTGCTGACAGCTCAGAGCCTGGAGCCTGCTTTGGAATCTGTGACTCCCTCTCTCTCAATCCCCTCCCCGGCTCATGCTCTGTCTCTGTCTCTCAAAAAATAAACAAATGTTAGATGCAGGTGAGCTCAGTTGTACTCCTCTGTTTTGGAGGCAGCCATAATTTACCAGCACCACTCAAGAAAAAGTCTCAGTTTGGTTGAGTCACAATTTCCAACCTTCAAGAGAGAAAATATGATCTTCCCTGCATGAAATAGGAAACTTGCCTGCATGATCTAACAAACTGAGCAGGAGAGCATAGGAAAAAGTTTTCAGGAAAGAGTCAGAAATCTGAAAAAAAAAAAAAAAATGTTTGCCCTGAGTTTTTGGCGACACTTTACACCTGTTTGTGTATTAAAGACACCAAAACATGCACACAAAAAAGAAAAACAATTTTTTTCAGTTTTAACACAGTTTTTTAAAACTTACTTTACCTAGAACCTTTCATTAACATGGGAACATATGATGGATCTATCTGTATGTGATTCACAGAACATGTGGAATTTCAGAACCAAGGGGATAGGAGGCAAAGAAACCTGAAACACGGGCAGACTATAATAATCAGTGGTTCTACATAGTCCTAATTCACAAGTGAGGAGAACTGAGACTCAGAGAAATAAAAATATCCAAGGTCACATAGCTAGGTAGTGCTAGTGCTACAACTAGTACCCAATTCTCCGAATTCCCAGTTTAATGCCATTCTTTCACACCCTGTTGATTTCCAGGGCCTGCCGTTGTTGAGGTATTACTAGATAATCTATGAAGCTGGCTACCACCTGAACCCCTAACCTATGAAACCCTCTGAGATTGGCATGTTGAGATTGGATTTTTAAAGGAGCCAATGAAAAATATCACATTTAATTCACTTGGCTGTGACATGGCTATTCTATAAGTAAAGGATGCCTAGAGAATGAACCTAGTATGATACTTGTCCTGACTACAAAGTCCTTCAGCTACTCTATTCATTAAAAGATTTCTAATTTTTGTGAGACAAGTTGGTAGCAATTATCAATCACGGGTGACCTTTTCTTGGATGGATGCAGTGATGAGTGAGTGAAAAGTACTGGAATGTGGGTGAACTCACTATACAAACCACTCCCATCTCCCAATCAGTCCACTCCCACATATAAACAATTCAGTATCTTGGCTTCTTAATTTTGTTGTGAGTTTGATCATAAAGCTTTAAATAAATACATTCCAAGATCAGCCAATAAAAGGCACTTAGATGTTTCGTTTTGGGCAAAGTATAGGTCTTTTGTAGGATGTGACTGTTTAGAAGGGGACATTTTGAGATATAAGATTATTATAACAATGAAATTAATCTTTACATGCCCAGTTACTTCATGTGATGCCTTGCCTGGCTCCTGCTACCTTCAACCTTTCTTGACTCTATTGAGTGATTTGGCTTTCAAAGATACATGTGTGGCCACATGCAGAGGACTGGGATCAATCCTGACTCATTGCAGAAGGGCTTAGGAATGTTCCTTTAGTCATTTGGAAGACTAAACATGAAGTTTAGTTTTATGGGTTTTACTGGGATCCAGCTCTAATATGGCTGCCTTTCAGTCTGGGCTTCTGCTTTATTTTTCTGATTTGATGTCCATCTTTTATTTAAGTTTCAGCAATTCAGTTACATTTTTGCACTTCTGTGACGGAGTCGTAGCTTGTTTAACATGCCAGGTAGTGGTGTGGTTCTGGCATTGGACTCCAACATCCGGATCTCATAGTAATACTTTCTAGATTTGTAATCTTGGGTAAGTTAGTTAACCTAACTTAGACTCCAGTTTTCTTTTTTGAAAAATGGGGCCAATTATTTCTACTTTAGAAAAACTCAAAATAGATACTGTATATAAAGCACCTGGGGTTTTATATATATTTCAAAATGACAATTACTCAATTTAGTGCTATCTTTCAAATTGGATATTTGTTTATTCTTTTATCCCTCTTGTTACTCCTCATCGTAATCCACCTATTCTTTGGTAAACCTGTCTACCACTTCTGTCTAGATCTCCTGGGTATCAAAGGGACACAGACTTTCTGGAAATAGGTTTATTTATTCTCCATACTCATTAAGATTTGCATTCAACTTCCTTTAAGAGGGATGAGTATGTGTTTGCTGACTCCACTGAGTATGTCTGATTTTCCAATCTTAAAAACCTCCCAATCTGGTCTATCAACTACTTCGCTCCTATTCTTAGTTTGATGTTGGATATGTACCACACAAACCATATGCCATTGTCTGAGAATATAGAAGTTGGTTGTCTTATTAAATATATATCAAGACTTTAAGAAAATAGAATTGATTAGCAGAATATTTATATTATCCACGATCTATTTTCAGTTATATATTTCAATCCAGCAGTTTGTATCTTCCATTAATGTTTCTCAGCAATTTAATTATTTGGAAGATTTTCTTATAATGGGATAAGGGATCAGACATTCAAGTCACTTCAGCAAGACTTTGAAATAAATGAGAAACAGGCAAAAATATAAGGCTAGGAAGTCCAATATAAAGGTGCTGATAGACACAGTGTCAGCTTCTTAGTTCACAGTTGTCTTTTGCTGTAAACTTTCACGGCAGAGGAGAGGATGGGATACCTGGGGTCTCTATTATAAGGGCACTAATCTCAATCATGAAGGCTCTGCCCTAATGAATTACCTCCTAAAGGCTTCACCTCCAAATTACCATCAAATTACCATCACATTGTTGGATTTGATTTCAACACAGGAATCAGGGGCAGGGAGGACACAAACATTCAACCTATAGCAGTGTGGACGTAGTGAATTACAAGCATTCAGTCTATATCAGTGTGGAAGTAGTTAATCACAAGATTGCAAATTAAAGTACTGCCATTTTGATGGAAAGAGGTTGCCTTTAAATAACATTTTAATGGTGTGGTCAAATAAAAACAGAGAAACGGTATGAGGCTATCTCTTCAAGCTCATACCAATGGGATTTGAGGAATGGTAAACTGTAAAATGTAATTATTAATTGATGACAGAATAAAAGAAAGGAGACTAGCTCAATATTTTAACCCAGAAGCCTATGATGAGGAGATTAAGTTTGTATGTGTGATTGAGGACAATAACATACCATGAAGACCTCAATCTCCAAAAAAAAAAAAACCCAAACCAAAACAAAACAAAAAACTGATACACAACTGGTGAGTGCCAAAAATAGAGAAGTCCCTATTTGAATTCATCCCCAGAAAGCCCACAGTCTAATGAAGAAGATAAAAAGTCAACTGAAGTAGAAGTAAATGCAGAGGAATCACAGAGGTAAGATAAATGTGCATTGGTAGTAAAGAGGAGAAAACATCTGGGTGCATGGGGTAACATTTGGGAGATATCAGATGTCACTGAAGAAAGATAATAAAGGATCAATAGTAGTCTTCATAAGATGATGAAAGGATACTCCAAGAACAAAGAACAAATTTATGGATAAAAGGAACTTCAGGGAACAAGACAAAAAAATATACATCCAATTTTCACTAATTTACAAAAGGCTCTACTGTAACTAGAGTTTTATTCAAACTATATGAAACCAAAATTTAAGTCAGTGCTATGGAAGCCATCCAAGACATGGCATAGGTTGAAAATATAATGCTTCAATAAAGGTTAAGGGGGTAAAAACACAGGTTCTTAAGATACACTATATATATTTTGAAGGATGATCTAATTTTTTGAAATATATATTAAAAAGAAAGACATACCATTTTATAAATTATTTCTCAATGTGCCTTGCGAATAATAGGCCCTAAAGACTGGATGCCATCACACTAGGGAGGTGGTCTCCTTTCATTCTTGAAAGAACTAGTCACTTATGGCTATTAATGTGAATTCTTAATCACTGAGCTAAGACTGTAACCTATGAACCACTGAATATTATTCATCAACACACTTCTCTCAAGTAGTTGATCCAACATTGAGCAATGCTTGGGTGCAAGTCTGAAGTCTATGAGAATCTATTCTATGATCAGGAGCCCTTTAAGAATAATACAGCTTTCATCCTTACCACTGTTATTAAACCGGTCTTCCAGTGCACCCTGACCAGCACTTTGACAAATCAAGTGATTGAGCAAAACCGTTCACCCTGCCATGCTTGAAGTATCAGCAAGATTTGACACTGGTAATCATGCCTCCTTGCTTGATACACTCTTTTCACTTCTTTTCCAGGTCATGCTTTCATGGTTTCTTCCATGTTCACTATTTCCTCCTTCTCAGTATTCTTTACTAGCTTCTCTTCATCTCACTGACAACTTGACTTCAATGTATTTTCCAGGTTTAGTATTGAACTTCTTTTTGGTACCTACTCACTCCCTTGATAAAGATGGTTTTGGCTTTGAATACCATGTTATACTTCATAATGCCTAAAGTTTCCCATTTACTCCCAAACATCAGCTTTGGCATACTAATGCCTACTGAACTTTTCCCTTGACTTTCTAGTAGGCACTACAAACATAAAAGCCTAAAATCGAATTCTTCTTCCTCTATGTCACAAAACTATTCCACTTAGAGGTTTTCCTATTTCAGTTAATGGGAAATTACTTTCTCAAACCAGAAATCTTGGCATCATTTTGAATCTTCTCTTTCTTTTGAACCCCTTTGCCAATTTGGTACCCAATTCTGTTGGTCTTGCGTTTAAAGTATATCCAGAATTTAATCATTTCTCAACATCTCCACTGCTACCACCATGGTCTAAGTCACCAATATCTCTTACCTGGACTAGTACAATAGCTTCCTAACTATTCTTGCTGCTTCTACCTTTACCACTATTTTCCCCATCAATTCTAAACACAGAATCCAGATTAATTCTGTTAAAACACAATCGACATAATGTCACTGCTTTGATCAAATCCTTCCAACAACTGAGTCCTCATGCCACCAAGAATGCAGTGGCCTATCAGGCCCTGTGTAACTTGGGAGTCAAACCTCTGTGATCTCAACTTATTTCCCTCACCAGCCACAATGACCTCCTTGATGTTCAGTAAATATCCAGGTGTTTATGTAAGCTAATCCTTTGAAGTTGTTCCCTTTGACTAGACTACTCTTCCCTTAGATGTATCACATTTACTTCCTTGGTGTATTTGCTTAAATTTCATCTTCTCTTTGGTGTCAACATTGGCCACCATTATTTTAAATTGTATTCCTTACTCCCTGAAATCTCCATTCTCACTCCCTACACTATTTTTTCAATGGTATTTATTACCCTCTCATATATTATATGCTTTAGTTTATTCTTCTTATTATGGGCCTCCCCAATAAAATGCAAATTCCATGAGGGCAAAGATTGCTTTTTGTACTGTTTTATTCCCAGTACTTAAAAATGTACTTATAAAATCCATAGTAAGAGCTCAATAAGTCTTTGTTGAATGAATGAGTGAATGAATGAACGAATGAATAATCGATCCTAAAGATATAATTGTAGAGAATGCTAGAGCCAGAAGTAATCTAAGGAATCATCTAAGGTAATTCATGTACTTTTTACAGATGAAGAATATGAATCTTTGAGAAATATACTGATTCATCCATAATAGGTACATAGGTCTACTAGCATATATTTTAGACTATTGTTTTTTTATTGCTGTATCTACAGGGACAAGTGCAATGGTTGTCTTGGAGCAAGCACTCAATGAGTAAGTATCTTTTGAATGAGACTCTTAGTTTTCCTTTCATCACACCATATTGGCAACCTTAACTTGTAATTTGGTAGAGCTCTGTAAAGTGGTTGGGTAGAATAGATTACTTCCAAAGTTTATTTTGACTATAAATTTCTCTTGAGCAGTCATTCTAAATATCTTGCTAGTTGTTATGTAATCCTACTTTCTTTTCTCTCCCATACTTTCCTTCACTCCCTTTCCAATGGTTATGTAAAACTTCCTACCTCTCCGCCCCCCAAAAAAGAATATTAAAAAACACTCCCTTTGGATGGTGAAATAAATAACTTCTGAATAACATATAAATATTCTACACCCCTAGTTACCTGGACCAGATTATTAGCTATGGTTGGCATGATTTGGTGACCACAGCAGGTCTGGTTTAGGTACAGACAAAGTTGTTGATGGAATATGGAGTGAGTTTTGAGAAGACTTAGGTTAACTCACATTTACCAAACATATCTTAATTCCTGAAATCCAATCTGTAACAAATTATCACGTTCTCTTCTCTAGTGTTTAAATGCAAAATACAAGAAATTCAGTGACTCTTTCATTTAACATGTATTTAACTATCTGATAGTCTGTATGTGATAATGTTGAACATACCAGACTTAACATTGTCCTCATGAAGTTTATAGCCCAGTGAGGGGTCGGCATTAATGAACAACTATACAAGTATACAACGAATTTCAAACTGTGGTGAGTGAATTAATGAAAATCACAGACTGCCATAAGCATAAATAACTGGTCCAGGGGTGGAGTGGGTCACAGGAAAGCCAAAACTGAGCTAAAAGTTATAAGCTGTAAGATATAAAAGATAAAGAACATTGTTGAGGAAGTTTTTGGGAGAAGAGATTCTTCCAGGTGGAGGTGAATCCCTATGCAAATATTCTGAGGGTGGGCAGTGGAGAGGTGACAGCTTGGCTCCTTCAATAATTAAAGTGGATCAAGTTTTCTGGAATAAAGAGAACAAAGAGAAGACAAGTCTACAAGTGTATAAGATCTACATTTTTAGTCTTTAAGAGTAGTAAGGAGGTTTTGAGATCAGATACTCCAAAGATTGGGTCCCCCCCCCAATTCCATAATATACATGAGTATTTAAGTCATGCAAGTGTTTAGATAGAAAGACTTGTAAACAAAAGGCTAAAATGAGAAACTGTTTTTGAACATTAATTTTACCTAATTCAAAATTTCCCCAGATGTCATTCTAAGTCTATACACACCTTGGTATTTGTTGACATTGCTACCACATATATACGTATCTTAGCTTATATTTTCTTTTCCTTTCATGGACACTCAGCTTAAACAGATTTCCTTGTCATTGTTTTCCACAAAGCTCTCCCAGTGTTTGAGTTTTTAAAAAATGAGTTCAATCTTAGTTCACTTTGAGGTTTCGGCTATAGTTCAAGTCAGGTCTTGATTTGCCTGAACCAGTTTCTTTTCCCTGGGCAATACCAGTCTTGCCTAGATTTGCTCTTTAGATGAAATAGAGTTGCTAGTTTCAATTTCACAAGGGCTCATATTAGAGGCTATTTCTCTTTTAAATAATAACAGAATTCCAGGCAAAGATGGTCAGGCAGGAAAGTTTCATAAACCTGTGAACAATAGGCTGGTATTGGAATTGATTCAAATGTTTAATTATTTGTTGAGAGAAGGTTGTCTAGAGGCTTCACACAAGAAGAGACTTTATAGATTTTTATTATTCAGGGAAGGTAATAATTTTGATATAAAAAAACACGGACCAATTCCTCTGTTAAGCAATAATGACAAAATGTTTGTCAAAATAATGCTAGCCACTGAGAAAATGAGGGGTCCAAAGAGCCCTTCTTCTTTATTTCATGTCATCAATCTTGTGGTCTCTAAAACTGCAGGGACTGTCACAATAATGCAGGTTGCATTGAAGATATTTCTAAAGTTGAGAAAAGATACACCAATTTCTTTTGTATTTATGTCAGTATCAGACTAGCGTCTTTGACGGAGTGCACTGTAATAACAGGCCCAGTAGCTTCCGACATCAGCCAATATTTTTAAGGAGACTTGTGGTCATTTAGCATAAGTAGATAATGACCATATGAGGTCCAAGGTAACTAGGTCAGACAGTACAAAAAGATTAATATATTTCATATATTGTGAGTGAACAAAAGCAAATGGAATCTACAGAGGGATTAAGAATAGGTAAAAGATGAAAAAGAAATGTAACAAATAATCGAAAGTACTCAAAAGCAGCATCATGTGAAGAAAAGAGCATTGGCTGAGTTAAATTTAGAACATCTAAGTTTTAGGTCCACTACTGCTCCTAAATAGCAACACAATTTTGGGAAAGTTATTTTGTCATTTTGCGCTTCAGTTTCTGCAAGTGTAAAATGGAGCTAAAAGGAAAACAAATAATCTCCAAAGCCCTTTTCCAGATCTGTGATGTTGTATAAAGATCATTGAGAAACTGATAGGTGAGTTTGGGAACAATGGGCATAGTTAGCTAGAGGGAAGTTGGAAGAAAGAATAAAAAAGATAGCATATGTATATTTCCCAGGAGGAGAAGTGGAATGAAGGGATCAGAAGGGTGAATATGAAGATGGATGGTTTGCAGAGAAAGAACCAACTGGAAGGAAGAAGTACTTGCTTAAAGATATTGTACCAAGAATGTAGTCATTCATGCTAGAAACTGAAATTCCAAGATTACCTTAAGATACATACCCTACACATTAAATTGAAAAAGTGACCTTAGTCATACATGAATTTAGGTTGATTAACACTTCGATGGAATATGGCTAGGAATCTAAAGAAGCTGTCTCGGCAGAACGGATATTATTCTACTTTTCCCTCAGGAGTCTTCATTGCGCCTCAAAAATTAATCAGATTTGTGAACAATATATTCTACCTCCCCCCATATTTATGGAATATCCAATATAAGAAAATATGCTAAGTCTTTATCTCATGTAATCCTTAAACATAAGTATTAAAATCCTCATGTTATACCTGGCTATGTGAAATGCTAAGGAATTAAGTTGGTGTTAGAGCTAACATGCCAATGCATATACCATGAAATGAATCCATAACTCTTTCCAGAACCAGGCAAGGACTACCTCCAAAGCACTTTGTCCCTTCTTATTGATCTGTACCCGTTAAAAAAATGTTCTGAATCTTGTCTATCACTGGCTACTTCAAGCATGCAATCAGGAAGTCTTCAGCAAAAGACACATGAACATGCATCTGAAAATAGCTGAAATCATAGAGGAATATTTAGGAAACTATATCTTACACTGTATAGATTGATTTCTTAAGTAATTTTCCCCCAGCTAACTCTTTTGTGAAGGTTGCAGAAACTGATAGCAGAAGACCACAAATGAGACTCTCTTAACAACAACAACAACAACAACAACAACAACAACAACAACAACAAAATGAGTTAGTGGTCTTCAGTGTAGACGTGGTGGTGGGACTGAAGAAGAGGTAGGGTATGGGGCATACAGGTTGAAGATAATGGAACTGAATTAGTGGTTGATTGGATACGGCAAGTGAAGGAGTGGGAAAAGTCTGCAATGAGTTTTTGACTTGATAAACTGGGCTAATACAGACAATACTTGCAAACAAGAAAAATATAGTGGTGTAGGCAGAGAGCCTCTCCTTTACTACCCATTCTGCCTTACTAACCTATTCATGCTTATGGGCTATTTTCAGCCACCTGATGATACATATATCATTGTTTTTCACCTTTCTGAATAAGACTAGAATAGCCACACTCCAGGCCACATTCTTGCTTTGGCTTCCCTCAGAATCTCACTGAACCCAGAGAGTTGCTCTAAAGCCTCACTTTCCTTTACTCTTATAATAATGTGGGCAAAGGATGTTATCTATTGATAGTTGGTCTGGGTCTATACCTGCCAGTGTGAAATAGAAGCGGGTAATTATCCCAGAGGTGTCTTTGTGGACATCAGTCTTAAAAAGTAGATCCTTAAGTTTTACTTAAGCAATTTGAGTAAAATAAGATTTTTACTCACATGATTTAAGCCTCTGTGGGGCACTTAAGAATGCATTTTTTCCTTTTCTTTAGTTTTTTGTATGTTATATGAGATTATGCCTTCTGTCAGGGCTTTCTCAGACTATTTCATGAGAACAACAGTCTTTAATCATATGAGACTCAGCAAATATGAACCAGTGTAGTCACCTCTCCAAGGTTTCAGAGAATGTTTCCGGACCCCAAGGATTAGAATACATCCTCACCGCCCTCCAAATTGACTAGTGTTCCCTTTAGTCAATATTGATTCATTACATGAGAAAAGCACCTGGTCCTGTTCACTCCTCATTATTCTAAAGAGTGATGTTGCCAAGAATTGGGGAAAAAAAACAAAAAAACAAAACAAAAAAACCCCTCCCATTATCATTGAACATTCATATGATATTAAAACTTATAGTAGTGACGGTTTAAGGCAGAGTAAAGAAAATGAAAAATCATAATAATGCCAGTTCATGTGCTTTGGGAGAATGGAAAGAGTTTAAATTATTAAACTGTCAAGTTGTCAGGACAAAGACAATCTCAAGTCTGGAGCTGAATCCCTCGGTGGCCCTCACCCTGGCAGCTGAGAGCATAGAAGGAAGGGGGTGAAGGGAAGGGAGGTTTTAAAATTCAAATGCCTCCTGTCCTGAGTGTGCATTTCTATCGCAATTCCCCAAGAGTCTGATAGCTAGTCTGTCTCTTTGAGTCATAGGTGTATTTACTTATTCTGAGAGCAGTCCTTAGGGAGAAGAAAAACTAAACAAGTTTAGAAGCATGTTCTGGAAGAGAAGAGGAAAAGAAGACATCATGGTAGGTATGAAGATTTTGGTTTTGTTATTGTCATTGTTGTTGTTTGTTTGTTTGTTTGTTTTTTGGTTGGTTTTGGGTTTTTTAGTCAGCTTCTTCTACAGAATAGTAAGTATTGATTTAAATGTATATAGGTTCATGTCATGAAGCCTCAAAATTATATTCCCACAGCACATGCTGTAAAATGCATTTTGCAAACTTTGGAAACTAAGACCTAGCTACAGTGTATGGCTTGTTTAAGGCCTCATAACATTCTATTATATACAGGTAGATAGATGATAGCTAGATACTCATATGCTAATATATTTTACAATATCACTTTCAGGGAACAGGATAGGGTTTTAGCCACATACTTCTTCCATGACAGCCTTCCCTACTGCAAAGTGTTTGTGATTCAGAAGACTTTTTGTGTGTTGGGGGTTGGGATATATACACTGAGAGCATTAGGTTAAGAGTTTGAGAAAACGTTCTCCCTTCCAAACAAATAAGAGAAAGAATGAATATTGGGGGAGAAGTAATTTGACTTTCAGAATGGTACCAAGATCTTGGCAACACGGTCTTCGTGCCATGTTTAAAACCTACTGTCAATGATCCTTTCTCTGAATTTTATCATATTTTACTTCCTGGAATAACCTTCCTTCTCTTCTTTGCCCAACCAGTTGCTACACCCAAAATCAATGAATGAATGAATGAATGAAGCAGTTAATGTTGTGAAATTATTTGCCATATCTGTGGATCATGTCTCTTGTTACTAGCAAAAACAACATATAAGCTAATATCAGGCATTACAGTCTTTTTTTTTAATTTGACAAAGCTGTTTCAATAAAGAAGTTACATCTCTTGTGTTGTTGTTGTTTTTCCAGAGCATGTCCCCATGTTAACACACCAAATAAGTGGGTACATCTCATTTTTTTATGAACATCCAATTAACACGTGAGTCTTGAGTCTTGAAGCTGAAATAAGTATTAGCGAATTTATGTTTATAGGTCTGATTTTCTATATTTATCTTCACAGTTCTCTAGAAATCAATTTTTTTTCCAGTGTAATCATCATCCCCCTTTTTATTCTTTACTTGCTGTATATAGCTTTTCATCTTTGTATTATCGTTCATTAGTGGAAATGCAATTACCTGTCTTACGTGTTTATCAAAAATTTGTATTCAAGAAAGTTTGATCAAGAAAAAGGGAGGATTCCATCACCACTTCTGTTTTAACATGAGAATAATCTTTCCTACTAAAGAACTAAAGGTTTTCTTTTTTCTTTCTTTTCTAGCTTTACTGACATATAATTGACATATAACATCCTGTAAGTTTAAGTTGTACAATGCAATGATTTTATATGTGTATATAATTACAAAATGATTACCACAATAAGGTTAACACACATATCGCGTCAAATAGTTACAATTGCGTGTGTGTGTGTGTGTGTGTGTGTGTGGTGAGAACTTTTAAGGTCTTAGTAGCTTTCAAATATACGAAATAGTGTTGCTAACTATGGTCACCAGGCTGCACATTACATCCCTCGAATTTATTCTTTTTTTTACCTGGAAGTTTGTACCCTTTGACCAGCATGTCCCGACATCCTCCCACCCCTAACAACCACCAATCTGCTGTTTCCATGGATTTGTTTGTTTTAGATTCAACATATAAGATGACACAGTATTCGTGTATCTCTGTCTGACTTATAGCCTCAAGGTCCATCCATGTTGTTGCAAATTGCAGGATTTCCTTAGTTTTTATGGCTGAATGCATGCACACACATTTTCTTTATCCACTTATCCATCAATGGACACTTAGGTTTTTTCATGTCTTGACTATCGTACATAATACAACGATGAACACGGGGCTGCAGTATGTCTTCAAGATAGTGATTCATTTCCTTGAGATATATACCCAGAAGTGGAATTGCAGGATCATATGGTAGTTTTTGTTTGTTTGTTTGTTTGCTTGCTTGCTTGTTTTTGAAGAACTTTCATACTGATTTTCACAGTGGTGGTACCAATTTATCTTCCTACCAACATGAACCCATTGTACAAGTGTTCCCTTTTCTCCACACCTTCACTAGCACTTATCTCTGGTCTTATTGGTAATAGCCATTCTAATAAGTGTGAGGTAATATCTTACTGTGGTTTAGATTTGCATTTCCCTGGTGATGCGCGATGCGGAGCACTTTTTCATGCACTTACTGGCCATTTGAATATCTTCTTTGGAAAAATGCCTATTCAGGTCCTTTGCCTATTTTAAAATCAGGTTATTATTATCATCAGTATCATTATTATTGCTATTGAGTTGTATGAGTTCCTTATATAGTTTGCATATTAACCTTTTATCACGTGTATGGTTTGTAAATGTTTTCTCCCATTCTGCAAGTTGCCTTTCATTTTATTGAGAGAGACAGAAAGAGAGGGAGAAGAGAATATTACATTAGCATATGAATGAATGAATGAATGAATGAATGAATGAAATAATCCAACCAAATATGTCCTTCCAGTAGGATGAGGGAAGGGATGGATACAGGTGAAGACATGAACTGGGAGGTAATAACAATGTGCATGTAACCATTGTCTTGATGCTGAGAATCTGCTCTACATCAGGTTATCCCATACCTAACATTATATCAGTAACAAGTCAAGGCATGGATAGTTTTTATTAAGGTTCAATTGCATGATCGAAAAAGTATAAGTAATTGAGCAATTTACATTCTAAATTTGTTTATTGATAGTTGAATAACTAAACTTTGTTTGACTCCTTTCAGAGTCTTGATGGAATGAGGCCCAGGAAGATAACATTTACTCAGAATGGGAGAGAGAAAAGAAAAACAAAGGAGGCAAGATAAAAAAGGAATTGAGATTTACACAAACAATAATATAAACCATTACATTTTGGGATATTTTTCATATCTCTTTGCTTATGCCTTATGACAGCTTTATGTAGTTATTTTATTATTCCTGTTTTACTGAAAAGAAGGACAATTAAAGGTAAGTTTCCTTCAGAGGGCTGGGGGAAAGTGGTAAGGATAAGCTGAGAAATAACGAGAGGGTGTGGAAGAGGAAGGGATCTCAAAATATGAGGATACTGAAAACAAAATTATTCATGCAAATAGGTACCAGGATGTGTATTACTGTAAAATATAGAATATAGATAGCCATAAGAGAGGATTCCAATAATTAAAGTATCTGAAGCATATTTCAAAAGTTCCATTCCTTGACTACATGAATAACATGGCAGACAAAAATCAATTTTGTATAAATTAGAGCATGGATTACAAATTGGTTGTCCACTAGCTGAATCCAGACCATTTCAGCCTGCATACTGTTTTAAAAGTTGAGATGTCTGAAGCAAAACTTCAATTTCTGGATTTTCTTAAAGACTGGCAATAGTGGGCCTACATTCCCCTATGATAACAATCGCTTGGACAAGAATTTACCTGTCCCCTTTAGGGGGGTCATGCACCCTCTTGTTTGTCAATATCCCCAGTCAGCCTAGTTGATAATCTGTTACTTATGTGGTTCCTAGAACATTCTGAGTTTGCAACCACTGACTTCAAAATATACCTTTCAGGAATTAGGAGAAAAGTTGAACATCTGTGCATCACAGCCAGTGATAAATACTGACTGGAAGAGGGAAAGATGATTAAGACATATGATTCTCTCATGGAATTCAGAGTCCAGCAGGATAGATTGAGTAATTAAAAAAAAAATAATGAAATACAAAAATGCTACAATAACAGTTAGTGGAAAGTGCTATGGAACCACAGAGAAGAGAGAAATTAGTTTTCCTTTGGGGAGAAGGAGAATATTGAAGACTTAAAGTAATGTGTGAACTAGACCTTAAAGAAGGAACAGAGGTTTACAAGTTGTAGATCTGAAAAATATGCCAGGGAGGAAATATCAAACACAAAACATGTGTAATAATATGTAGCACATGTAGGAAAATACATAGCATAGGTAGCATGTATCAGCATGAAAAAAAAGTATGGCATGTTGAAGGGGAAATGGTAATTTAAGTAAACATTAAGGGGGAGGAGTAATGATAAATAAGTGAATACACAGAGATTAAACAGACTTCAAAGTTCCTGAATGATCAACTAGGTCACTTAGACAGTATCCTGTAAACAGAAGTAGCCATTGGGAGAATTTTTCTTTTTTGAGATTTAGTTGATTTTAACAATGCACTGGAAGGATTTGATTTTTGGAAATGATAAAGGAAATAAGAAAAAATCATGAGTTCTACCAAAGTTAGTGATGATGAAGACAGAGAATGCAGATTTAAGAGTCATTTCTCAATTTCACATAAATTAATTCAATTTAATATTAATCAATCCAGTATGACATTTGTTGATCATATTTTATATGTCAGGAATCCCGATGGATACTGGTACAAAAATTCTGAACAAGACCTGTGCCATATCAACCATGTTTCTGAGACTCTAGTATGAAACCTAATAGAATCAATGAGAATAGTTGAGAGAGAAATGAAAGAGGTAAACAAATAAGATTTTTTAAAAATTAAAATACTATCAAGGTCCTTTTAAGCCCTCTAAAACCATATCTTTATCTAATTACCTTGTTCTCCCAATTGAGGTCTAAGATAAAATTAATGAAATATTGCATATTTGGGTAAATGGTCTTAAGTCTTGGCTGGAAATTCAATCTTAAATGTACCCTGTGATTGGTCCCAGATTGTTTGTTCATTTCAACCTTTCTGCTACAATTTTCCCTGTTTCTAATTTTTGGCTCCAAATAGAAAGACATGTGAATGTGAGATATATATATGTGTGTGTGTGTGTGTGTGTGTGTGTGTGTGTGTGTGTGTGTGTGTGTACTGATTTTGTTTTATGTAGTATTTCATCATCTGGTCTTATAATAATGCAATGTTTTTGTTTTTTGTTTTTTTTCCTAAAAAGTAATGTCTTAGCTCTGATAGCAGTGCCTTGCTGAGTTTTTAGAACTTCTGCTGTTTGTAGGAAGGCAATGTATAGGGGAATCAAGAAAGAAAAGAAAAGAAAATTTTAATTTTTCACCAGTAATCACTTTTGACCTGTATTTTCTTGTTTGTTTACCAGACATGTCTCAGATCCCTACTTTTGCAATCTCTTCCTTCCTATTTCTATGCTCGTGGAAGAAAAGCTTTAGGGAAATGAAGACTGGATATGTGGGATGAAAGCTTCTGCACTTTCAGCAAATTCTAATTCTTTTTTTGCCCAGAGCTTTATGGATGGAAAATAACTCAAATGGTAGTGACTCATTATCACCTGGGTGTGGGGTGGACTGGGTGTCAGGAGCCCTGAATGTTTTCAGCTATGTGATCCTAGCAAGCCCCATTCTCTGTGTAGGTGGCAGTTGCCTGATCTGTAAATGGAGGGAGGAAGCTAGATGGTCTGTAAGGCAGCTCTGAACTCATGTGTAAGGATAATTCTGGAGTTCTATGGTGGTTAGATCCCTTTGTCAAATAGGATCAAAAATTCCCAAGCCATTGTTTAAATGGGAAGATCCTCCGCCCCAAAAGGCATGGTTAAGAAATCATTATCTGATTATCTAGGTTAACCTTACTTTTATCCCTACTTTATATGAATCAGTTCTTCTTTTAAAATGTATCTTTGGGGGCACTTAGGTGGCTTAGTCGGTTGAGCATCCGACTTCAGCCATGATCTCAACGGTTCATGAGTTCAAGCCCCGTGTGGGCTCTGTGCTGACAGCTCAGAGCCTGGAGCCTGCTTCAGATTCTGTGTCCTCCTCTCTCTGTGCCCCTTTTCCACTTGTGCTCTGTCTCTGACTCTCTCTCTCTCAAAAATAAATTAACAATAAATAAATAAATAAATAAATAAATAAATAAATAAATAAATTTGTAAAATGTATCTTTGGAATCACGGAGGGGATGGTGGTGGTGGGCATTAGCTATTCTCACTTTAATTAAATGCCCTTATGATTAGTGTTGTAGTGTAAGGATTCTTGGCTCTGCAACTTTCTGTGCCTCAGTTTTCTTAATTGTAAAATGTAGTTAATAATCGTATTTTTCATGAAGATTGAATAGGTTAACATATGAAAAATGTCCAGAACAGTGTCTGGTACATACTTCACACCATATAATTTTTTGCTATTATAGCTATCATCCGAAAGCATAAAATTGCAACAGAGTAGATGTTTTAGAAAGTGCTAGTGATAGTGATAGGGATGTATATGTACTGGGAGATGAAATTATTGGTGGCCAAACTAGGAGTTTGAAAGGCGATTCTTGGGGATGTTGGAGATTGGATAAAATAAATAAAGGGAATTCAAAAGATAAGGACTGACATATGATTAAATAACACTTTAATTTCATTTCAAAAGAACGTTGTCCATACTCAATCTTCCACTGTGCTCCAGCAGCCCATATAGCCACTCCCAGGGGAGCGTGGCCACAAGCTGAAGATCAACAACGGTTAGGTGATCTAAGAGTCCTTTAAAGTTTAGCTTGAGGAATGCCTTTCTGCCCTAACTTGGAAGGTTCTGCCTAGTCAGAGTTCATTCTTCCCCTAGATCAATTTCTATGTCCCTCTTCTCTGTCATGCAAACTCCTGACTGTTTGAAACAACAAGAATCTTTTTTGTTTCTTTTTAAAAATTTAGAGGATACCCAGTAGAATAAAATTAGTACCAAGTACCATGTATTGCCATTGTCTTTCATGCAAATGCTTTCTCTGATGAAGAATACATACAACCTGAGAATTAGGTTTGGGTAGAGTTACATATTTATCAAAGAAGATACATAAATCTGAAGGAATTGGCCCATCTCATCTAACTGGTAAATTTTAGTTACAACTTGGATTTAAATCCAGGTGTCTGGCACAAAACTCCATCCTGAATTTTATTTAAGTTTATTTATTTGTTTTGAGGCGGGGGGGGGGGGCGGTGGCAGAAAGAGAGGGAGAGAGAGAGAATCCCAGGCAGGCTCTGTGAGTGCAGAGTCCAATGCTGGGCTCAAACTTATGAACCATGAGATCACAACCTGAGCTGCAATCAAAAGTCAGACGATTAACCAACTGAACCACTCAGGTGCCCCACCACCTGGTACCCCACCAGTTTGGAAATACTGGTGGAAGGGATGGGGAAGGAAAGAATAGAAATCATCCATTCAATGAAAGGGATTAGACATGCTTGATCTATCTGTATCTATTTCCAAATAAGGAAATTATGGAAACCAAATATGTTTAAATGATGGTAGGAAGTATAATAAAGCACTCCTGGGAGGAAAAGCAAATAAGTCATACAGAGATGATAAAACACATATATACTAGATGGTCTTGGAAGACTACATGCTCAGCAGACATCTGGGGTTTCCTGGATCTCTGTGGCATGATCAGCCAGTTCCAGGAGGCAAAACTCCTCTGGGGAGGTACAAGGCTTTGGGCATCAGAGGTACAACTGAAATAATGCTTCCAGAGAAGAGAGTATAAAAAATGTGTCCCAAGGTAATTTTTCAAGCTGATGATGGGGGTTGAAGGGAAGGAAGAAAGTCATTTTCAGGCCAATAATCCCCATTGCACAGCCGCTGTGAGCTGTGTGAATCACTGAGCACATTTCAAGGAATAGCTGTCATGTGTCACTAACGAATTCTCACTGCAGATGGGCTCCAGGGTACTCAGGATCTATTTTGGGGAGGCCACAAGCAGTGAAAGCCTGCTGGTGCCACTGTAAGGAAATCTCAGCCACCCTTGAAAATACAGAGAAATAAAGCCTTAAGTCCAAGCACAATTCCCCCCTGTTATGATTCACATTCCTATATTCCTTCTACTCCATTCCGCATTCCCACCCTCTCTTCTGTGTGCTCTTTTCTTAGGCAAAACCATCATTTGTCTCTCTACTAAGTCTGTGTGCAAAGTGTAGTACTTGTAGTGTTCCATACGCCCAGAAAGAAAAGAATGAAATAAGAGTTTGTGTACATATTGTATGTTTTCTGCCAGTCCAGTGGCATAGAATGCTCCTAGGTGCCATTATTTCACTTTCTCTCCATTCACTGGATGTTGATACCCAGGGCTACCTGAAAAACCTTCTACTGAGGTTGGCAAATCCTCCCTTAGCCATGATCCCTGTGGTAGGCAGAATAATGGCGCTTCTTTCCTCTTCCTTCAAAGACATGTGTATCCTAATCCCTGGAGCCTGCAAGTATGTCACCTTCACGGATGTGATCAGATTGAAGGTTCTGAGAAAGAAAGATGATCCTGGATTATTTGAGTGAGTCCAGTGTCATCACAAAGGGACTTACAGGAAGGAGGAGAGTCAGAGTATAAGAATATATGACAAAAGAAACAGAGATGGAGTGAAAGTGATGTAGGTCCATGAGCCAAGGAATGTGGACAGACTCTAGAAGCTAGGAAAGTCAAGGAAACACATTCACCCCTAGAGTCCCCAGAAGAAATGCAGCCCTGTTGACTCATTTTAGATTGCTGACCTCCAGAACTGTAAGATAACAAATGTATATTGTTTGAAGACACCAAGTTTATGATAATTTGTTATAGCAGCCACTGACCTGCCCACTGACCAGGAACAGTCCTATTGGACCATTATGTGAGCAAGAAATAAATTTGTATTGTGTTAATCTACTGAAATGTTGGCATATGGGTACAAAAGTGTACAGCATTGTTGTAAATATTGTAGACCCTAGACGGTATACTTCATGATATCTTAAGAAGTTATGTGGTTACCCAGTTGGATGTTACTCAACCCTCCTCCATCCTTCTCTACCTCAGTCCTCTATTTACTTCTCATTTTTTCATAGTCTTAAGTTCAATTACTTTGTGTCCTTTCCCAGTGCCTTCTGTGACTATGTCAGGCCCAGAATGATAACTTTTCCCAAAGTCTTTAAACAGTTATGCATTTTTCCCATGCAAAATAAATAAAGTGGATAAATATGGCAAAACAAAGGGAGCATCTCAACGAGGAATTACCAAAAAGACAATTTTAAAATGCAATTATCTGCAGTGCATCTGTTCAAACACCCTCACTACCATTTTTCTCTCTAAATTTCAACTTTTCCTTCTGGTGGCCCAAATTTTTCAGGCTTTTGAATAGGTTTCATTGGAGACTGGGTTGGAATTTCAGGCAAGACAATTGAAATTGTTTATATGCCAATATCATCTTTCTAAGGTTTCCTGATTCTTTACGAATATGGAGATAGACTCACTGAAAAAGCCAGGATACATTTTCAAAGGGCTTCACAATGGTTACTACCCACTCTCCCATGCACTATTTTTATCTTACCTTCCGTAGGTATCTATGTTAGTGAAGACAGATTGGAAGCAATATACAGCAAGGTTCTATGTAACAGCAGAGTTGCAAGATGTGAAGAGCTGGGACACATGAATCATAGAGGACCTACTTGGAGTTGAGCTACATGAAGCAGAAACTACATGTGAATATTTGTGTGAGTGCGAGCTAAACTTTCATTGTGTCAAGTGACAAGATTTTGGAATTCTTTTAGTAGTTGTCTTGTGCTTCCCCACAAAGATGAGGGAAAAGGTACAGAAAACTGTTTGAATGGTCTAACTTTGTCACTGTAACATGCAGGATGATCAAAGTGAAGTGGTTTGCCCAAAGTCACATATACAACAGTGGCCAAGTGAAGAGTTCCCAACTCTCTTGACTCCATTCAGGCCCTTCACACACATACCCAGTATTTGAACCCCTCATATATTTATTTTCCAGTTCTTTACCCTCTCTATTTTTGGAGGAGGTGCTGAGTTCCCAGCCCTGAAGTGGCCAGGGAAATGTCTTCAAGTCCAGCTCACAGCACACTGTTACATTGATTTTCTAGGAGATTTATGGCGTTGACCTGATCTCAATGAAAAACTAAATCCAATTCGCTAAGGAATTACAAGCCTGTCTGATCAATAATCTATTTATCTCCTTCACTTTGCCATCTTTAGACACTCCAAACTTGTCATGGGAAATTGAAAGCATTTAAAAACTATAATTATGCAGCCTCAGGAAAGGTCTCCAACATTTTGGAAGATTTTCAATTGCGTTTGAGGAAATGCTACCCTGGTATGAGAAATAAAGATCACTCTGGTCACTATTCAAGTATCTAGCCTGGGCTCATTAATAGAAATATAGTGTCAGGATAATAGGGCCTGTAATTGCAGCATTTTCTATACTGGAAAGATTTTATCTGGGATTTGGGTTCAGTTCTGGGGGTCTGATTTTAGAGTCACCTAATTGAATTGAAGCATATCCAGTATATTCATGCTTCAGGAAAGCAACTGAAGTGATAAGGACTATAAAATATTTTGAAATATGAGGAATAGTTAGAGAAATTGGATATTCTGTTGGTGTAGAAAAAAACAAGGAAACTTGAAAGACAACCTTAAATAATCAAAGGCTGGTATATAGGAAAAGAAGCTTGTCCCATATAGATCCAGATGGCAGACAAAGAATACACTCAGACAACTAGGAGATTTTAGGTTGATTTAAAAACAACTGTTTCTTATGATTTAATTCTCATAAAATGGAATTCTCTTCTCTATGCCATAGGAGAAATTTGGGCCAATGGTCTTTCAGTAGTGGGCCATGGATTTTTAAGTGGAAAGCAGTGGGATTAGGGTAAGCATACCAGATGTTCCTATCCTGAACATTGATGCAGGTACCTAATCCACAGAGCCTGTTGCTACATCCTCATTTACATTGGCTCACTTGTCGTCAGTTTCTTCTTCCCGATTCTTAAATTTATGGCTATGTAATATTGCTTTGAGACTGAGTTCCAACTCTCTGCTTGAGATCCCCCTTTTGGGCTCTTTGGTCTGTGAAAGTTGGTTCTGTTTTCTCCCATAGTTGTATGAGTACCTCCATGTGATCATGTGCATGTTTCTTGAATTCTTGGGTAAAAATGTTTCTTCCCCCTATTATGGAAATCTTAGTATAGTGGTTGATTAAAAAATATAAAAATAAGTATTGGATATTGCACACCATTTCTGCTGACCACCATTATTGCTTTCTTGACTTGTAAGAGTATTACTTTTACCATTAGATTGATAGTCCTAAAACTAACTTGGATTAGTTAAGTTAGCTACTCAAAACTACTTAAATGCATAACCCATCTGACCCCAGTTTTTCTGATTGTACTGTCATGACTCCTCTTGATGTTCCTATTCCTTGAACTTACCATTCCTTGAGGATCACCCGTAGTCTACAATCTCTTGTGTCTGTTTATACTATTTATCTCATCATCTCATTACAACCAGGTAACAAATTATCCATTTCCAAAGCTCTGCTCAAAAGCCACCCTCTCTTGGGAGAGAGCCAAACCATAAGAGACTCTTAAATACTGAGAATAAACTGAGGGTTGATGGGGAGTGGGAGGGAGGGGTGGGTGGGTGATGGGCATTGAGGAGGGCACCTGTTGGAAGGAGCACTGGGTGTTGTATGTAAACCAATTTGACAATAAATTTCATATTAAAAAAAGAAATAAAAACTTGTGCACTTAGATAAATAAACTTAAAAAATACATTAGAAATGTTTTTTAGTGGAAAAAAATGCCACCCTCTCTTTAAAACATCATTGTTTTCTTGATGTTTCTTACATGGTGCTTACCTCACCAAGTTTTGAAGTAATTATGTGTGTGTGTGTGTTTCCACATCTCTAGCAGAACATAAACCAGTGGTTCTTACATTTGGGCAAGCATCAGATTCACATGGAAAGTTTATTAAAATACAGATTTCTGGGCTATATCCTAGAGTTTCTGATTCAGCAGGTCTGGTATGGGGACCAAGAATTTCACTTCTAATGAGTCTCCCGTTGATGCCAAGACTGTTGTTTTGGAGACAAAACTCTGAGAATGTAGACTGGTCTAGACTATAAACTCCTGATAAGTAGGACCCATAATACCTGTTAGTAAGATTTAAATGTTAGTTAATAGTACTATTGGCATCTTGAACTATATAATTCTCTATTTTGGGGTCCTGTGCTTTGTACTATACACAGTGTAGGAAGATCCATGGTCTCTACCTACTAGATGCCAGTAGCACCCCTTACCCTTCAGTTGTGATAACCAAAATGTCATCACACATTGTCAAATGCCACCTTTCCTCTAACTGAGAATCACTGGATTAGAGGATACAGAAATACTTGACTCATTGTTGCCAATTAGATTTGGTTCCAAGGGAGTTATACACAGAAAGACAAAAATAAAATAAAGAGCATATTTTTTTAAAGCAAGTGTCCATGCCATATTTAACCAACAATGGGTTTCTGTACAGCCAGGTTGAAGCTCACATGGTTCTACCTCACTATAAAACAATTGCTGGTTCTTGAAACCTTACCTTGATATGACTAGCTTCCTGGTATAGAACCCTATGCTGTCTAAGGTCAGTCTACTTATGTGGTCTTGCTAAAAGCAGGGACAACCTGCCTGTCTGAACCTACCCAAGGTCTTCTCTGTCCCTTTTTATTACAACAATAGCACAGGTTTGGGAAGACAGAAGACATGAGCATGATAAGGAACATAGCGCTTAATACACAGTAATTTTGTTCAGCTGTAAATATGGCCCTATGTGTCTCTTGCAATCTGAAGGATTTCTATTCCCTTGGGAAAGCATGAAAAACAGGTAGAAAAGGAGATTGTAAGTGCTCTTTTCTCTGGTTTCCCCTTCCCCTATTCTTTTTACAGAACAAGCATTTTGTGTTCAAAAAAATAATTGAATGAACAAATAGGGATAAATAAAAGCTATGAAGGAAATTTCAATAACATTATCTTGAACGTGCTGCTCAAATTGAAAATTCTATTTTTCTATGAGCCTACTGCCTGCCTTTTCAGAAATGGGTCACAAGTTGCTCAAATACAAATAGAAGATTGAAAACTGACTCCCCATAAGTACTCTTTAATTTCTAATGTAGGCTATGATCGGCATTAACTATCTTCTCATTTAGCTTTACAAAAGTTCTATGAAATTAGTATGAATGCCTGTATTTTACACATGAGAAGACCAAAGCTCAAAGAGGTGAAGTGACTTGCCCAAGGTTGGGCACCTTGCCCACTGGATAGCACCAGAAACAAAATCTGAGCCAATGTATTTTGATTCTGTATGACTGTTTCACCCACCATATACTCTTCTGTGCTCAACACCACTGAGCAAAATACACACTCCCCCACATGGCTGGGCTTTCTCCACTCTGACAACATGTTACTGAATTAGCTCCAGCTCTGATGATGACAGCATTTGTGCCTCTTGCTACAAGTTCAATTTCTTCAGGCTTAGATTGATGGTCCTCCTTTCTGTGCTGAAAATCTCTAGACAACACAAATACGGCCGGTGCCTTGAAACACATCAAAAGACATAAACCTTGAGACTCTACTGGTTTGGAAGTTTCAGAGTGTGATTCACAATCACAAGTAAGAATAGCTGGGACATACTTTTTGAATACTCTTCACTCTCCAGGTACACCTTCACAATTTTTTATCAATGGTCTCATATGATCCTCAGGACAAGCCTATAAGGTAGACCCTGTCGTTATCCCTATTTTACAGACCAAGATACTGAAGATTTGTGTGGTGGTACTACCCTCATTTTACAGAGGCTTGGGGTAGGTGAGTCACTTATTCAAGGTCAGAGGAAGAACTCAATCACAAGTCTTTTGATAGCTACTCTTGTAACTATTTCTACTGTGATAAATCAGAATCAGGCTATTTATTGACATCGGTGTTTTCCACCTTTCCTCATGGGGTGACATGATCTGTCTATTTAAGGGTATAAAGATGAGGCATACTGTGCGCCCTCAGGGATCAAAGAGAGTAGACAGAGACCTAAAGCATGTAGTCTTCTAAGTCAGATACAAATGGTCCTGGGCTCCAATTCCAGCTCCAATTTGTTATTTATAAAACCTTCAGAAAGCCATTTCTGGTCATCAAGCCTCAGTTTCCTCATTTGAAATTTAAGGATAATAATTTTATCTCCTTCATCAAATCACTATAAGGATTAAACTACATGCCCAGTCGAACACACAGTAGGTGTTCAAAATGTAACTGATCTCTACTCTAATAGCTGGGAAGATAATCCATACGTGAACAAGGAGAACTGGAAAAATATTTTTAAAAGTTGATATGAACTACCATATACTTCTAACTCTAAGAGCTAAGAGGTGGGATGACTCACGATGAGCTTGAATAGGATTAAAACATTTTAGCTCAAAGGATGCTCTAGGGTAGCTATGCTGCCCCTTCTTTAGATACAGAAACCAGAGCTCAGATATAGTAAATGACTTGCTTAAACTTTTATTGCAAACCTGTGACTTTAGGGCTTTGAATTCTGTTCTGTTTGCTTCCAGTTTGGTGTAGGTACAATTAGTGAAGACTTTGTGGGTCTTAAAAAGATGAGAAGTCCCTTGAGCACAGGGATATGTGGCAGACTCCATAAAAGACCAAACATTGAGAGACTTGCATTTAATGTGTCTTTACCTAAGTTTCTTTCTTACTCCTAACCTGTACACAGATGAAAAAGACATTATTTTCTGCACAGCTAATCTATGCCAAAATAATCATACGTATTATATTATTTACTTCTCAAAGCACTGCAAGGTGGGTATTCTCTCCATTTTAAGGATTGACAAAGTGAGGCCCAGATATATTAAAGTCCTTGGTCAAGATTATATAGTAAATATAAATCCAGGCTCTGATAACCCTGTCATAATCCCTATTTTACAGACAAGGATACTGACTATTGGTGTGGTGGTACTATCCTCATTTTACAGAGGCTTGGTGTAGGTGAGTCACTTATTCAAGGTCAGAGGAAGAACTCAAAACACAGGTCTTTTGATAGCTACTCTTCTAACTATTTCTACTGTGATAAATCACAGAATCAGACTATTTATTGACACCCAGATTTCAGAGCCTGGATTCTATCTCCCCCAAATTCATGCCTTTTCTAATTATTATCTCCTTCACACTACAGAGTCTGGTGGAATTTTCCATGACACCTGCTTTCCTGGGCTAAATGCACTCTCTTTCTCTCTCTTACTTTTTCTCCCCTCTCTGTAGAGGTTCTTAGCTATGTCACATTTCAATCTTGTATAGAAGAGAAAGAAACCCTGGGGAACTGACTACTAGTCAAAGAGAAACTGGTCCTTTTTCCCAAACACTTCCAATTCATTTTTTCCTCTTCTTCTTCTTCTTTTTTTTTAACACCTAATAATGTTTGCCATAGAGACCCACTCATTAGGTTGTTGTTATATGCAGTGGCACATATGAGAGAAACTAACCGTGCTCTGGAAGAAACTATTGTAAAATATATAATGGCATATTTGGAACTGCAAAGAAAGACTGCAATTCATAACACTCCATATGTCCCCCAGTATCCTCTCCTGGACATCTTCGCTGATGGAATACCAGTGCAATATATATCCCAGCTTAGATCAAATCATTCATGCATTACAATTTTCTTGTAAAAGATATACAGTTCATGTTACCAAATAGAGCTTCCTAAAATGTAACTGCTAATGTTAATTCAGACAAATACTAAGTACTTATTGTGTCTCCTCTAGATAAAAGTTTTGATGGGTCCCTAGTAACTAAAAGACAAGCAGACAGCTTTGCTCCTTACATAACTCAGTATTTCTGTTTCCCTAGTGCCCAATGCCAAGTCTTCAGTCCTCCAGTCCAGTCCTTTCTGTTTATCTAAACTCCTCCTTTCTGCTTATCTAAACTCCTCCCATCTCTCTGGGCTCAGAGCATGTGTCCCTGATGATGAAAATGAAATGGGTTTTTGATGGCCATTCTTTTTTTTGGTCTTTCATTTTTTCCTTGGAGGTTTCCTTTTTTTTTTTTTTAAATATATGAAATTTATTGTCAAATTGGTTTCCATACAACACCCAGTGCTCATCCCAAAAGGTGCCCTCCTCAATACCCATCACCCACCCTCCCCTCCCTCCCACCCCCCATCAACCCTCAGTTTGTTCTCAGTTTTTAAGTCTCTTATGCTTTGGCTCTCTCCCACTCTAACCTTTTTTTTTCCTTCCCCTCCCCCATGGGTTTCTGTTAAGTTTCTCAGGATCCACATAAGAGTGAAAACATACGGTATCTGTCTTTCTCTGTATGGCTTATTTCACTTAGCATAACACTCTTCAGTTCCATCCATGTTGCTACAAAGGGCCATATTTCATTCTTTCTCATTGCCACATAGTACTCCATTGTGTATATAAACCACAATTTCTTTATCCATTCATCAGTTGATGGACATTTAGGCTCTTCCCATAATTTGGCTATTGTTGAGAGTGCTGCTGTAAACATTGGGGTACAAGTGCCCCTATGCATCAGTACTCCTGTATCTCTTGGGTAAATTCCTAGCAGTGCTATTGCTGGGTCACAGGGTAGGTCTATTTTTAATTTTCGGAGGAACCTCCACACTGTTTTCCAGAGTGGCTGCAACAATTTGCATTCCTACTAACAGTGCAAGAGGGTTCCCGTTTCTCCACATCCTCTCCAGCATCTATAGTCTCCTGATTTGTTCATTTTAGCCACTCTGACTGGTGTGAGGTGATATCTGAGTGTGGTTTTGATTTGTATTTCCCTGATGAGGAGCGACGTTGAGCATCTTTTCATGTGCCTGTTGGCCATCCGATGTCTTCTTTAGAGAAGTGTCTATTCATGTTTTCTGCCCATTTCTTCACTGGGTTATTTGTTTTTCGGGTGTGGAGTTTAGTGAGCTCTTTATAGATTTTGGATACTAGCCCTTTGTCCGATATGTCATTTGCAAATTAGATGGCCATTCTTAATCTAGGTTCTGGTTGGGCTTGATAGGTTCCCAACCTCAGAATTGTATGTGAAACTATGAATGTGTTGGACATGTGTACTTTTCCAGATAAAGTATTCATAGTTATTTTCAGACTAAAAATATTGGTTACCACCAAAACATTAAGAAACCATCGTAGGATTTACCAATTCACTAATATGTTGATCTAGACTGATGGTGACTCTCAGAAATTATGCATGCTTTTCCACACTCGTTTGATTTTGAAACATTATTAGTGGCCTCAGTCAGCCATAACAAATTACCAAAACCTCAGTGGCATGAAACAACAGAAATGTATACTCTCATAGTTCTACAGGCCAGATGTTTGAAATCAAGATGTCAGCATGCCTCTCTCTTAGCTTTTGGTGCCTACTAACAAACCTTGGCATTCCGTGCCTTATAGGCACGTTCACTCTAGTCTCTGACTCTGTCTTCACATGGCTTTCTCTCCTTGACCTATGTCTCCATGTCCCAAGTCACCTTGTCTTTCCTTTATTAGGACAGTTGCCTTTGGATTTTAGCTTGGCATAATGTCATCCCAAGATCCTTAAATTAATCACATCTGTAAAGACCCTGTTTCTGATAAGTCCACAGTCACTGATTCTGGTTGGATGTATCTTTCATTGGAAAAGGGGGAACAATTCAACTTACTATTCCATTTATCAGGAAATATACAGAGAAACTAAAATTTGGAAGGGGGGGTGTAATTTTGTCAAAACTATAGCAAATTCTCATAATATAATGATTTATTGGTTCAAACCCTCTTCTAATGGCTTGGGAACAAATCATTCCATTCTTTTAGGCCCAAATGTTATAATGTGAAATTATAATTACAGTTTTTTTCTTGATATTTTATTTTTTAATTTTATTTTCTTGATATTTATTTACTTTATTTTATGTTATTTCTACACATCTGTATAAGGTTCTGTAAGATTATAATTTTAGTAGAAGAGATTATATCTGTTTTTAAAGTGCTCATGAATTGAGGAATCAGACTTTTAATATGTATCAATACTTATAACTTCAGATTGGACAGCTATTTTCCAGTGTTTTCTAATTCATCTAAAACAATTGCTTGGCATCAAAGAAATCATAATAATATTCCCGTTGATATTTCCAGTCTTTGCTTCAGTCTTTCCTATCACAACTTATACTCTAGTTAAATGGGATGTTTTGAAATATTGTAATTAAGAGAAATATTTTCTAATACCTGTGCTTTCTCACAAACCATTCTTTTTTGGCACAATTACCCTCACCAAGTCATATTCCCTGGGCAAATTTTATTTATTTGTTTTTATTGCAGAGATATTATTGGTTTCTTATTTAATAGGCATTCCCTTACTTTTACCTTCCTAAAATAATTCCATTTTGTGACTCATAAATGCAGTACTCATCTTCACCATGGCGACTGAAACATGATAAGTCTCAGCCAACATGGTTGTTCCATTACCCTTGACAATTATTGGTTTCAATATGGCCTTATGCTTTGTTCTGGTCAAAAAGATCATAAGGCGAGGTCTGTTGGAGAAACTTCTGGTGGAGGGTGGGGGGGAGTCTATTGCTATTAAGAAGACATGAAAAAAACAACTCTTTTTCTGTTTCTGGAAGTGGCCAACTCATCAGTATGACCATTCGAACTGCAAACAACATGCATCCATGAAGGAAATTTTTAAGGGGCAAGTTTACACACTGAACACAGCCAAGCAGAAAGATGTTAAAAATCTGCGTCTTTGATAAATTTGTTAAACCATTGAATTAACTAACCTAAGACTTGTCTTAAACACTGTTTAAGTGGAAAGAAAAGCCCTAATTAAGTTACTTTGAATTAGATCTTCAGTTACTTAAAATCAACACCATATCTTTCTATACATATTACCATCAGATGTAGTCATCCTATATAGATTGATAGAATTATCAAAGTCGTTCCAAGTCTACCTCTCTTTAAAGAGTTCTCTGCTCCTCCAAATTAGAAATTAAAATTTATCACCTATATTGGAATTATTCCCAGATATTCCTGTACCCAGGTCTGTGTTCTTAAGCACCAAGTGTTAAATTTATCTATATCCTTTGAGCTCCATATTCACCTCTCTTCCCTTGGCTTTGTGATGCTAGACCTTGGTTCTATAAATATTCCTCTTTCTGCTATTCCTGTATTCTTTAGAGTACTCTTTACTCCAGTTAGTAGTTAATCCCATCTTTCTAGTTCATAAATCTTTATATCAAAAGTTCCCTGTTCAAATTAAGGATGTATTTTTGTCTCCTGACTGGACCCTGATCAATACATTATGCTAAAAATGTATGCCTACTTCCTATCATTCTATGTATAGTGGTTGCTCTTTCACTCAAGCAATACGGGTAACATCCTTACCTACAAGCACCATGCTGGATATTGGTGATTAGGTGATGAACAAGCAGATATAGTACCTACTCACTGAGTCAACAGTCAAGTAATTCTTTCATTCAATCAATATCTGAGTGCCTGTCATGTGCTTAGTTGTAGGTGCGAGAAATGGAGTGGTTAAAAAAAAAAGGAGTCAAGTTTTCCCCTCTAGTGGAATTTATAACAGATAGGCAACCAAATATATGCTTTAAAACAATGTTTTTTTAAACAAATACGAAAACATAAAATTATGAAATGAAAGAAAGGGGAGACCTGAGTACTATAACAGACATCATGGGGAACACAAATAGGGAAAGACCTCTGTTATGCACACAACTGGGTCCCACAAAATTCATATGTTGAAGCCCTAAAGTCAAATGTGACCATATTTGGAGATGGGGCCTCCGAAAGAGGTCATTACAGTGAAAGGAGGTGGTAAGGGAGGGAGGTCCTAATCCAGTCTAAGTGGTGTCCTTATAGGAAATATCAGGGACGTACGCACAGAGAAAAGCCTCAATGAGGACACTATTAGAAGTCATCCATCTGCAAGCCAAGGAGAGAAGCCTCAGGAGAAACCAGCCCTTCCAGCACCTTGATCTTGAACTTCTATACTCCAAAACTGTGAGAAAATAAATTTTTATTGTCAAAGGCACCCGGTATGTGATGGTTAGTTAATGGCAGCCTCAGCTGACTAATACAATTTCTGCAAAGACCAGAAAAGACAGGAAGAGTGAAGAGACACTGAAGCTGAGATTTGAAGAATGGGGAGAATTTAGTCAAGTGAGGAAGGGCGAAGAACATTCAAAATAAAGCAAAGAATTTCATTCTTTCTCATTGCCAAGAAGTATTCCATTGTGTATATAAACCACATCTTTTTTTATCCATTCATCAGTTGATGGACATTTAGGCTCTTTCCATAATTTGGCTGTTGTTGAAAGCACTGCTATAAACATTGGGGTACATGTACCCCTATGAATCAGCACTCTTATCCTTTGGATAAATCCTAGTAGTGCTATTGCTGTGTGGAACTTAAGAAACTTAACAGAAAACCGTGGGGGAAGGGAAGGGGAAAAAATAGTTACAAACAGAGAGGGAGGGAGGCAAACCATAAGAGACTCTTAAATACAGAGAACAATCTGAGGGTTGATGGGAGGGAGGTTGGGGAGAGGGGAATATGGGTGATGGGTACTGAAGAGGGGACTTGTTGGGATAAGCACTGGGTGTTGTATGTAAGCGATGAATCAGGGAATCTACCCCCAAAAACCAAGAGCACAGTGTATACACTGTATGTTAACCACCCTGACAATAAATTATATTAAAAAATAAAAATAAATTAAAAAATAAAAATAAATGATAAAAAAAACAAAACAAAGCAAAGAAGATGTGCAAAGTCACCTAGAAAGGAAGATATTTTCTATTTTCCAGGATTTAAAAGCCACATGGAGCAAAATGAGCGTGGGGAATAATGTCATGAGGAGGGCTGAAGTGTGGGCAGGTTCCAGGTTAAGAGGGGCATAGTAGGTCATGGTGAGAAGTTGAGAATTTATTGTAAATGCAGTGGGAAACCACTGAAAATTTCTAAGAAAGTTGATTATCGTGATCTGACAAAGTGATGTTTTTAAAAAAAATCTCTCTGGCTATTTTTTTGTGGTGAATGGAATGGAAGAAGTAAGGATTGTAAAAGGGAAATCGGTTAAAAGGTTACTGAAGTAGCCACAGAGAGAATAGTGCAAGGGGTGGGGGGATCTAGACATATGCGTATGTCTAGAATAAATACAGGCTCAATTCAAAGGAAATGTATACATGCATATTCGCGTAATGCAGGCTGAATTTATAACCACTAGGAGGATGGGCGCCAGGATCAAGATTTGCATCACAGAGTGGTCATCAGCAGCACTGAGAAAGCAGCTTGTTCCCACATTGTCAGGGGAAGTCAGCCTCTGCGCCCCAGGGAGACACAGGCAGGCTTGGCTCAGTGTTTTTCCTCTGCAATCACTGTGTTCCCTACAGGAGAGACACTGCTTAATACAACTACCTTCCTCTTATTGACGACTGTTTGTGGTTCTGATTAAACAGCCTCCTGGCAGGAGGAAGTCCTTTCTGGGAAGGGCAGAAAGAGGTTTGCCATTTCCCAGAAAAACCTGGCAGTCATTAGACCTTGCTAATAGTAGCTGATGAGTTAATTGTCCTCCCTAACAAGCCTTCCTCCAAGAGGCAGAAATAAACACTGGCAGGGGGTTGCATGAAAATAGGCAGGTGCTCTGCTCCAGCCCTCCCAGGTCAGCAAGAGGCATGCAATTTGCTGTTCTTGCTTAGGATGAATGTGCTGGTCTAGGTCAGCAAGTTCAAGACAGTGAGGGGAACGATTTAAAAGCAAATGAAAAGCCATAGTTTTCTCTCCACATGGTACAAGCGCACGTTGGCTAAAACCACTCCTGCTCTGTCATTGAAGCATCAGGCTTTCCCCCTTGTGCACGCTCCTGGGAACTGGCAGCTACAGCAGACAGCCAGAGTTGTGGGGTCCAGCTCAGTTTCTCAGACCCACTTTGCTTGAGCCTGGCTTCTACTGCCCCCTGTTGGTAAATACACACTCCAGGTTCTCTCCTTAAGCCCTAAAACCCTAACTTTACTTCTAGGTTTCCTATGCAGCCTGGCAAAGGTCTCCCCTTGGATATCAGCACCGCATTATTTATTTCCGATTTGCTTTGAGGTCTTGACTCGAAAACCAGCCAAGTACTGTTTACTTTGATTTTGTGGATCTAGGGGACCCTTCATCTGAGAGGAATTGTACTCCTTTATAAAACGATAAAATGTTAGATTTGGGAATTTCCTTACAGTTCATCTAGTCCAAAAATTTCAGATACACAAACTTTGTGTATATCATCTTTGTCCCTTTCTGTGCCCATGAAAAGCATTTCTAATTAATCATGCTCTACTTTCCTGCTGATCCCCAGACATGGTCTCAGGTCTTTTGTTTTCATCATTAATCTTTTGGATTGGATCAAAGATAAAACCTATATATTGTTTAGTTACTACCTTAATTTTACAGACAAGGAGAGACCAAGAGAAGTGGTAAGAATCTGATAAGAAAGTGCTCCCAGAATAGAGCTCTTTCCATTGAAAATCACCGTATTCTTTAGAAAATGGAATCCTTTCAGGGTGTTTTTTTATGGCCAATATTCTAAGGTCATATTTGCAACTATTATGGCTCATGGTGGTTATGGATGAAATAGTGTCCTCCCTCCCCAGATTCATATGTTGAAGCCCTAACCCCTTATGTGACTGAATTTAAAGATAGGACCTATTAGGAGGTATTAAGGGGTAAAGATGAAGCTGTAATCCAATAGGACTGGTGTCTTTGTAAGAAGTGGAATGTGTGTACACAGACAAAAGGCCATGAGAGGACACAGGAAGAAGGTGGGTGATCTACAAGCCAGGAAGAGAGCTCTCCCCAGCAACCAACAGTAACAGCACCTCCATCTTGGACTCCTAGCCTCCAAAACTGTGAGAAAATAGTCTGCTGTGAAAGCCACCCAACCTGTGGCATTTTGTTATGGCAACCTGAGCTGTGTAATAGAGGTGGTCGTTCATTTACTCAAACATTTACTCTTTATTTAACACAGTTCTGGGCATCCAGCATGGTGGAATCTTCAAACCGGAAAACATTTTTCTAACTTTCTCCCAATGGAATAACATCTGGATCAAAGGACCATGCTAGATGTGGGCTGACAGCATTTTTAGTTGTTCTTAAGAAAACTAAACACAGACTACTGGGAGCAGAGAAGGAGCTTGAGGTTCAACCCTCTTATCCTTTAGATGAAATGTCAGAGATTTTTCCACATCTAGGTAACCATCAGTAGTGGAACTGAGGCCACAACCCAGTTGCTGGATTCAGTACAGAAAAAGCACTATGCTCCTATGCTGTCTTGATCAGATTGAGTAAATCAAACAGGTGAGTTTATTGGTCATTTAAAGTCATCCAATGTCCTCAATGCTTTATAAACATCATCTCAAACCACCACTAAAATCTTAGGAGAAAGCTATCATTCTCCTTTGCCAATAAGGAAAGGGAGGCAAAGAGTTTGTGCACCTTGCCAAGATGGTCATGGTGGACATTACTAGCCTCGTTTATATGCAGCCCCCTCTCCTTCCTGGGCATAAGGAAGACTTGTCAGCCTTTTTGCTCCTTGGCAGAGCCATTCCATTAATTTTGAACAACGAACGGTGAACAGAAGGGGCATGTCTCGGCTGAGACAGTGAATACCCATGCAGGAACTCTGAGCTCTCTCTTCTTACAACAGTGATTGTGGAAATTTCTTGTTGCCACAAGACTGAATCTGCTGGGATTACCAGTCACCTCTTGTAAGGAAGCTGCCTTGGACTATGGCTGGACCCACTACTATTTGTTGAGCCATGGATATACAGGGTTTGTTTATCACCACCACACTGTTTTTCCTATCCTGACTATTATAAACTACAAATTAAGGATATCAGTTTAAAAACAACACTTGCTGGGTCATTTTCTTCCCACTATCTTGGAATTACATCTTACCTCTGCCAATTAGGCAACTTCTAAATAAACTCTGAGCTGCATTTTCTTCAAATGTGAAAGAGTTATAGTGCCACCTACCTAAGACAGTTGTTGCAAGAATTAATTGAGAAAATATATGTGAAGTAGACGACACATACCAGATGCTCAAATTTTAGTTTGCTATTTCCCCAGCTCCATCATCCTGTTGAAATGAACCTGAAATTAATCTCATTCCCTGGACACATTATACTCTTGTCAGGAGTCACTATTTCAGGGGTCACTGGATCAAATGCACACAAGAACCACAAGAACCAGTTACAATAAATCACTAACTTAAGCTGGATGTGGTGAACTAGAGACCCCTTAAAGCCTTTTAGAAGGGGCAACTCCTACTTACCTGTGGCTGATGGTTGCTAGGTAGAATGTTAAGGCCATGTAAGTAAGGTACCAGAAATCCTGAATTTCTTATGAGATTTATTTTTCTTTTAATTTAGGAAACTACTGATTTTTTTTTCCTTTAAACTTATAAAGGTTGCAGGGCACCTGAGTGGTTTAGTTCGTTAAGCGTCCAACTTCAGCTCAGGTCATGATCTCATGGTTTGTGAGTTTGAGCCCTGCATCGGGCTCTCTGCTATCAGTGCAGAGCCCACTTCAGATCCTCTGTCTCCCTCCCTCTCTGTCCCCTGCCCTCTCTCTCTCTACCAAAAATAAATAAACATAAAAAAAAACTTATAAAGGTTGCATTAGAGTTCAAATCAAATACACCTATCTACAGGCAAGTAGGGTTATTGGCCACTAGTTTGTAATGTCTTGATCTGATTTCTAATGTTAATCCTCTATACCTAGCATGAACGGTGTCCTTCTGAATGCTGGGTTTCCCAACTAGACTGTAAGTCCCTACAGGAGATGGACTTTAGTCTTCCATTTCTAAGCTCCTCCACAGTTTAATAACAAACCTGAAGAAAAAGAGCATGAAGGGCCAAATTGGATTAAATTTATAATGCCTTATGAATGGTAGACTTTAGGAAGTGAAAGATTTTATGTAAGCAATTTGAAAGTAACCTTTTCCATATCTAGGAAGTATTTGTCTCAGGTTGTTCATCCCAATACAAGGGTAAGAATTATCTTTACTGCAGTTTCAATTAAACTGTACCCCATTCCTTTCTCCATTCTGATGTGAGAGGTCAGATGAGTCTCCTGTCTTGTAATGAGCATACATTCAAAGGGACATTGGAGAAGTAGTCCAATGTTCTCAACTGAAAAAGCAGTTTCCCTGAGGCATGTAAGAGAATCCTCAAAGAGAGTGTAAGGGGCTGGAAGGTTTATAAGTGTGCCCTCTAAAATGTCGATTACCTAAAATTATTTTCAGACACAATCATTATTTTAAAATCTAAGGTAACATTAAAGGAGGATGTTGAATTTCAATGCAGGTAGTCTACTAAAAATAAATAAATTATATATGCTTCCATCTATTGCGTGCTGCCATGTGCCAAGCACAATTCAAAGAGCTTTACCTACATTATTTCTTTTAACCCATAATGCCTTCTGAGGTTGGTAATGATACTTTATCCATTTTAAAAGGCTCAGATAAGTTAAATAAATCTTGTAAATCACTCAGCAGAAGTATTAGCTCAACCCAGTTCTAAAGACCATGATTTAATCAAAACAGTATTCTTTCTGCTACAGAGGGACCTATATCCTCACCCCTTTCCTCCAGAACAAGCTTTTAGTAAGAGTCTAATGAGGGACTTTGGTGAAAACCATTACCTTTGCTCTGAGAATTTACAGACAACACTTAGTGATATATCCTCAGGTTGATATAACATTTTCCCTCCTAAAGTTCTTGAATCACTTCTAGAATTAATAACATTATAGTTTTATAAAATTACCCCAATTTTAGCTGCCAAATTCAAGTATGGGACAGTTAAGTATCTCATCCATGATCCAATTCATTTAACCACTACAAAAAATTAAAACCGAGGACCATATTCCATGGAATATTCTATAGATGGTTTGGGTGAAGTTAATTACTATATCCATGACTCTTTTCTTATAGTAGCCCTTATGCCATAAGATTACTTTAATGATTAAATGAGATAAGAAAAACAAAACACGCTGACAGATGCTATTGTCAATTGGTACCTATGAGGTATCTGACAAATGCTACTTGTTGTTTTTATTACCAGTATCATTATTACCTAAGTATTTTAGCCTCTATTACCAAATGCTAGCAATTCTTAAATATTGATATGTATCTAAAAACACTGGAGATATCAGTGGGTATGGAGTCAGTTATGGAGAAGAAAATGATATGACTGGCTGTTTAGAGTGTAGTGTAGAGAATGCTACATTTTGAGTTTAAGGAAATAATGTGAAATATTTTGTAAAATGTTCCTCCATCAGGGTTATCTCTACCTTTTATTGTCTTTAGTAATTTTACAACCCTGCAAGTTGCAGAAGACTGAGAGAAAAACAAATAATTGCTATTTATGGAAATGCACAGTATATCTGTGGAATGCAATGGATTGTCACTCTATGGATACTGAACAGTTCAGCGAATGTGAAATTTTAGCATCCCTTAATTGACTCTAATGTATGAAACTGAGTTTTCCTTTGAACCAGTTGCAACATCTCATTTGTTCCTTATCACTTAATGCATTAAATAAAATAAATAACGTGGTCATGTAACATTTTCATGAGAGGGATAATTTTACCTTTTAAAAAGATATCTCATGGGGTGCCTGGGTGGCTTAGCTGGTTGTGTGTCCAACCCTTGATTTGGGCTCAGGTCATGATCCAGGGTCATGGGATGGAGCCTCATGCCAGGTTCCACACTGAGCATGGAGCCTGCTTGAGATTCTCTCTCTCCCTCTGCTCTTCTCTGCTCAGGTGCTCTCAATCTCTCTCTCTCTCTCTCAAAAAAAACCATATATAATATATATATATACATTTATAAATATAATATAAAATAATATTTTATTTTATTTATTTATTAAATTTTTAATTTTAACAACTTTTATTTTATCATTATATATATTTTTAATTTATTAAATATATATTAATTTATTAAATTTATTAAAATAAATAATTTATTTATTATAAAAATAATATAATATTTTATATTATATTTATAAATGTATATATATTATATATGTATCTTCTAACAAGAGTCATAAACTATGAGTTCAAGAACATGCTTCATCATTTATAACCCTAAGCAATCACTTAACTTATCATCTTGTGGGTTTCTTCTTCAGTACAATGATTTTTTTTTTTTAAAATCTATATCTATATCACTTATAGGTATATATCACTGCTCTCCTCACCGATTGACTCTGAGATTCTAATAAAAAAGTGGATATGAAAATGACTTGAAATTATAGATTTCTATACAAATACAAGGATTGGAGTTACTATAATTGTATATTTGGTGGGTGGTAAAGTAGAAGCAAAGGGAGGTTAAGTGGCTCACAGTCAGCAATTTGTCAGTGGAAATAAATATACCAACCAGGCAGGCTGGTTGCTATTTAGTCTAGTATCCCTACTAGGTCACTGTTTTCCCATAAAGATCAGAGCTTGTTGGCCTGAAACAAGAGGAAACTGGTAGCAAAGTGACTGTGTGTGTTATCAACAAGATAATAAGCTCCGTAAAGAGTCCATTAGGATAGAGGCTGCAAGGCAAGTGGATCTCCTTTGTAAATAATCTCTCACAGCCTCAAATGCAACCGTTTCCTTCTACACAGCTCTGGCCCACTGAGAGCCCTGATGGAAGAGCCAATTCCTGCCAGAAAATGAAGATGCTGAATTCAGAACTTACACATGCAATTTTCAAGTTTTACAAAAGTTCCCCTTATCTTCCATTTCTCCTCAACTTACCAGCTTCAAGCAGCTAAATTTAGTGAAACAACTATCCCAGAGTAGTAAACCCTAGGAGTCAGAAGAAACTTTAAAATCAAAATACTCAGCCTCTCCTGAATGTCTACACCCTTCCAAACTTCACCTCCATTAGTTCAGCTCTAATCTGAGATGATGTTTACATCAAATGTTTCTTATTTATTTTCCTTTTTTTTTTTTTAAGTTTTGGCCAGATACTTAATACAGCAGATTCACATTGAGCTAATGTTGGTTAGGGATCTCAGTTCCTAAACCTGAAGAGGTATTATGCAAGGTCACAATTAGACTACGGCATCTCAATCACAGAGAAAGCAAAATCATCTAACCACATGCTTCCTATTTAATCCTGACTTAATTTGATGTTACAGTTTTATTTATCTAACATCAATAACCTTTCATCATCAATGAAGTCATGAAGGAGAGAGAGAGACAGAGAGAAAGAGGGAAAAGAGGGATGGGGGGAAGGAAGGAAGGAAGGAAGGAAGGAAGGAAGGAAGGAAGGAAGGAAGGAAGGAAGGAAGGAGGGAAAGAAATACATCATCTGACCTAAAGAGCTCACCTAAGATAACTAGCTGGTTAAGTATTCTGGGGAGTCATAATGCCTCCCTGGGCTACAGTTTCCCCATTGACTGGAAAGGGCCCTCAGAAGTATGCCTCCGAAGTTCTAATCTAGGACATGAAATGACTATTGCTCACAGGAATGCACTTCATAGACTATCAAAATGCAGAGGCACTCTCTGCAAGTACCATCCAGAGAGGGATATTTACTACCTCTGGGTGTGGGAAGAGACCAAAGCTCTACAGAACTCACCAAATGCTAAATGGCTTACTGAAGCTCCTTGTAGGCCTTTTTCCTGGCTGCTAATTTATCAACTCCGAATTACCCTTTACATTACATGACTATGAGCATAAAGCAAAATGCTATGTGGTGTGAAAAACAGAGCTGCATTTAGGGAGCCTTTTTACAGTAGAGTTAAAGGGCTGCTATGTATCTATTTCAGGGACATATTTAAGGTCCCAAGGGACCTCTACCTCTAGATTTTCAATCTTGCAAATTCTTTGGAGTCAAGAGATTGACAAGTTAGAGTAAGGCTCAAGAGTCAACATTCACAGGATAAGATTAGAAGGGTTATCATCATCATCATCATCATCATCATCATCATCATCTTCCATTCCTTTCTCTAAGCTTTTCAATGTTTGCTAATGGCATTAGTACTCTAGGCAACCAGCTGGCTAACAATAAACTCAACCCTACCCCTCGGTCACTTCAGTTACAACAATGCTGTGGATTATTGTCTTCTAATGCCCTTCCCTCCCACAACCACCTTTTCATTCCCAGTGTTCACCTAACTTCCACATACCCTAGGAGACTGGCATGAATACTATGTTTTTTTATGAATAAATCATTTAAACAACTTGCTCAAGTCCTTCCAACTTAATCTAGTTCTGTCTGATCCAAGTGTCTTGATTAACACATCATTCTGCTGCCCTCTGTTGTGAGGCTCTTCCTTAATCACACTGGTCAAAAACCAATTACTCCTTCCTCCACTCCTCTTTACTCTGTTTCAGATTTTTCAAATGTTAATGTGAATACAAACCTCCTGAAAATCTATTAGAGTATAGAATCTGCTTCAGTTGATCTGGGGTTGCAGCCTGAGAATCTGTGTTTCTAACAACCTTCCAGATGCTGCTGATGCAGCTGCTCCAGGGGAATACACTTTGTAGACTTTGTATGACTTATACTGTTTTATAGATACAGGTCTCATTTGTTTGAAATGTTAGACATTTCATACATACATACATCATACATACAGGATGTGTATCACACACTGATTTTTATTATATATAGGTATTTAAATATTATCACTCACCAAATATATTTATTGAGCCCAGAAAGTAACGTTCTACAATTTTGCATCCCCCGAAATATCTTGTATAGGATATTCTATATTTTAGTCACCCAGAAAACTTTCCTGAATGAATAAAATAAAAAGTTAGGTTGGACAGAGGCTGCTAGTGATGGGAAACTGATGAGGTTTTAGAGAAGGTCTTGGCACATATCCTGATCTTCATGATCTATCCTCTGAAGGAAATAGCAGGTCTCTTCCAAAGCATGAACAGTTATTGGGGAGAGGGGGAGGAAGGTGGAAAGTTCTAAGCAGAGAGACAGGGTGTTTAAAAGGAAAGGACATATGATTAATATTCTACTGACCTGACATGTGGTCATAGCTGCGCTTCTAATTCCCTGTATGATTAGCAGAGCATCACTTAACCTCCTGAGGCCTCCTTTTCCCTATCTGGTAAATGATGAGTTTGAGCTACATTAGGTCTCATAGAGCTCAAACCATCAATGAGCTACCAATGTCCCTTGTTGTGGGAGCAGGAAGGATAGGAACACAATCAAGGGCAGGGTGTGTTATGGTGGTTTGCTCTGTCTCTTTCATTTTCAAAAAAGGTAAAAAGGGCATCCTGTGCTCTGGGCATCAAGGCGGCTGAAATTGCTGTGCTCTTTTTGGACTTAATCTGTCACAGCTGCCTGTAAACTGCAGCTGAGTGGTGGGTGATGGGGGCTGCTCGAATGAGCTCCATCAGCGATCAATTTACTATCCTACAGCTATTCAAGATTGCACCTCATTTACTCAAAGAGTGAACTGTTGCAAGACAAAATCTCTGCTGATGTGACTGAAGTAGGTCATGTTTCCACTGTTACTCAAGCGGCAGGTGGTGTTGGATTCCCAGGCACTACAAGAGCTGAACTAGAGGAGAGGGTGTGGATGATTCATGGTTTGGTACCTAGGGAAATTATTCCAGGCTCCCAGCAGGGCCCAATTCGGATAAAGAGACTCTTGATCAAGGCCAAGTGAGGGTCAATGATATACAGTCAAAGGATTTCTAAATGTTATAGCTAAATGCTATCGTCATCTGCAAATTGAGGAAACAATCTCCTTTCTATTTTTCTCAAGACCTATAGCAGTGCTGTGATATTTAGCAATGCTAAGTACACGAAGGGGGTGTGTTGAATGAGTGAATGAATGTATTTACTTGGCAAATATTTATTGAGCCCTAAGCTAGGAATTTTGTATACAATATCTTGGTTATCTATTGCCACTTAACAAACCACCACAAAACTAGGTGGCTGGAAACAACCATTTTATTTCTCACAACTGTGGGTTGAATTGATTCATTTGGATGGTTCTTCTGTTATCAGAGTCTGGTCATCGGTAGACTTAGCAAGGCTGAAATGTCTAACATGGCTCACTCACAGGTGCTGGCTGTTGGGTGGCTCAGAGTTCATCAAGGGTGGTCAACCAGTGTCTTAGCTACCCACAATATTACATCTATTTTAGCTGGGCTTCTAATAGCATAGCACATGAATCCCTAGATTCAGGGAGTGTAAGCTGTCAACTGTCTTAAGTCTTGTTCTCAGAAATCCCAGAATATCACTTCTGATACATTTCATTGGCCAGTCAAAATGCCAGCCTGTTTAAAGAGAAGGGGACATAAAATGTATCTCTTGATAAAAAGAACAGCATGCACAAATAGGGAGAGGAAGGATAGTTGAAGACATCTAAAGAGACTTGATAGATTTGTTTTTATCACCTGAGCTAGTCTCTTGAGTTTACATAAACTACTAGAATTAAAAGCAGACACACACACACACACACACACACACACACACAAACAATAGATGAGCCAAAGTGTAAAAAGACTGACACTAGAAAGTGTTGACTAATTTGTGGAGCAACTAGAACTCTCATACATGCTGGGAGGAATGTAGAATGGCACAATCTCCTCAGAAAACAGTTTGGCAGATCCTTAGAAATATAAACAAATAAGTCACATCTAAGTTCTAGGGACACAGAGCAGATTAGTAGTTGCTTGGAAACAGAGAACTAGAAGGGGGAGTAACAGACAAAGCAAGGGCACAAGAGAACCTTTTGAAATAAGGAAACTATTTCACACTTTGAGAGTAGTGGTGGTTACATGGATATATCCATTTCTTAACAATCAACGGTACACTTAAAATGGGTATATTTAATTGCATGTAAATTATACTTCAATAACATTGATTTTAAAAATAAGGCTCTAGATCTCTCCTGGGTTCAGAGTTCTTTTCAATGTGACTGATGGACTTGGGGAAGAGGAGTTTATCTATCTCCTAAATCAATCTACATATCACCTGGATTTACCAAATTTACCTGAGTCTGCGGTTTCTTTTAGTTGCCATAGCTCTTACCATTATTCAGCCCTGAGCTGTATGTGACCCAATTTACTTTATTTCTTCAAAGCAGTGATACTATAGGATTGCTGTGTCGGTAAGACATTTTTCTGAAAGGCTTGTGTGGCAGAACACTGACAGCAGTGGATACATCGCAGCATAACATATGACTAAAATCCAAATATTGAACACTGCTCTCCTGAAGTTTCTTTCCCACTTTACCATGGGAAATATAGCACTGAATAATTCTCGCCCAGGCCATACCTGCTAGCACATTTCCATGGCACCTCCTATAATTTCTCTAATAAATGATATCCATAATACTTCCTACAATCATTCATATCACTTTCTGAAGCATCTCACATTTAAACATACCTATTGCTGTGTCAACTTTATTCCTCTCAAAAATAGTTATTTCCATAAAGAGGGACCATGACTTATTTGTAAGTCAACTTATTTTTTTAATGTTTATTTATTTTTGAGAGAGAGAGAGAGAGAGAGAGAGAGATTATGAGCAAGGGAGGGGCAGAGAGAGAAGGAAACAGAGAATCCCAAGAAGGCTCTGCACTGTCAGTGCAGAGCCCAATGTGGGGCTTGAACTCATGAACCATGAGATCCTGACCTGAGCTGAAATCAAGAGTCAGACATTTAACTGAAAGCCACCCAGGTGCCTCATGTCAACTTATTCTTAAGTTCAAATTTAAGGCAGCTTGAGTTCTTCCTTTCCCCATTTCATACATGAAGTACTCCAAGAATGTAAGGGCCTCACAGTGCAGAGGAATAGACAGTAACAAAGCAGCATGGCTCCGTGCAACAGCATACATCGCTATTATAACACAAGTTGCTAGAGAGCAAGGAAGCAACGCACACAACCCAAACAGGTGATGAGGAAGGTGATGAGGTGATGAGAGAAGGGTTTCTAGAAGGGGGAGGGGGTATCTAAATTAAAGTCTTAAGGGATTATTCAGCATAAGCTATACCAAAAAAATAAAAATGCAAAGAGAAGTGGAAAGGGCATAGAACATTCTAGGTAGGAAAAACTGCTGCACAAGGAAATGGAACTACTGATCGTGAATAAAAACCAATGTATTGACTTGTGGGGAAAAATCCCATGATTTATACAGAAGAGAAGGGAGATGGAATTGACTTTACATATAGATTACTCTGGTGGATCATCATTTTCTTCTTTACTGCTTGGCTCGTTCTTCAAGTGGATCCTTCCATGGTAGCAACAGAGACTGCTGTAGCAACAGAGACTGCTTCAGCTCCAGACCCATCTCCTCATGCTGAATGACCCAGAACAGTACTTTACAGTGTCAGCTGTGCCAAGAGAGAATCACCTATATATCTCTTAACTAAAAAGCTCATAGATTAGAAGATATGCATGCACATATGCTCACATACACATGCACACACACAGCAATTCTAATGCACATTCACAGTTTAGAACTACTTAAATAGAGAAAAAAAATATGGGAAAATCTCTGCAAAGATATTCACCTTCACTCATAATTAGAGATGTGAAAATAGGAACCATTTCTTTCTTTTTGAAGCTTATTTATTTTTGAGACAGAGTGAGAGAGTGTGGGAGGGGCAGAGAGGGAGAGAGAGCGAATTCCAACCAGACTGTCAGCACAGAGCTCGATGAGGGGCTCGAACTCATGAGACGTGAGATCATGACCTGAGCCGAAACCAAGAGTTGGACACTTAACCGACTGAGTCACCCAGGCACCCCAGAACCATTTCTTACCTATCAGATTGACATAATGTATGATAACACATTCTATTGGCCAGACTATGGGCAAGCTGATACTCTAGGGCATGTGAATCTGAATACAGATTGGTATGATGATTTTGGATGAGGATTTGGCATTATCTAAGAAATATGCATTTACCTTTTTGACCCAGTAATCATAAATATAGAAACTGATTCTGATTTTTATCCTTCACATATGCAAAAAATGTGTATACACAAGTTTATTTATTGAAGTCTTGTTTGTAATTTTAAAATATTGGAAACAATGATGTAAAAGGCCATACAATAGAGTGGTTGAATGATTTGGAATGGTAGAAAACAAGAAGAATGCTATAGGGTGCGGCTGAAAACGAATCAGGAAGCCCTCTGTGGACTGATAAAAAGATTTCCAGGATATATTGTTATTTGAAAAAAAAATGCAAAAAAAAAAAGTATCTATAGAAGCTACCTTTTCTGTAAGAAAGAACAGGAAATAAAATACACATTTCTTCTCAGTTGTGCACCAACAATCAGAGGAAGGAGAACTCAGAGACTAACAATATTGGTCACTAATGAGCTTGAGTGGGAGTTCGGTGAACAGAATGAATATGTAGTAGCACTTCCCTAGGGATAGCTTGTATATAGTTTCACCTTTGGTACAAGATTAATATATCATGCAATCAGAAAATATTAACCACAATGAAGAAGGAAGATCAAATAGAATACAAACAGAAACAAATGTCCCTTGCTGAATTTCAAATGAATAGCATAGCCATACTGAAGGGGAAAAAGCAACTCACTCAATTAGTTTTACAACATTCTGGCTTAAGATGATCAAGCGATTTTAATATACAGATAGGATTGTGAGCCACTGACTTAGGTAAAAATAATGTATCTTCCAATAATTGCCACAAAAATTACTATGTTTATTTCTTAAATTCAGCCTCTTTCCCACCCCCAGCATCTTTTTATTTCTCATTGACTGGATCGGATCAGTGGCTATCTGAGCCACTGGACTTGGCTAGGAAGATGGCATATTCATCCATTTAAGCTATTCAGGCTTATCTCAGAAGCGAAAGGTGGAGCCAAATCCCATTCAAAAGAAATGGGTGTTAATGGAGTAAAGATGATCACGTCCAACATTATGGGGAAAAGACAGAGAAAGGAGAAATATATTCACAGATGAAAAGGAGAGCAGAGTGATACATACAGCCAGAAATTATGCACATTGAAGGGCAGGAATGGAATGAATTCTGGTCCAGGAGGCAACCCATGCCATTTTAAACAAATAACAAAGGATGGAATTTAGGAGAACAGTCAGCTTTGAAGGTTCTAACTTTGAGTAAGAGAGATATTTGATCATTAGACTGAACACATAATGAAAGCAAAGGAAATTTTCAGACATCCAGACAAATGAAAACAGTCCTATTAATTTCATGAAGGAGATGGGATGTCTTGTAAGTTCCCAACAGACTATAGTCCTGGAACAGGATGGGATTTTCAGATCATCATGTGCACCAGGATAACCTGGAAGCTTGTGGCACTGAAGGTTTTTGAGCTCCACTACACAAATTCAATAGGACAGGGTTGAGTCCCAGAGATCTGATTTTTTTTTTAATTTTTTAAACTTTTTTTATTTATTTTTGAGACAGAGAGAGACAGAGCATGAACGGGGGAGGGACAGAGAGAGAGAGGGAGACACAGAATCAGAAGCAGGCTCCAGGCTCTGAGCCATCAGTCCAGAGCCCGACGCGGGACTCAAACTCACGGACCGTGAGATCGTGACCTGAGATGACGTCGGACGCTCAACTGACTGAGCCACCCAGGCGCCCCCAGAGATCTGATTTTAAACAGTCTTTTAAGGAGATACAGGTGTAGATGGTCTGACCACCACACTTTGAGAAACCACTACACTGCAGAAGAATGATGGAAGTTTCCTAGTCAGTTTCAAGTACTGAAAAGAAATTGAGAATCCAATGGAAAGAATTCAGGTCCAGATATAAACCTCACCACTGGTGTGGCCAATATTATCTACTCTAATGTTAGTCAGATATAGCACTAAAAATGCATCCATTGACCGTACACTTCCTATGCATTACATCATTGAAATCCAACATCAAGTCTAGAGGGAAACAGTAGTGTGACTTGTTTAGCATTATCTCAGGAAGTCGAACCAGTGGGGGTTCTGCCTGATTATGAAAACTGAGTTGTACCACTATGTTATATGTTACCTCCTTGAGAGAAGAAGGTCTAGAGGTATAACCGAAAGTAACTCAAGTCTTAAAAATTGGGGACTGTAGTGCTACACGGAAATCTTAACTGGGATTATTTTTAGACTTACAGATGAGTGGAAGTGTGGATGGTGGTAAGGATCTTATAGGTAAAATCAATCAATCAATTAATCAATCAATCACAAAAAGAGGGAGAGTGTTGGATAAGATACCAAAGCACAGGTAACAGAAACTAAAATAAACAAGTAGGAGTACAACAAACTAAAGAGCTTTTGCACAGCAAATGAAACAATCAATAAATTAAAAAGGGAACCTACAGAATAAGAAGAAATATTTATAAAATATATATCTGATAAGGTGTTAATATCCAAAATACAGAAAGAACTTATATAATTCTATAGAAAAAAAAAAGCAAATAATCCAATTAAAGAATGGGCAAAAGACCTGAATAGACATTTTTCTGAACACAACATACAAAACGGCCAACAGACATATAAAAAGATGCTCAACATCACAAATCATCATGGAAATGCAAATAAAAACCACAAAGAATCAATACCTTCTCAGATGGGTATTATCAAAAAGACAAGAAGTAACAGTCCTAGCAAGAATGTAAAGGGGCCCCTTACACACTATTGAAGGAAATGTAAAATAGTATAACCATTATGAAAAACAGTATAGAGGTTCCTCAAAAATTTTAAAGTTGAACTACTCTTTGATCCAGCAAGCCCATTCCTGGATACATATGTGAAGGAACTGAAATCAGTTTCTTAAAGAGGTATCTCTGTACAGCTGCGTTCATGCAGCATTATTCACAATAGCCAAGATATGGAAACAACCTAAATGTTCTTTGAAGGATGAAAAGATACAGAAAATGTGGGATACATACATGATAAAGAAAATATATCATATATATTATATATCATACAACAGAATACTATTTAGCTATAAAAAGAAGGAAATTTTGCCATTTGCAACAACATGGATGAATTATTGATGTTATGCTAAGTGAAATAAGCCAGAAAATTACTGTACAGCATCACAAAAAACAAAGCAAAACAAAACAAAACAACGGATTTTATAGAAATGGAGAATAGAATAGTGCTTGCCAGGGGCAAAGAGTTACACATTTTCAGTTACAGGAATAAGTACTGAGAATCTAATATACAACATGGTGGCCATAGTTAATAATACAGTCTTATATACTTGAAAACTGCTGAGAGTACATCTTCAGCATTCTCACACATGCACACACACACAGACACACACAGTTAATAAATGTTAACTGTGTGAGGTGATGGATATGTTAATTGTCATGATCTTGGTAATCATTCTATAATGTATAGGCATATCAAATCATTATGCTATACACTTTAAATATATATGATTATATTTGTCAATTATTCCTCAATAAAATTAAAACAAGAGAGGGAAGAGTAATATAACCCCAAAGCATTTTTTGAAGGATAAGCTGGTGGTGGGGTGGCTACAGTCATTCTCAGGCAAAGCAATGGGACGTGGATTCTGGTTTCATCACAGATATTGCATGATATTGAATATGCTGATTGATACTTCTGTTCCTCAAACTTTTCCACTCATGAAATAAGAGTGCCAGACTATTTCCCTCATAGAGGGATATGGAGAAATAGGAGATGGGAAACTAACTCCATGTTTTTCAAAGAGAACAGAATTAAAGCCACCCAAGAATCCCAGTAATTCATAACCCTACGTGATTACAGCATCTCTGAACTGATAATTTTAAGTAAATTATAAAACATTCTTGGGGTGCCTGGGTGGTTCAGTTGGTTAGGGTCTGACTCTCGATTTCAGCTCAGGTCATGATCCACAGTTTGTGAGACTGAGCCCTGCATCAGGCTCTGCTCTGACAGTGCAGAGCCTACTTGGGATTCTCTCTCTTCCTCTCTGTCTGCCTCTCTCTCTCTCTCTCTAAAAATAAATAAATGAACATTTAAAACAGACATGCTTACAATTTATAAATAAAAGTTATCTTTCAAAATATTAAAAATGTTTTATGTGCAATATAATTAAAGGTAGGGCATCTTTAATTTTTTTTTAATGTTTATTTATATTTGAGAGAGAGAAAGGAAAAGAGAACAAGCAGGGGGCAGGGGAAGGGCAGAGAGAGAAGGAGACACAGAATCCGAAGCAGGTTCCAGGCTCTGAGCTGTCAGCACAGAGCCTGACTCAAGGCTCAAACTCACGAGCTGTGAGATCATGACCTGAGCCCAAGTCAGACACTTAACCCATGGAGGCACCCAGGTATCCTGGGAGGGCATCTTTTTAGCATAAGACACTATACACAAAACTTGAAAACCAGCTATTTGAAAATGTTCATGTACTATAATTTCATTTCAAAATAAAACAGTGATACAAAAATTGTTAATGATAAATATTTTGAAACCATGTCAGCAATGCTGAAATTAGCCCATACCTGGTCAACCTCTTCTAAATGTCCTTTTTGGAAGCATCACCCAGAATGACAAAGGACCTCATATGGTCTTTTCTTAGCACCAGTAAATCCCATATCCCCTCTTACGTATTATAATACAGTCAGGTCCTGGAGGGAGAGGAGTGGAGTTGCAACCCAGATTTTTATAAAAAACAAGCAAGCAAACAGCCATTAAGGGTATCTACTGTACCCTAAATCACTACTTCTTCCCACAGAAGCTTCTGAGTTGCTATTCTAAGTTGCAGAATAACAGAAATCATTACGTACAAATGTGCCCAATGAAGTGACAGAGCCAACACCCAGCCCCACTGATATCACCACCTAGTGCTGAGTGCCTAGGGCCTGTAGCAGTCACTTGATAACATTATTCCATCCAACCCAAAATGGGCTCTGTCTCTTGCGATTTTTCTGGTTTCCTTAGCTACAAGTTAGTAACTTCCATCCACAGCTATGCTGCTGCTGCTGCCTAGAGAATTTCTGGTCCCCTCGAAGTGGTGTTAACCTCATATAATTTGACCTTTGCCCTTAGAGAATTCAAAAGTTAAAAAAATAAATTAATTAATTAAATAAAGAAATAAAGAATTCAAAAGTGGAGAAAAAAACAGATATGTAAATCAAATGATGCTTTTTGATAAGGGATACAAAAGGAAAAGATTCAGTGTGTGTCACAGAAACACAGGAGAAGTGGCAATTTACTCTACAAATTAGATTGGACTTCGCAGAGGAAAGGTTAGAAGGAATGACTTCTGTCCAAAAATATCTTCTCCACTGGTGCCTGAAATCCCAGCATCATTCACTAAGCTGTGCACAGCAGCTTGGCAGGGGTTTTAAGCAGGGGATGTTTAGTGGGGATCTCCTCTTACCCTCCCTACCTTCCCACCTCCCGATCTCACCACTTCTCAGACTTAGCAGAAACCAGTATACATTCACCACATTTCCAGCGCCAGTAACAGTTCCATTCTATCTATAAATATAATACAGTTTTCTAAGGTTGATAAGACAATCACATATCATGCTGGTTGTGACAGGAGCCCCCACTTAAGCCACCAGTGAGAAAATTTGGGGCCATTCCGTTATCAAGTCATTGCTTTGGAATTCAATTTCTCCTCTGGACATTTATTTTCACTAAGGAGAAGGAAGTTGAGAAATACGGAAGAGCTTCAGCCATTCTTTTCTCCTCTATCTCCCTCCTCATTCCCCTTGCTTTTTTTTTTCCTTTGCTATTGTTTTTTTCCCAGGCAGAGGGTAATTTGTATAGTAGCTGAAATAAAAGCAGCTTAACAGATGAAATCCATGGTCAAAGCCTGTGGACATCATTGAGGAGTTAATGAAATTTCTGTGCCTGGAACAGATTATTAGGCAACAGCTGAGATTGGAAAAAGATTAAGCTACTGAATTGCTGGCAGAACCAAAGGAAGGAGTCTAAAGTCAGCATTCATCATGGCTCATAGAAGATGAACAATTCGGGAAATAGAATCGGGTGATTTGTTCTGAGCTCTGAAGGCATTGTGCCTTGTCCTTCCCTGACCTAAATGGGTGGACGTTGTTTTTCTTGGCCAGTGCATTCTGTCACTCCCTCTGCCCCCAAACTCTTGATAGCACCCTGGTGCTCATGCACTCATAACCTAGAATTCTAGAACCTTCTAGGCCCTTTCTAAAACCCCCTTCCACAATATATCTCATGGCTTCCCTAACATAAATCATCATTTTGAGAACATGGGGCCATTTTCACACAGAACATTTTGCATAGACATTCACTATGTGTTACTAACTGATCTCTACTTCTACATATCTCTGTTCACAACTGTTCCATCTGGAAAAAAAATCTCTCCACCCTTTACATTTAGCTACAAGACAAATAGTAAAATTGGGATTTTTGCCTTATATTTAATAGGTTGAATTGTATGGGTGTGTGCCTATGCACTACACTGCACATGCTTGTGTCTGAAACACAGAAGCATCAAAAATGTTTTCTGCTCACAAGGAAACTGGAGTCTTAGAAGAACAATGACATATTCAGAAAAAGTCATTTTCCAATAAATTCTTATTTTGTCTTAGCTTCCATTTGCTGAGTGCTTACTAGGTTACAAACTTTAAACTTTTCATGCACTGCCCCTATTCTTTGTCACAAATATTTTGTGAGTTAGGGACTATAATTATTCCTACTTTACAGAGGAGTAGATGCTAAGAAAGGTGAGTAACTTCCCCAAAATCAGTAAATTGCTAAGCAGAGATGCAAAATGGAGTCTCTTTGACACCAGAGTATGTATTCTTGCCACCACATCATACTGAAGGCTGACTTAGCATTCATGTGTAGAATGAGCTAGAGAGGGGTAAGAATAAAGAGGAATGTATAGTAAACAATGACCTGTAGTATTCTGAGTAAGATTTAATGAGAATATGGATATAGGAGTGGCAACTGGAATGTCAAAGTGGATAAAATGAAAGGTAGATCCTTAAGGCATTTTTGCTGGCTTGGGTTCAGGGTGACAAAAGACTGATGTCAGAGACAACAATAAGATCTAACCCTACTTAATGAGAGTATATGCAGAGAGAAGTAAATCTCTTTGGAAACAACAGTTGCCTGGTAATATAAACCCGTTGGTCCAAACTTTCTTCTGGATAAAAGTCCTTCCAAGTCACCAAAAGAGCAGTAATACCCACAAGAGTCTTTAATTCTTCAGGTAATGATCATCACTGCAAAGGACATGTCACATGTCCTGACCCCCAATCTCTGATTCCCAGAAGACTTCTGCTCTTTCTCTAAGGCAGAAGTAAGAAAGGATTAGAAGACATTGAGAGGGAATGGTTCCTCTTCCTTCAATTCCAGCCACAGTGGAATGAAGTCAATTGGCCTGCACTTGATTTTTTATTTAACTTGTTTGTGCAGTAAAACGCTTTGGATGCAGATTAACTTTCCCCGCTCAATACTGCCTAATTGATTCACCTACCTTGAAGCAGACACTTGCAAGGCCTTTGATAAATAGATTGAAAGGCATTCTTTGCTTCATAACTGCCTCCGTAAGCAATAGCTCAAACAGGACAGAGAATCTTGTGTATACTCCAGTGAGGAAAAGCTCCAGGGTCAGGGTCAGGAGGAATAAATGTCTTCCTCCTCCTCTAGAGGCATATTCATTTTACTCAATGGTCATAAACATTATGGAAAAGCTATTCCAGACATTGCAGGGGATCACTGTGTGTTGAGCAGGGTGTGGGCTGGAAAGTGCGTTTGCAAAAGCACACAACATCCTGTTTATCTATCTAGAAAATCTTATGAGATAGATATTGCAGTTCAAACTCTGGGTATATGGAAACTGATGCACCAAGAGGTTAAGTATCTGGCCCATGACAGCACAATTCGGAAATAGTGGAGCTGAAATATAATCCAGATTTTTCTAATACCTAACATCATTCTCTTACCACATTGCCTCCCTCCTTGTCAACACTGAACCCCGGTACATTCCTTCTCTAAAAAATGAAACCCAACAGTTGTTAAATCAGGGTTTTAAAATTGCGAACAATGTCAAAACAAATTGACAGGATGGGTGTTCAATAAGAACACTCAAGTGCTCCTTCTAAGCCAGGAAATAGTACCAGCTTACAGAGGGGGCCTCTCTCCAGGGGTGTGGGACAAAAAGCGACACCAAAGTGGGAATGTGGGGTGAAAGGGGCCTTTGATCACTGAACAAAGGAGTTGCTCTCACCAGAAAGGACACTGGAACAATCAGCCCCTGCCCCTGGCCCCAGGATCAGGCAGCAGCCTCAGGGCCTGTCTCCAGTACAAAGCCAGACACCAGGTTTCCTCTCCAGACCTGACTGTGTAGTTCCTATTTGATCACCAAATGGATGCACCTCCTGCAAAGAGAAAAGGCATCTTGTAGACTTTGCGCACAGTTGTTCTAATGACTGCTGGTTCTCAGGCCTATCTCCCATCTTTTCCTGCTGTGTTTCTTCCATTGTTGTATGCTCACTCAAATTCACATGTTATACTTCCTCCGCGCATAGGCCATTATACATGTAAGGGACAGTGCACGTGGAGTGCATGCACTGGAAATCTTCCCTTCATTCCTCCTACTATTTATTCATGCTCCTTTATCAGTACTACTAGATACCTGACACACTATTACAGGTGATATAAAACATGACCTTCACTTTCACGGAGCTCAGAGTAGTGAGAGACAGAGACATGATAACACGGGCTACGATGCATTGTGGCATCATGATACATGATATGGGAGACTCCTATAGTGTCTGAGATGGTCTTAAGAAGGAGAATCTAAAATGAATGGCAGAATTAGAAGAAAAAATAATTTTAATAACAATATTTATAGTGCACCTTATTCCTTCTAGGCATTTCTGTTGAGCTTTTCAGGCACTGACAACAGAGTACTCAACCTGTCAGACTGGACTACTGCTCTAGCGGGGTGGGGAAGACACACAATAAATAAGTACTCAGATATATTAGATAATGTCAGATAGTAATTCAAGCTATGAGGAAAATAAAACAAGGTAATGTGATATTGAGTTGCTCAGGAGCAAGAGCAACATTGAATGATGTGGTCAGAGAAGATTACCTGAAGAATTGATATTCGAGTTAAGATTTAAACAAGAAAAAGGAGCCAGCATAAGATTGAATATCACATAGGAAACATCATGAGAAAAGACCTTGGGCCGAAAATATCTTCTAGAACAATGCCTTAAATCCCACTATTGTGCATTAGCCAGGTGTGGCAGACAGGAAAATGAAATTTTTAGATCTCCTACTGTCAGGGGCATAGCTGACTGATGTCCCCAGCTAACACCCCCACGGATCTACCATGCTTCTCCAAGGGCTGATCCCAGCCAATGGCTGAGCGCATTGAAATCTGAAGCTCCACCCTCCAGTCTTTCTCCTTTTGCTCCCTTCACACTGTGAAGCCTGTCTTTTCCTGACCCTCCCCCAATAAGTCTGCTGTAAATCTTATCCCTTCTAGGCTTCTACTTCTCAGTGGACATAGACATGAGCAGGAGTTACCCACTGGAAATCCTGCCTTGGGAGATACAAATGGGGAAAAGATAAGTTAAATGTTAAAGACTGCAGTGTAGGGTGTAAAAATGAATAGTAATATGTATTTAGATGAAAGTAATTAAAGTACCATGGGAGAAGAATGATTATGGGACCAAAGACCAAAAAGTAAAACTCAGAATCAGACAGCCCATAGTTAGGAAGTAGGCAGGGGTCAGAGGCTCACAATAGTTTTAAGCCCAGAAGACGCAGGTGCTGGAAACAGACTTTATCAAGGTCAACTTCTCCAAAGAATTGAAAGTGTTCTTCTGAATATGCTTCTTAAGTGCATGAGAATTAGAATAAAATTCTGCCTAAAATTTCTTGTACTCTTATTTCAAGCATGAAGTTTTCCGAAAAATCTTTAAGCCTACATTTCTTTATTATGCAGCAAGTGAACTGAGTAAGGTCCCAAATCTCCTTTAGTCTCTCTCAATTGAGGTGTGGAGTTTAGGCAATTCTAATAGTTGACTAATAGATTGATGCCTAATATTGAAGGCATAAAGGATACCCTAGGTACTGAGAGGTTGAGCAATGCCAGAATCTAGAAAACTATTAGAATTTAAAGGTATGCGTGTCATAATATAAAGTCTCCAAGGTAAAAGCTTTGAAAGCCAAGACTGTGTTGACAAGCCTTCTTCCATCACATGTTCTAATTATCTTCCCTGGGTTTTCTTCAGATGCAGATTGTTTGGGTTGTGGTGGTAAGGTAAAAGTTCAACAAGAGGGAGCTGTATGGGCAAAGTGCTTTATTATACATATAAGTTTCAGTCAAAATGTATTTTTGGCCCAGGCTGCAAGTTGTTTGGTCTTTTTCATGATGTCACTGTCATAAAGGAATGAATAAAATAACCTAATATTCTGACAACCAGAATAGTTCTGTGTTTTTCTGAATGGTGCTCTTCAAGGTACCATAAGTACAAGATGGTTGGGGCTAGGTTCTGGTATCAGTAATTTACATGATAATAGGAAAGAGGAAAACAAAACAAGGAACTATAACGGAGGACACAATAAAAATTCAGGAGGCCAGCAGGTAAAAAATATTCTATGAAGATGGGGCACCTGGGTGGCTCAGTCAGTTGAGCATCCAACTTCAGCTCAGGTCATGATCTCATAGGGTTCATGAGTTCCAGCCTCGAACTGGCTTACTGCTGTCAGCAGCTTCGGATCCTCTGTCCCCCTCTATCTCTGCCCCTCCCCTGCTCACACTCTCTCTCTCTCAGAAATGAATAAACATTAAAAAACAAAAAAGTATTCTAGGAAAAGAGTATGTTGAGAAGACGCAGGCAGATAATCAAATTCAGGGCGCAGTTAAGAAATAATATACAGAGATCCACAGAGCCAGTGCACACCAGGCCTGAGATGCCACATCTTTAGAAATTCATGTGATCACTAAGCTACAGAATCAGGAATGAGATTTTTAACTTCTGATGCAAGTCCTTTGAATGTGCTAATATATGATATGCTACAGAGACGTGATTACAATGACGATCTTAAATGTATCAGAGGTTATGTGATGTTAATTAAAGAAGAAAATTAAAACAAATATAAATTAGTAAATAAAAAGACATTAAAGAGCAACAAGGAAGTGAAAGGGATAGAAATGCCATGTACACGTGAAAATTTCCAGATAGCAACTAAATGAGAAACATATACAGTTAAAGAAGCTCTCAGAATTCCAGGATAAGGCAACAGGTCACCAATAATACGACATTGCTCATGCAGTATCTCTAAAGTGTATACAGGCTTCATAACATTGAAGAACATTCCAGTGATACAGAAGTTAGGTGAATACAGGGAGAATAAATAATGGTATTATAGTCTTTGACTGCTAACTCTTAGGATGTAAAAACCTAAGATGGAAGTTTGTGTCATATTAACAAGAAAGACTTTTCATAGAGAAGGGGCAAAGTGGTTGGAAGCAAACAGAAGCCAAAGGCCAGAAGAGCCTCCCATCCATGCTATAGCTAACAGGGTGTTACTTAATTTTACTTGTGTGATGCCCTTTCCCACTGGAAACCAGTAGTTGGGAATATCTTTCTTGATGGGCATAATTATGTAACTCTGTTCTGGAAGGTTTCCTTATCTAGTTCTCATAGAATATGGCAAAGAGTGAGAATTTCCCTTCTATAGCTACAGTCTGGATGATTTTCTCAAGGATTTGTTCTTGTCTGTTAGTTCCCAAAGACTCTTCCTGAAGCACTGGTCTCTCTTAACCAGGCCAATCTCCCTTCATGATTTATGGTGGGAGCTTTATTTTTCTATAAAAGTGGTACCCAATAGCACACTGGTATACAGCAGGCCCATCCCAAGTGAATCACCAGATGTTGATTTCTAATTCCCTTTGGCTATAACTTCAAAGACATCATTAAAGTGATGTTTGCCTGATGGAACACTGAACTGAGGGGTTTGTGTAATACTGATCTCTTGCTACCAGTAAGAGGTGCAGTCAAACATCAGGCCAGCAAAAAGACTGATGGGGCATTTACTAAAATATCTTAGTACTTAGTCTCATGAGATGGTAAGAAAGTTCTATAGGGCAGTAAATAGTTCTCCACAAATGGCAAAACAATGTCAAACCTAGTGAATGGTTTAATAACCATGGATGAGTTTATAGAATCTGTGAGGCATTGCTATACCATGATAGTGATTAGGTTCTAATTGTCACTGACTTTTTAGCACTGTTTGAGCCTTTCTGTGCCATCAAATAGGAAAACAGATATTCTAGTGTTTCAACGTGTGCTTCCAACCACGAATGTTTCTCACCACTGCTGTATGCATTTGACCAGAGTTGTCTGTTCACCATGACCATCATTCACAGAAGCTGGAGGGTGACACACATGGGTGAGTGTCTGTGAATGACATTTTCTGACCAGGAAAACCTGAAAACCAGACAGCTGAGTTTGTTATTACCACTTATTATGGATTAGAAGTTTTGCGGGCTAGAGGCTGTAATAAATCATTTACATAAATTAAGAATTGAAAAGAATTCTGACAATATACTCCAAATGACTGGGAAAGAGCCCCAGGACCAAATGGCAGAGTCCACTTTGGTGACAAGGCGGGGAGGGGTGGGTGGCATTTGTGCTGTGTGCTTACCAGGGGTTAAATATTGCTAAGAGAACTTCCATTTGTTCCAATACTTCTATGATCTTCCCACATATCTATATAATCAGGTGGTCATATAATGAGATTATAGTCATAGTATCACCATTAGAAACTGTACATGCTACTCTACTGCATTCTGTAGCGTATCTTCACCTTGGTCTTGTTTCCAGACAACAGCTCAGCATGAATTTTTGGTTCTAGCCAGACTGACCTCCTTCACATTGATAATACCAGCTTCCATTTACTTGAGGCACCATGCTGAGATAGTACATAAATCATCTCTAATCCTCAAAACAGCCACATAGTATGGATGTTATTTTATTATCGCAACTTTATAAGTAAAGGAACTGAAACACAGAAAGTTCATATAATGTGCCAAAGTTCACATTGATAAGTAGCGAAACTTGGATTTGAATTCAAAACCGTCTGGTCTGAAGCCTGCAACTTTTCCTTTTTACGATCTCTTAAATCTCTCCTCCCTAAGATCTTGTTTTCAAAAATATACTAGTTTTGCTTGCATATTTTGATTTAATTTTGGATTCCTAATCATTTTCCATTGGAGTTAAGGATAAATAATCATCTTCCAGGTCTTGGGGATGCAGAGGGCTAGAGTGATTGAGTAGTTAATTTAGATTCTCTGCAAAAGGCAGAGACCTAGTTACTGAAATTAGTATAAGGCAGAGGGTTAATCAGTTACATTAAAGAATTCTAGGTGGAATAATTAATGCACATATTTGGACAAATAATATCACAGCTGACATAGGGTGGAGCAGCTAAGTTTGCAATATGATGTTAGGGCAACAGTAGAGTAAGCTGGTGTCTGTGTTTGATGCATCGATCCTTTAAAAATATGCCAGACAAGCATATTTGGCATTCTGTCAAAAATATTTTGCAAACCTCCAGACAAAGAATGGGGTGATAAAGAGAACTATGTTGAAGTATGTTTCCTTGGAAGCAGAACGAGAAAGATGAGAGGAGATGTTGAGAAAAAGTGATTCACATAGAAGCATCATGACAATTGAGTCACAGCAAAGATGGGAAGGCCGGAATAGCCCTCTAGGGGAAGATTCTGGAGCTTTTCCAACTCCATTCCTTTCTCTAGCCATCAAGTGATGGAGATTTGTTGAACATGACACCTGGCTGCTCTGCATTATGGATTTGAATGGAGAGACAAAAGAGAGAGCTAATTGTTTTCCATGCATTCAAGTTTAATTTGGTGCACTTTTAATTAGGGCTCTGATGGGACTAGGAATCAGTTCCTTCTACACAGGCAGCTCCTGACAGCAGGTGACTGTGTAGACGAAAGGGATTATTATAAAAGCCACTCAGGTCACATTGGCATCAACAGAGTAGTTACAAAGGATGTCCTGGGAACTGTCAATCCAAATGTCAAGGGTGACCCATTCAGGATCAAAAGCATTCAGCAGATGGGGCGCCAGGGTGGCTCAGTCAGTTAAGTGTCAGACTTCGGCTCAGGTCATGATCTCATGGTCCATGAGTTCAAGCCCCACATCGGGCTCTGTGCTGGCAGCTTGGAGCCTGGAGCCTGCTTCAGATTCTGTGTCTCCCTCTCTCTCTCTCTACTTCTCCCTCACTCACGCTCTGTCTCTGTCTCTCAAAAACTAATAAACGTTAAAAAAATAATAAAAAAAGAAAAGCATTCAGCAGGATGTGATACATCAGGGCTTAGCCAATACATAAAAGGCAGCTAGGTTCAGAATCAGTAGAAGAGGGTTACATAAAATCATCCCTAAGGAAGAAAAAAAAAAGAACACTTATGGGGCAACTTTTGTGTTCTGGAGGAGCATGTAGCCATAGACTAAAAGTTCTTTCTTGGGGTGCCTCAGTGGCTCAGTAGGTTAAGGCATTGACTTTGGCTGAGGTCATGATCTTGTAGTTCATGAGTTTGAGCCCCATATCGGGCTCTGCACTTATAGCTCAGAGCCTGCTTTGGATCCTCTGTCTCCCTCTCTCTCTTCCCTTCCCCTGCTCTCATACACTCTCCCTCTCTCAAAAATAAACACTTTTTAAAAAAGGATACTTAAAAAAGTTATTTATTTCAACACTCATAATTATCCTTCTTTCTCTACACCCTTTACAACTATGGAGATTAAGGTTGAGTTATGATAAGTGACTTTCCCCAAGTTTACACAGCTAGTAATCACTAAAGCCAAACATCAAACTCAGTTCCATCCTGCACCCATGTTCCCATTTCATTCTTTCCTCCCAGGTCTCTCTCTACCCCAACCCCTAACACAGTCTATCCTTTTTGGCTTCTATGGAATCATAAAGATGTTTTTTCACTCACATAGAAAATATGAGTAAGCATGAGTTTGATGTGCAAGCTATGATGTCACTTGTAGATATTAATTATTTTTGTAATAAATTTATTGTTTACCTTTAACTTTGATTCAGTGTATTACGTATGGACACAGCAGCACTGGTAAGTAAGACAAGGCCCTTCTCTAGTAGCTAACAGCTTATGATATGTGTTATATAAATGGATTTTTGGAAAACCTGTAGGCAACACCTTTTTACACACTTTTCCCCAAAAATTGAAATGGTCTTCCCAATATGAACTAATGTGTACTTGTATAAAATAAATCAAATAATATAGAAAAAGTCTTAAGTGTAATAAGCCATTATGACTCTCAAATGCCCTACTGAAACAGTGCCTATGGATGAAATTGGGTAAATATAAGATTTTTTCAGATTGTGCTTATTCATTTTTGAAAAGTAGCTATTTCACTAACATAGGCAGAATCCCCAATGGCACCAAGTTTGATGTGTCAAATCAAGTAGTAGGGTAGTTAGCTTTACATAAGAAACTCTTATTAGCATATCCTTTTCAATTTCTTGAGCAGAAAGAAGGAAGGAAGAAGGAAGAAGGAAGAAGAATGTAGTCCAAAGGATTTCTCTTTTTCTCTGAAGTGCAACAAGGAATTCTAATGAATTTCTTCTTCATAATCATGCCTGGACTACTCCAGGGGCTCCTTAACCCAACACCCTGTTTTTATTCTTGCTCCCCTTTAAGTTAGTGTCCTTACAGAGGACCAAATATTGTACTTAAGTATTTTTTAAATTTTTTTTAATGTTTATTTTTTTTTAATTTTTTTTAATTTTTTTTTTCAACGTTTATTTATTTTTGGGACAGAGAGAGACAGAGGATGAACGGGGGAGGGGCAGAGAGAGAGGGAGACACAGAATCAGAAACAAGCTCCAGGCTCTGAGCCATCAGCCCAGAGCCCGACGCGGGGCTCAAACTCACGGACCGTGAGATCGTGACCTGGCTGAAGTCGGACGCTTAACCGACTGCGCCACCCAGGCGCCCCTGTACTTAAGCATTTTTAATTGTTAACAAAGCAGACACCAAAAACATCAAAACAAATATGGATATTAATGTATTATTACAAAGCAAACACACTTGAAACCACTACCAAGGACAAAAATAGAACCTTGCCATGTATGTCTGAAGTCTCTCTAAGTGTCTCACTTGTTCTAACTCCAATATCTCGCCCAACCAAAAGGAATCACTCTCCTGACTTTTATAGTAATCTTTGTTTTTTTTAATTAAAAAAGAAAGTTTTGTCACCAGATTCCCTTGATTAGTCTTGCCTATATTTTTAACTTATGTTTACTATATCTCTTTTAATCCATAACCACTACAACCACCCTTTTCCTTTCTTTTTCTTAAAATTTATCTGTTGATTAGCCCAAGGATTTTGACTTGTAGAGTTTCCCACAGTCTGGCTTTTGTTGATTATATGTCCACCATTCAGCTCAACACATTGCTTCACCCTTCACATTAGCAGCGAGATTCAGAGCCCTAATTATACTCATGGCCAATTGCTTTGGCAAGATTAAAAGTGGTGCTGGGGGCTTTCATCAGGGGGTATATCAATTCTGCTTGTCTCACTTTTTACAGAAGTTTTCTCAGTTCTTGCAGCTCAGTGTCTGGACCCATTAATTCATTAGGAGTTGCCAAATGTTGATATTCAAATTATTTCATTTTTATCCTTTTTATAGTTGTACTACTTTTGTAAAGAGATGCTTCCTTAATCTGCTGTGTGGTGAGCAGTTAGTGGTACTGTTCATACAGAAACTGTAGAGAAAGGTAAGATAAACATTTTAATTCTTTCAATTATCAGGTTTCTAGAAAAAAATGGTTCCCTATCATCTTCCAAGTGTGACCAATTAATATTTGTTGTTTTGTTTTAAATAACAGCAGAAACTCACAGATTTAAACATATTAGTAGGTTTCAATCAATTGCAATTACTATTCATTTTGAAGCTCAATTGTCTTATCTTTGGTAATCAAAGACTCCTTATGTTGACCTTTGAGCCTATTTGACAGAATTCTGTGTCCTTTGACTGCTTCCCCAATATCTGGATTGATAGTACATTTAGCCTCATCTTAAACATTTCCTGCCCCAGACCTGGTAGTAGTCATGTTTTCCAAAAAAAACTTCCATTTTTTTTTTCCTTTAAGTGGAAATTGATATTTCAAGGCCCCAATCAGTACACTATATGCTCATCACTATGGGTCTGGTCATTGATAGTGTTTCTTCTTTGGACAGAACGAGAAGAAAAAAGAAAGATCAGTTGTACATATGGATAAAGATTTTGATATATAGTTATAGGGGAAATTTAATCTTACTGATATGTCCTATTCAAATTTAAAATTATAGGAGTTTCTGTTTGTCTCTTTTTATTATTATTATTTATTTTTTTAATGTAAGCTCTACATCCAACATGGGGCTTAAACTCACAACCCCAAGATCAAGAGTCACATGCTCTACTAACCAAGCCAGCCAGGTGCCCCTGCTTTCATTCATTCATTCATTCATTCATTCATTTGTATTTTTTAAGACATTATTTTTGAGTACTCTCTACACCCAACATGGGGCTCGAACTCATAACCCTGAAATCAAGAGTCAAATGCTCTACTGACTGAGTCAGCCAGGTGCCCCTTTAAAACCTGGACTTCTGTTTAACATCTGCAATACCCCTCTTCCACTGCAAGAATCTTGGCCATTAAGGATACATGAAATAATAAAATTAAAATAGTTCATATACTTTTATTCACTTTATCCCCCATTATCTGTATAATGTTCTTAGAAAAAATACTAATCCTTTCCACCAAAAGCAGTTTTTAAAAAAGTTGTTTTCTCTCTCCATCTCCCCTCTCAATTTGTATTGTTTTACTCCCACTGAGCATTTAGCTCAGACATATAGCTCATATACTATATTCCATTGTTCCAAGCTTCATTCACTCTTTTTTTAAAATGTTTATTTTTGAGAGCGAGAGCACTAGCAGGGGAGGTGTGGGCAGGGCAGAGGATCCGAAGCAGGCTCCACGCTGACAGCAGAGAGCCCCATGTGGGGCTTGAGAACCCTCCAGATCATGACCTGAGTCAAAGTTGGAAGCTCAACTGACGAAGCCAACCAGGTGCCCCAAAACTTCATTTATTTTTAAATCTGCAAGTAACTATATGTTTTATGCTCTACACTAGTTTTTGTGTCAATATGTTTCTAGTTATTTTGATTGTGAGAATTTTATTTTCTAGGAGATTCCTCAGGAAGAGCTTCATCAGAACAAAATTGTATTGGTTCTTGAATATTGATGAATTTGCACTCTTTATATATGAGAGTCAATTTTGCTGGATATTAATTTTTAGCTCACTTTTTCTATCTCTAAATATTAAATATATGCCTCCATTTTATTCTGGCATAAAGTATTACTGTTGAAAACTTTGAAGATGAATTTTCTTTTTCTATGTCACCTGATGAACTTTGCCTAGATGTCCTAAGGATTTTTCTTTAAGTCTACTGATTTTACAAAAATAATGTCTTGGTATGGTCTTCCTGGGTCATTATCGTTATATATGTAACATACTTTTGCAATACATAGTTTTGAGTCTCTTTACTTCAAGACAGTTTTCTTGAATCACAACATTCATTATTTATTCTGTTCCTATGATTTTTTTACATTTGATGACTCTATTATTATGTAATAAATCTTTGTTTATCTTCAATGCCTATCAGTTTTTCTCATTTAAAAAAAAATTCTTCATTTCTCTTTTCTCCTTTCCTCTATTTCTCTTAAATCATTGTCTGTCATTGTTTATTTATTTTTTGTGTTTCTTCTGGTTAAGATTTCATATATCCAATTATTCCTTTTTTTATTTTAATTTTTCCCCTTAGTTTTATAAGCTCATGTTTGAGCTTTTTTCTAATCATGACTTTTCCTTGTGTTTGAATTCCTGCATAATTTACAAATTTCTTTTATCTTGTTGTGAGATAGTTTATGGTTTTATTATGTTCTGTGTGCATATTTTTCTGGGAGGGTTTGAAGGACCAAAGAGATGTTACTGCCCCTTACTCTGTTCTGTCTTGTAATAATTTGATATGGGTGATTTAACCTCAATACTTTTTTGGTTTTTTATTTACATATAAAATTAGTTTTCCTGAACTTAAAATTTTTTTTTTTAATTTGAGAAGGGCAAAGGGACAGAGAGTGAGAGAGAGAATGAATCCCAAGCAGGTTCCACAGACAGCACAGAGCACAACGCAGGGCTGAACCCCTGACCCTAGGATCATGACCTGAGCCTAAATCAAAAGTTGGATGCTCAACCGACTGAGCCACCCAGGCACCCCAGTTTTCCTGAACTTGTAAATGGGACCTTGATTCAGGGTGTCTTTTCTAACCTTTTCTAAGCTCTCTGAACTGCAATGTTCAAAAATATGGTGGCTTATTATGTGCGAGCTTTTGGCTTGTTCTCTTCTCCAACTTTTATCTGACAATGATCCTTCATCTCTATTGTCCTGCACCATTTTGATGCCATTCCCAGAAATTTTTCCTAAGTGTAGGCACTGTCCTGGAAGGGAATGCTAGTGATAGTTCAATGAAGATTACCTGCTCAACTTCTGCTACTCCTTGTCATACCCCTGTCTTCCTCTGGCCCAAATCCCTTCAGCTCCTGTCACCAAAATGGCCTGCTGTGTTTCTAATGAGTATCTGCTGACTATTTTGAGTTTTGATTCTCTGTTGCTTCTCTCTGTTTTCTGCCACACGATGATATCATGCAGGTCCTATGGATGCTGGCAAATTGCTTACAATTTCGTATCGCTGGAAATATCTTGTTGACTAGTTTTGTTGTAAATATAATCTGGTGTTTTTTGTTTTGTTTTGCTATCCAGTTTCTTTGTTTTAGGTGGTGATTAAGAGAGAATAAAAGACTATGTCGTAGCTGCCATCTTCCTAGAATCCCCTAAAGTAATCTTTTGTAATGCAAAGCAAATTATGTCACTTTCTTAATACCTGTGTTTGATCTCTCAATTAATTTATAAGAAAATTATAATTTCTTAACCTAGTTAAATTCCTTGATTATATGTCCACTATTAATCTTACCAACATTATCTGTTTCATTCTCCTCTTTCCTTAGTAGGTTCTAGAAATTTCTTTTCTAGACTCTGCTTTTTCCCTGTATTTTCTTCCTTCTGGTTTTCCTGTTGATCTCCCTCATTTTACTAAAATCTCAGCTTAAATTTCTGAAACGTCCCCCCAATCCTTAGACTCTAAAGAAGATACCACCAACTCATGTCTGCTACATTATCCAAATTAAATATTTACTTAGTACTTACCAGTAACTAATACTGTTGTGCTTTATGTATTTATTTATGTGTTCATCCAGGAGTCAGCAAACTCCAGCCTGAAGCCAAATCTGGCCAGTCACCTGTGTTTGTAAATGAAGTTTTATTGCAACCCAAACAACTCTTTAAGTATTGTCTATGACTGCTTTTGAACTACAGTGATAATTAAGTAGCTACATAGAGATCACATGGCCCACAAAGCATACAATATTTACTCTTTGGCCATTTATAGAGAAATATTTTCCAACCTTCTTGTTAGTTAATTGTTTCCTCCCACTAGAATGTGAGCTCCACTGTAACTCAGGGCTTCCCTGTATTTTCACTACTTTATCTTCCTCATAAAGATTAGTAGCTAGCATATCTATGCTATATCATAATCTCTAAATATCTGTGAATCAGTGAGTGAATCCAAACATGAATTGTCAGCATCATTTTTAGGCTATCACAGTCATAATTAAAAAAAAAAAGTTATGAGAACCTTAGTGATGATTGTATTCAATTCATCACCCAAATAGTCAGATGACAAAATTAAAACTAGACTCTTAAAAATAATGATTCTAAGAAAGAATATCAGGAATTTATATTTTTGCAATGACTAGTAAATATATAAATGTATAAATGTTTGAGAGCATACCAGCTCTGAAGAAAAAACATAAGTAGATTTAAAATTCAGTTCAGGGTGCCAGGGTGGCTCTATCAGTTGAGCATCCAACTCTTGATTTCAGCTCAGGTCATGATCCCAGGGTTGTGGGATGGAGCCCCGTGTCAGGCTCCGTGCTGAATATGGAACCTGCTTAAGATTCTCTGTCTCTCTTCCTCTGCCCCTCTCCCCTGCTCGCTTTCTCTCTATCTCTAAAACTAAAACTAAAACTAAAACTAAAACTAAAACTAAAACTAAAACTAAAACTAAACTAAACTAAAACAAAACAAAACAAAATAAAATAAAATAAAACAAAACGAAAAATAAAATAAAATTCAGTTCTACTACTAACCGGTTATGCAGACTTGTGTTAGTTTACTTATCTGTGTCTCCATTTATTCCTGGGTAAAATAATTTTAATGGGATATCTAAATCACAGGATTATAAAGAGTATTAAATAGGAAAAGTGTCCAGCCCACAGTAAGGGTTCCACATATGTTAGGTGATGATGGTAATGATGATGATGTTGATAATGACAACCACGGTGAAAAAAAGAAAGAGGAAGAGGAGAGGACAGGAAGCAAACAAGATGAGAAAGAGAAAATGATAATGTTGGTAATAATAAACTTAATAAGTTCAACTTATCAAGCTTGGACTATGCTGCAGACACCATGATCTGTTGTTCCCATAGATTGTATTATTTAATCCTTATAAGATCCCTTTGAGTAAGGCACATTAATATCCCGATATTACAGATAAGGAATCTATACCCTGTCTTAGGCTAAATTATGTAGAAAAGAACATATCTGGAACCTACATTCAGACCTCTGTGGCTCCAAAGCTTAGTTCTTGACCTATGTAGTTCTCTTCTTACCTATCTAAATGTATCCCTAAAGATTTATCCACTTCCTCTTTAAAATGTGACATGCATAGATTTTTGCCTGCAGAAGTCTTCCACCTCATCTTCTTAAACACGTTTTAAATGTGCCCAGTTTCATATTTTGCCATCTTCAAAAATCACCCTTGTCTCCCTCCCTGGAAATTCTCATTTAGTCTCCAGACCATAGCCAGCTGTCAGAAGAAATCAATTGGACAGACTGATTTTTACCGAGGCGTTCACAATGAAACCTGTTTAATTGCTAATTCTCTGCTGAGATATAAGCCTTTGTAAGTTTGTATTCTGTAACTTCAAGTTTGTTGGCATAGGAAAGGTGCCAACCTGATGACAGAGAACATCAATTTGGTTGCATTGTAATGAAAAGAATATTTACTGCACAGAGCCGGGAAGAGATGTAGCTTCCCTGCTCTCAGATCTCCCAAATCCTGCCTTGCACCTGGTAAAGCAAGGGAGTATATTAATAGTAATAGCAGTAGTATTAGTGGTAATTAATAGTGGTAATTCACAGTAACATGAATCGACTATTTAGATTCCAGGAAGTATGCTATGCACGTTACAGCATGATCTAATTACCCTTCACAACAATGCTGTCAGGAAGTAATGAACCAACACTATGCATAGATAGGAACATAGAAGCTAATGACTTTTCCAAGATCACAGTGCTATTAAATCACATAGCCTTCTCCAATATTAATTTTCTTTCAAATTCTGAAGCTTTTTTTTTTCTTAATCACTACTCAACATCTTCTCAGAAGTGTATGCACATAAAAGTTCAGGACTAATCTGAAGAGTAAATAATTCATCCCATTTTATAGATGACAGAGTTCAGATCCAACAAAGGTGAGAATTTTTCCCACTACTCATCAGCACCGTATTTGTCTTATGCTATACCCCGGCATATGCATGATGTGCATCAGAATGTCTATTCTTTGATCAAAGATCCCACCATAAGCTTTTACTTATCTCCACATGCGCTCCCAAATTATTGACCAAATCTGTTAAGCAATGTGCTGGTAAATATTTCATAACTAGCTACCCGGACTGGACATAGGGTGAAACGGGCCTTAATTTCTCACATTTGCCAATTTCCATGTTGTAAATATTCCCACCATGGCTGACTTCAAGCCACTGATGTGACATAATCTGAATGCAGAATTGTGAAGAGATGCTAACAACATGCTTATGCAACTTGGTGTAAGTGTTGTCATCCTCCTCTTCCATGTCTACTCTCCTTTCTACCATTCACCTTTATTCTTAGTGTATGGGAATCTTCTAGGGTGCCTGGGTGGCTCAGTCAGTTGAGTGTCTATCTCTTGATTTCAGCTCAGGGCATGATCCCAGGGTCATGGGATCAAGCCCATGTTGGGCTTTGTGCTGAGCATGGAGGCTGCTGAAGATTCTCTCTCTCTCCTCCTTTGCCCCCTCCCTCGCTTATACTCCCTCATTCTCTAAAAAAAAAAAAAAAAAAAACTCTTCTAATGTAGGTTAAACATAGTACATACCTCAAACCCACACTGAAATGAAGACACAAATGTGAAATATACTATATAAAGAGCACTTGTATTACAGGTTTCCCATTTCCTAGAGGCTATATATTTTCTTTTTAATATCAATATGAAAACTGGCATTTACATTTCTTAAGAATTGAATGTTTGTGTCTCCCTAAAATTCATATATTGAAGCCATAACTCCCAGTGGGCTGTATTTGGAGATGAGTCCTCTAAGCAAGTAAGATTAAATGAGGTCATAGAGATGAGCCCTGATCTGATAGCATTAGTGTCTTTATAAGACGGGACACCAGAGAGAGCTCTTTCTCTCCATGTGTATGCACCAAGGAAAAGCCAAGTGAAGACATAGCCAGGAAGAGAGCGCTTGCCAGGAACGGAATTTACCGGCATCTTGATCATGGACTTCAAGCCTCCACAACTGTGAGAAAATAAATGTCTGTTGCTTAAGCTTCCCAGTCTGTGGTATTTTGTTATGGCAGTTCTAGCAGGCAAATACAACATCTGACAATATCACTATGTGATCTTGAAGAAGTCTCTTATTTCCTCTGAGACACATGTCAAAGAAAAGATTGAACTGAAATATTTATAAAATGCCATCTTGATTTAATTTCCATGAGCTTGTGTTTCTAGGGCTGCCACTTGCCTTTTCTACTTACAGTCTTTTTAGGAAATTTTGGGTATCTAACACAAACACTCTAAACTGTCTTGAATCCTAATAATGACACAATAGAGTGATCATATTTAAGTTATGGTATAGAGTGAAACATTTATAGTAGGAAAAAATAACTTCCTAAGGAAATTGTGACAGCTGGTATCTGATAAGGGAAAATGGAGTTGGGATTTCCCATCATTGGTTGTGGATCAGGACAGGTGCATTAGAATCGCTTGTGATAATTTGCTAAAATACAGATTCTGTGAAGAACTATGGGATTATAAACCTAGAAAATGCGTAAGGCCATTTTTCTTTATTAGTATGAAGCAGCTATATGGTAGCAATAAGTATAAAGTTGGGGAGTACTAAGTAGACATTTATAATAGACTGCAAGTTAAGTGAACTATGTTATAGTTTAATCTCACAACCAAATAGTTCATGATCTTGGGTAAGCCATTTCCTTTCTCTAAGTCTCAATTTCCCCCATTTGTAAAATCAATGAGCTAGGTTAGATGGTCTTTAATCTACCATCCATCCAGAAACACTTTAACTACCTAGTGATTAATATCAGGATATTAGACACATTTTCAATGTTAAGGTGAAAAATAGTTTAGCAGGGCATGGATTGGTGGAGATGTTTCAAGCACAACAAATCATAGCATATTGACAATCCTGTCTTCTAGCTAATCTTACAGCTGGCCCTGGTTTAATATCCACTAACCTTTCTGCTCAAAGAGAGTATTTGGTCTCATGCATCGTCACTGTCCTGAGTTAGAGGTACCTTCTTATTTGCATGAGCAAAAAGTCAATTGAGAAGTCAAGAGGTGATTTTCAATGTGTGACCCAGCACCCCAAAGCACACCTCTTATTTCATGATAAAAGCCATTTTAAAAGTTCTCTATATTTTAAGGTGTTATATGTTTCTCAAGAGTTTCCAAAATGTTAAGAAAAGTCTCTTTATTACCAGAGCTCAATGCAATGACTGACATACAGTAAGTAGTCAGTGGATTTTTATAAATGCAATTAATGAATTATTCTTGGTTGTTAATTTTACTATTCCAAAGAACTATATAATAGTTGTAATCATATGGAAAGGCATGGATAGAGTGTAAGTATCCATAGACTTTCCAGGTTTGTTGCAAAACTCAAGAAAGAAGATGTTTTGCAAACTATAAAACCCTGGATAAATTAAACTTATGTGATATGGGTATATCTGTTTTCCTCTGAAAATGTTCTCATTTTTTTCTTTACCTTGTTATATGACTCTTGCTTGACAATGGTTAAGAATTTAGTGCCTACAAGTAGCTTGAAACATTGATTATAATGCTGAAAAATTGAATATTAGAAATTCAGCACCTTGAAAGAAGACAACTAAACAAATTTCCATCAAGGTGCAATGGTTTAAACCAGCTGAGCTCTAAAGATGTAAATCCAAGTGTGAAATATATCCAAGCAATGTCATAGGTGAACCAAGGCACCATAAGCAGAGAGCATGAAGACTTTACCTCAACTCTTTTTTTAATCCAAGATTGAGACTATATATATCCATGAGCATATGTGTGCACCTGTGCATGCTTACGTTTATGTGTACGTGTGTGTCTTTAAATTTTCCAATTCCATACACTGTTTTGATAACTCTTTGAAATAAATATATTGTTTACAGAGAAAGGAAAATGCACTTGTGAGAAATTAATTTGGAATTAGGATTTCTGTCTCTATAATTACTCCCCAGGCATTGAAATTTGTTGCTATTATAGAAGAATTGATTATTTCTATAAATTAGTGGAAATATATTTTGGCAGTGTTGAATAAAAAGCACATCTTGTTTTTCTGTGGTCAAATCTTTGATATAGATGTATTCTTCGATCATCAATTTACATACAAAATTAATTTTAAAAACTAGGGTAAGAAGTTTTCCTCAAAACCACTACCAAGGAGATAAGGACTCCTAGGTCTTTGAGTCTCGACATTCCTACTGAGTAGTGTGATTGGTGTTATTTCCAAGAAGCTTCATTTACTTCATTGAAATCATCTGGAGCCTAGTCATGATCCAGAGTAGAATGTTGAGATAAACAGGAAATCATAAGCCTTGCCATTTTTGCCATAGAGCTACATTAACTGAGGCAAGACTGAGTCTTTTCTGAATGTGCTTTGTTATCAGAAAATTTATTGGTTTGTATTAGGTTAGAAGTTATACACGCTGGTATGAGGACTGACTATATCAAAACTACCTTTGATCTTGTCTTTAAAATATAGAATCCACTCAATGCAGTATGGTGTCCTAGAAAAGAAAAGGGAACATTAAAGTAAAAAGTGATAAAATCTGAATAAAGTCAATAGTTTAGTTAATTGTAATATACCTGTTTTAATTTTTTAGTTTTATCAAATATAGCATGGTTATAACAATGTTGAGATTAGGGAAAACTGAGGTAAAGGGTATATAGGGACTTCCAAAACTGTCTGTACAACTTCTGTTGTCAATCCAAAATTATGAAAAAAATGAGTTCTTTAAAAATACAGAATTGGGGCACCTGGGTGGCTCAGTCAGTTAAGTGTTTGACTCTTGATTTTGGCTCAGGTCATGATGTCATGGTTCATGCTTGCTGACAGCATGGAGCCTGCTTGGGATTCTCTCTCTCCCTCACTCTCTGCCCATCCCTGTCTCTCTCTCTCTCTTTCTCTATCTCTCAAAATAAATAAACTTAAAAAACATACAGAATCTATGTTCCCACATCAAAATGGACAAGAAGCCTAAGAACTGAGTTTTCAAAACTACAATGGGTCCCCAGGATTCATGGAGCTAGAGGGGCCTTCCAACTCTAAAAAAAATGCGATTAATTCACAAGCTGTATGGATCCAGGTGTTTGGATTATCTATACCAGTGGATGTCAACACTGGCTTCCCATGCAGATCATAAGGGGAGAATTTTCAAACTCCAGAATCCATGACTCGCTAAATCTATTAAATCAGAATTCCAGGAGATGGGGCCCGGTTCTGTATAGTTGTTGTTATTGTTCTTTTAATTTTCTGTGAGTAATTGTGATGTAGAAGCAGAATTGAAAATTACCAAAATGCAAGTTTCAATTAAGGGGTAAACAGAAGGTCCAGACAATCAACTACTGTAATAATAGCAATGTCCATGAGTTTAAGTACATCAACAGCTGCAACTGTAATTGCGCAAAGTACAACTCAGTTTTATATTTCCTGAATATCTCAAAGTGTCTAGGAATCTGGGGAAACATTTTTATTTCATATCTGTATAAAATGGCTCAAACTGTTGGAATTTCAGTATCTTTTTTCATCACTCCCACCAATATTTCTATGATTCATTTGGGGGACTGGTTGTGAGGAAGTTCAGGGTGCACTATGCTACCGCCAGCTTCTTCAATGACAAGTTTTGACTGTTACTTTTAGCGTCTTCCCGTTCAAGGTCAAGAGCAGAGAACCTGGATAAGTAATCACAGTTGAAGCACAATGAGCTCTATTCCTGTGTATAATCTACATGAAGAAAACTCATCAAACTCTATTTCCCTTGCTCTTATATACTGTCCTTTACCCAGGTCTGCAAATAGGATTTCCCCTAGTGCTTATGACTGTCTCTGTTCCTTCATGGATGCTCATCACTTCATGTATGCTAAAGGTAAACCCAGCCTTCTCTTTTTAATCAGATGAAGAAATTCCACCCATCCTCCAAAGCCTTGTTAAAACCCTACTTTGTCTATAAAGCATTTTCTGGCATCACTCTTCTGCCACTTTTCCAAGCTCCAACATTATATTTGGTACTACACAATTAAGCAATTAATTCTATTTTCACATATTATTGTTCTCTGTTATTTCACACGTGCCAGGAGACAGCAGGATGTAGTGGACAAAAGGAATCATTGTAGTCATTTAGAACTAGGTCAAATACAATCTCCACCTAAGCCTTATGTTTTCCTCTTGATAGTTAGGGATACTAGCACCTATTTTGTAATGCTATTGGTTAAAATAGTGAAGCACATGTAAAAGTGTTTGGTATATTATTGTTAGGTAATAATTGTCAATTTTTTTCCTTTATTTCTTTCCTCGTGTATATTTTGCATCAAGTAATAAACTTACAGTATAAAATATCTGCAGAGAACTTTACAGTTCATAAACTCTTTTTTTATTTTTATTTTTTTTTCAATATATGAAATTTATTGTCAAATTGGTTTCCATACAATACCCAGTGCTCATCCCAAAAGGTGCCCTCCTCAATACCCATCACCCACCCTCCCCTCCCTCCCACCCCCCATCAACCCTCAGTTTGTTCTCAGTTTTTAAGAGTCTCTTATGCTTTGGCTCTCTCCCATTCTAACCTCTTTTTTTTTTTTTCCTTCCCCTCCCCCATGGGTTTCTGTTAAGTTTCTCAGGATCCACATAAGAGTGAAAACATATGGTATCTGTCTTTCTCTGTATGGCTTATTTCACTTAGCATCACACTCTCCAGATCCATCCACATTGCTACAAAGGGCCATATTTCGTTCTTTCTCATTGCCATGTAGTGCTCCATTGTGTATATAATGGAGTGTATTATACTCCATTGTGTATATAAACCACAATTTCTTTATCCATTCATCAGTTGATGGACATTTAGGCTCTTTCCATAATTTGGCTATTGTTGAGAGTGCAGCTATAAACATTGGGGTACAAGTGCCCCTATGCATCAGTACTCCTGTATCCCTTGGGTAAATTCCTAGCAGTGCTATTGCTGGGTCATAGGGTAGGTCTATTTTTAATTTTCGGAGGAACCTCCACACTGTTTTCCAGAGTGGCTGCACCAATTTGCATTCCCACCAACAGTGCAAGAGGATTCCCATTTCCCCACATCCTCTCCAGCATCTATAGTCTCCTGATTTGTTCATTTTGGCCACTCTGACTGGCATGAGGTGATATCTGAGTGTGGTTTTGATTTGCATTTCCCTGATAAGGAGTGACGTTGAGCATCTTTTCATGTGCCTGTTGGCCATCCGGATGTCTTCTTTAGAGAAGTATGTATTCATGTTTTCTGCCCATTTCTTCACTGGGTTATTTGTTTTTCAGGTGTGGAGTTTGGTGAGCTCTTTATTACAGTTCATAAACTCTTACAACAATTGACTGACATATGTTTCCAAGCCCTATTTTATAAAAGAAAAGGTGATAAGATCCTGAAAGGTTAACACCTTCCACAAACCACAACCTTTAATGGTTGTGGTCTCCTAACAGAGCCTGGCCCTTGTTGCTCCAATGCCAAGGACTACCTCCAGGATATTACATCAAATATTTTGTAAACTGATTAAAATAATTCATTTATCCAAAAATAAAGGATTATCTTCTACGTGTCAAGCTCCTAGCTAAGCATGTAGCATACATTAATGAATGAGAAAGACTTCATCTGTGTCCTCATGGAACTTAAAGGCTGGCATTTGGATCAATGTTTAGGCAAGGTTAAAGCAAATGGACCTATCTATGTTGATGCCAAATTCTTTCTTGCTAACTCCGGAGGTATGGAGCATTACTATAGGAGTGATGGGTTAACCAGAGTCAGCAACATTTCTCGTATCTGTGACCCTTATGATCAGTAGGACTCACTGACAGTATTGGTGGCAGGACTGAAATGCATTTACCCCTATGTCCATCAAGCCTACAACCTCATCCTCATTAGCACATGTCAGAAACTTCCAGAAGCGAAGCACTATAACAAGACAGATTGCTACAATTTCTAGAAATAATAATCGTTAGCTCTGTCCTCTTCTTCACAAGAGAGTGATTCTTTGGTGGACAGAAAGAAAGGCCTTCTCTCATATAGTAGTACTTTCCCTTGGGCTAAAGTTCATCCTGACCTAGAAATGTCCTCACTTGTGGTTGGTGTCAGACCCACAGCAATGGGTGTTATAAACAGCCTGTCTCTACTGCCATAAGATTACGGCACTGCTTGTGTTTGGTGCTAAAAACGACTCTCAGATGGAGGTATGGATCTGGCTCTTTTCAACCCTATGTGTTGCCCAAACTTGGGACGTTTGTTCTTCTACTGAGGACCGTGGCTAACGCAGAGCCAGAGAGTCAGGTTTCTACCACTCCGCTGGCCCAGGATTTGGTAATCCTAGTACAGGAGTTCTCTAGGTATCTACCCTCAATCACTTGCCATTTCTCCCATGGCCCCATTTGTCCCAGCTTCCACCAACTTATAGATATATATGTTTGGGGGACAGGGTGTTTGTGGAAATATTCCCTACCTTTAAAGACACTAATAACATTGCATCTCAATTTTGTCCTTTTTCTTCGAGCCTTTTTTTCTCCCTAAAGCAGGAGGGTTCCTCTGAGCACCTAGTCTACCATGGTGTTGAAAGATGAGAGCCAGCATAGGTATTTACATAATCTAGATTCAGTGATCCTATTTATCATGCAAACTTGGGCAAATTACTTGCCCTTTTTGGGTATCAGTAACCCCAAGAAGACAATGATAGGATTTAACTAGTGTCTCCCATTTCTGAGATTACTTGACCAATAGTAACAATAGAAGAAATGATGGTGGGAAAGTAGTTTAGTAGTTACTGTAAGAAAATAAAATTGGATAATTTAGAAGTTGCCTCAGGGAATAGGAGATACCCTTTAGCTCATTCTCAATCTTTGCGGTGTTGTTCTAATTAATTAAAAGGTTTTAGTGTGTTTTGCTGTGTACGATTTGACTCCTCTAAACTCTCTTCTCAATTTTAGTTTATGTGTAGCAGCTTGTCTGTGAATTAATCCTACAATTACCATATAAAAATGAAAACAAATACACAAACAAGCAAAAGTAGCTAGCAGTGATTGTTAATAGTGTACCAAGCTCAATTTTCATTATTCAAGACTCGAGTTCTTAGAATTTTTCATCCCCAGTATTGTTTAGACCCTAAATATATATTTCCGTATCGGTGTACATGTAATGTTCCGATTCTGTAAGGTGGTCCTGTTTGCCCAAATAGTTTAAGAGAGAAGAGATGTTCAGACAGGCACATGGTCCAATTCTTGAGCCTTCTGGAATACTGGGAAGTTTTGGCCAAATTTGCCATTAAGTGCATACTGACAGTGGAGGTTGTACTCACCTGAAGCAGAAAGAAAACATAATTTAGGTTGGAATTGGAGTATATTCCTGAAACCAATTATTACCGAGAGTGGATTAAAAGTAATAGCGTGGGATCATGGCATGGCACTAAGCAGCAATAACACCTGTTTACCCAGCTGAGCTGGTGCCAGAGCAGAACAGAGCCCCTGGAGATCAACAAGCATAGTTTAATAGGCACACTTGGACACATGGCACATGAGTGGACCCTGCACAGCTAGTACCCTCAGCACCATGCTGAGATGAAGCCAAGTAATCATTCTGTAGATCACCTTGGCTTTTCCCACCAATAATGCTCATCCTGGCCAGTGAGACTCCAAGAACCAGGAATCACATGTGATACATACAGGGATGGGGTCTGTGTCAATTGTCTTTAGGAAATCATAGAGGGATCATCAGGTGCCATGTGTAGCACCATTCTGGTGGCCCAACATGCACTAAAAATGCAATTGGGATGGATGCTGAATAATGAAGGTGATTTGTATTTCTAGCCCATTTCTCACTTGTGACTTGCAGACCTGCATCTACAACAGCCTCCTAGAAGCTCATATTCAACACGAATAGAATTAAACTAATAATATTCTGTTCTCTACCTCCTTTTTGCTCCTGTATTCCCTAACACAACAAAAGACAGGCCCATCCACCTGTTTAAAGTCTAAACCCCACCCCTTTCTTCATTATGTAAGATTCAGGGGTAAAAGAACTCCATTTATTTTATTCACAGTCTTATCTCAGAAAATCTAAGGAAATATTTGTGGAATGAAGGAACAACCAGAATACAAAAAAAAAAAAAAATTAATGGACTGTAAGGGTCTACTGTATGCAATATGTAATTTCATTAAGACAAAAAAAAAAGTGGAATTGAAAAAGACCAGCATCTAGGTTTTTGGTTTTTTTTTAAATGTTTATTTATTTTTGAGAGAAAGAGTGAGACAGAGTGTGAGCGGGGGAGGGCTGGAGAGAGGGAGACACAGAATCGGAGCAGTCCAGTCTGAGCTGTCAGCACAGAGCCCAATGCGGAGCTCGAACTCACAGACCGCGAGATCATGACTTGAGCCGAAGTCGGACGCTTAAACAACTGAGACACTCAGGCGCCCCCAGCATCTAGGTTTTATAAACTGATAGAAATTAATCAAACCAACAAGGAAATAAGCCTCCTCTATCGATGTATTAGTTTTCTATTGTTGCCGTAACAAATTACCGCAAATCTAGTGGCCTAAAATGTGTATTTTTTTAATCTCATAGTTCTGGTGGTCACAAGTCTGAAAGGAGTCTCACTGGGCTAAATTCAAAGTGTTGGAAGGACTGTGTTCATTTGTGGAGACTCCAAGGGAAAATATGTTTTCTTATTTCCCCACTTCTAGAGGCTGTCCACACTCTTTGCCTTGTGGCACTCTTCCATCTTCAAAGCTAGCAGTGGCCTATCAAGTCTTTCTCATGTTACCATTTCTCTGATTGTGACTCATCTGACTCCTACTTCTCCCATTTAAGGACCCCAGTGATTACATCAGGCCCCTGTCAACATTCCGGGATAATCTTTTTACCTTGTGGTCAGCTATGATTAGCAGCCTTCATTTCTACTGTACTCTTAATTCCCCTTTGACATGCAACATAATGTACAATATGAAACATTTTGAGGATTAGGACAGGAACATCTTTCAGGGCCATGATTCTGACTACTCTAGCAGGCTAGACTGATAACCACACATATCAGACTGTCCTATGAGAGAAATTATCGTGATCATGAAAAGACTTGAAGAAATCTGTGTCCTCCATAAGCCCTCTTCCCATCTTGGCTTGTTGAAGTAAAACTCATTCATCAACAGGTACCTTAAACACCACTTCCTCCATGATTCCTTCTGTGACTGTTCTTGTGGGCATCTACGTCTTCCTCCTTGAATTTCAACCAAGTTTTGTTTATATAACAAGTCACATTAAGTATTGTATGATGGGTAGATATACTTGCAAGTGTGTCCTTTCTCTTTCAATGTAAGCTTCTTGAGGATTCATTTCCAAACCAATATTAATGTGCAATTTCTTCATAATACCTACGTGACTTTGGGAAGACATATTACTTTCTGGGTTCTCAGTTTCCCTGTAGAGTCATCAGATTTCCTCACAACAAACATTAGTGCAAGCGCATTCTTGGCACATAGAGGTTGCTCACTGAGTGTCATTTCTCTTCCCCACATATATGTGGGATAAACCTGCATATATTTGTGTGAGGGACTAGTCTAGGACAAAGAGTTGGCACCTATACAGTTTTCCTGAATAACTGTGAGCTCTGTGAAAGCAGGACTGTGTCTTTCATGTTCATTGCCATGTTCCCAGTCCCAAAGTGTCTCTCAACAATAAATATTTACTGAACTAATGAATAATTCTTAGTGAAATAGATAGGAATGTTTCTCTGTCTTCCAGTGGTATGTTCTCCTAACTATATATCTTGTCACAGATTTTCCTGATTCATCTGGCACAGTCTATACCCCTAAACCATTCACTTCCATATACAAAATAAACCCTGACAAAATTAAAAATCTTTGCTTCAGACTCTTCCAATCTGCTCTCCCCTTGCTTCCCCCTCCCCTCCTTGCAGACATCCACATTTTTCCCCTTATGGGAATGCAGACAAAAAAAGAAGCGTGATTCCTAAAATGAATAATTGATATTTCTACACAGCGACCTACCCTATTCTACTTGTTCTCTTAATTTACTCAGTTTATACCAACTGATGACAGAAGCCCATTGTTTTGCTGAAACATTAACTTCACAAAGTCATTCTGCTCCCATCTGCAGCACTTAAATTAATGATTCCCTCTGCAACATCTGTTTAATTAACTATCGGCACCATAGAAGAGGCGTCCAAATACCCCAGCGACTAAATCAGGCTCAAATTAGGGAAATACGATGTTAAATTGTATCAGGGAGAAGCCGAGTTTATCCTTCCGAGCACTGGCATTCATTAGCTAGCAGCCAACCCATGCATCTTCATAATGAAGTAGTGTCAGCAGTGCTTGGCTGTAAAGTTCTCATTTAGGGGCTGCACCGGTCCCTCCAGTCGTGGTCACCGCAGGGAGCTAGGAAGAGGGGTTTAGAGAGCCCCATAGGTCGCACATCCTTCCTTCATCTTTGTTCCTGGAGAGAGCAATGGAGCTTCCATGGGGCATGTGCAGGCTGAGGAATTCTGGGAAATGGCAGTGGTGTGGGGAAAGTGACATTTGTGAGTCATTTCTATTACGAGTATTCCATCTTCCCTGAATCCTTTTAGTTATATTTGCATAATTATTTGCATTGATCTACATAAGCAGGAAACGGGTCTGGCCTCTTTGGATGCACTGGGAAATCTCTTTAGTTCATAAATTTGACAGCATTCATTTAACAAAGATCTGCAAAGAGCGTACTGTGTTCAAAGCATCGTACTAGGCACAAGGGAAAGGCAAATTAGACACAAATCCTGCTCATCGATAATTTACACCAGATAGAGTACACTGTAAACATGATTCTAAACCTCTGTGTTCTCTTTTGTGCATGCACAAATAACATCAACTGGAACTGTGGTAGTTTTTGGAATGAGACTGAACTGAATTTAATCCTTACTCTCACAGTTTATGATCTAGTTTGTGTACACACACACACACACACACACACACACACACACACAAACTAGAGTACCAACCCAAAAACAAAAAATAAAGCAAGCAACATATTCACAGAAATAGAGATCAGCTATCATAGGTGCTCAGAAGGGGAAGACATCCTATTAATTTGGGGAGTGGTGTAAAAGAAAGAGTTCAGGAAGTACATGTCCCATTAGCTAGTTCTGAAGGGTGGTAGAATTCAGAGCTCTATGGAGAAGGGGCAATTTAGAGGTAGAGCAAGAGGGAAAACTTGCAGGATCTGAGAGCCGTGAATCATCTAGTTTTGTGGACATAAAGGATGCTTGCAGAGACAGCCTCTACTTTTTCTTGACCTCCTAGGGTCTGGCCCATAGTTGGTCTGAAATATTGAAGCCAGCTGGGCAGTGTCGAAAGAGACCCTTACTTGCCCATGTGTGTCCTCTTGCTCTATCCTTTGAACTTGCCACCCTGTAACTGACATAAACCCCTGGTTTCCTCCCTTGGCCTGACATTTTGACGAATCTGTCTGTCTGACCGGGCTTCTCTCTCAGACCACGGTCACCAAGGTTCTCTTACATTTGATATGAGACTTTGACCTTCAAGCACAGTTTTGCCAGTTGGATCCTGACACCCAGGATGAGGTTGTGCCTGACTAAAATTCATATGTAATTCTCTCCGAAGTTACAGCATTTGGATGTAGATGTAATTATCTTCATGCTGTTTGACCAACACAGATAACTATGATAAACACTACGTCTTAACATTGGCTAATTCATTCTGGGTTCATTTTGTGCACAATGAAGGCCTACCGAAAGCAGGATTTACACTGTCTCAGGGGAAGAGGTTTCCTTGGCCAGCCAGGGTCAGAAGAAAATCAGTTCAATGAAGGAGGGTTTGGGACAGTTGGGAACTGAAAGTCAGGCTCAAAAGCTCTCAGGAAAAATACCAGTCCATTGTACAGATTACCTAAAATGCTGTCATGTGTTTGACTGAATACAGGAAGACATAAATCTGGTGGCTAATGCAAGAAATTTTCCACTTTGTAGGTTTGTTGTTGTTGTTGTTATAGTGAGAAATGTGGTGTGAGATTGCAGGTTTGCAAACTGTATGGTCAGGGAGCTCCTAAAAGCTAGGGTCTGGCAAAGCCAAAAAATGTGAGGAGCTGGGGAAACAGGACGGGTGCAGAATGATTCAAGAAATCATTAAGGTTTCCCAAGGAGCATCCTCATGACCTTCCCCTCCATGACTGCTACTAAGTCTCCAGATCTAGGTGGCCACATGAGACACAATACTAGATGCCAGATGTACACATCTGTTAAGTCATAAGCATGAAAAGAAGGATGCCATGTAAAGTTCTACATTTATTTTCAAAAGAATTTCTGAAATCTGGTAACTTCTAGCGATGAAGAAAAGTTGTAATGCATTAACATCATTATATCAGTGAAATTTTCTTACAGGGGATAAGAGATCTTTTTTCCTCCCTCATGTCTTTGCTAATTCTCCTGCTCTGCAAACCACTGTAACTTATGGATTCAATGTGAAGACATGTTTAAATTTTTTTTTAATGTTTATTTATTTATTTTGAGAGAGAGGGGGGGAGAGAGAGAGAGCACAAGCCGGGGAGGCACAGAGAGAGAGGGAGACAGAATCCCAAGCAGGCTCCACACCATCAACACAGTGGCTTGAACACATGAACTGTGAGATCATGACTTGAGCCAAAATCAAGAGTCGTACACTTAATCGACTGAGCCACCCAGATGCCCCAATGTGAAGATGTGTTTAATGTGAATCCCACCTCAGTTGGTCAACAGGTAGGATGTTTTGGAGGGTAGACATTGGGGCTCTAATATCATCAGGCCTGGACTCTAGTTCTGTTTCTGCTTATTCACAGTATGAATTTGAGCAGTTGATCTGGTATCTCTAAGCCCAAGGTTTTATTTGTTTGTTTTGTCTTAATCTGAAAAGTAGCAGTAGAAAGGTACTTCCCTCATAAGGTTACTATATTAAAGGAGATAAGGGTTCTAAAGCAGTTCACACAGGGTTTGTCACAAGATAAGCATTGAATAAATTTTAGTTGTTAAGGTTAGTATCAACTAACTGGTAGTATAATCTCTAAGGGGCATGGTGTTTACTTTTTTAAAGACTGTGAAAATTAAGCCTCATTATGATTGACGAGAAAAGGAGCAAAAAGGGGGAAAAGAGGTTGAAAGTATTTTTTTTTTTACTTCCCATATAGAAGGACAGTGGCCAACTGAAACTGTCAGGGGACTGATGCCCAAAGTCAGACTGTCCCCTGGAGCAGTGATTTAAGCACCAGTGATGAAAGGAAGTCCTAGTTGGCAAATGAAAATAATCTCCAGATTGGACAGTGACAGGAGTTAGGAGGGCAATGTAGAAGACATGTTAACATCAAGAAGTCCCAGAAGGATGTCCAGGCAAGGAAACAGATGGAGCACAGCCTCAGACAACCCAGAAGGCTTCTTTAGAAATCCAGAAATAGGGGGAAATATTTGGCCTCAAGGCAAACTGTCTTCAAGCAAATTTCAAAGCAAGTTCTAAGCAGGGTTCTGAGCAGGTGTCTAGAACCCGATACAGAAATTACAAAAGGAAGACATGGTCCCTCCCTGGAAATGACAAATAGGAGTCTAGGCTGGAAGGTAAGCACAGGGGAAAGGCACATGGCATCAAATTCCAAAAGGGCATAGCAATATCTAACTGTTGGAATTATTCCAGAAATGTTGAAAATGCACTTGATCAGTTGCTTAAATGATTAAATAAAAGTTGTAGTTCTAGGTGCGCCTCAGTGGCTCAGTTGGTTAGGTGTCTGACTTAGGCCCAGGTCACGAGCTCACAATTCGTGAGTTTGAGCCCTACGTCAGTCTCTGTGCTGACAGCTCGGAGCCTGGAGCTTGCTTCAAATTCTGTGTCTTCCCCTCTCTCTGCCCCTCCCCTGCTAGACTCTGTCTCTCTCTTCCTCTCAAAAATATAAATAAACATTAAAACTTTTAAGTTTTATTGTTATACATCTGTGAAATACAGGAAAAATAATCAAAGTAGAAAACTAAAATACAGAAAAACTATGAGTGTAACCAGGGCACAGTCTTAACATTTACCTACCATATTCAAGCACTGGTGTTTGTTTTCTTTCAAATTCAAGTGTTTCTATTTTCCTCTTTGTGAGGATTTCAAAGCACTGACTACAATTTTGAGCAGATGAAAGTTGGGTCATAGAAGAACTTCATTCATTTCATGGTGTGAGTATGTGGTGTTTTGGTTTCAATTGTGATCCGTTCACTTGTGTTGTTTTCCCCCTATAACAAGAAACAGGGTGCCAGAGAGGATCTTACTTATTGCCTTGTCGTATTTGCGCAAGGAGTTTAGGGAGAGATGATGACAGAAAAAGGTCACTGAGAAGTGGGGAGAAATATCACAACCCAAATATTCCTACTAGAGAGATTTGAGCTAGAAGGAAATGACAGGGTCCTAATATCACATGAAACTAAAACACTGAATATAACGAATAAACTTTAAAAATAGAAGCTGGTTCTCTTTATAAGGCTTGGAGTTGGTTTAGAAATAAACATTTGAGTTATGTTTGTGTTTAAGATCAAGATCACAATTATATTGAGCTATTGCTAACAGACAAGGTTTTCTGAGAAAAACTTGTAGCTAACATGCCTCCATTTTATTTAAAATATCCTCACTCAATACCTGCTAATTAGTCATGAAAGGAAAACAAATGATTTTTCGTATCCGTCTGCTCTTTAGATTTACAAGACATAAAGAGACAGTACAATCACTTCCTAATCTGTATTGTAACCGCCATTTCAATCAGGTGAGTGGTTGTAACTCCACACGGAAAAAGAGAGCTGTACCAATGACATTCTGCGTCTCTTCCGTGACTAGCAAGAACTTCAGATCAGAAATGGACATTCAGTATGTCCAATACTTTGATTTCACATATGTGATTCATTTTAATCTTCATTATTGCTTAACTGAGTAGGTATTATCCTTTCCATTTTTCACATGGGAAAACAGGCACAGAGAATTAGCCCAAAGCTACTTGGCTACTAAATGAAAGTAACAAGTGTGCATTAATCCCAATTGATATAAAATATGAAATTATTAAATAAGTGAGATTATTAAGTAACTGAACAATGCTACAATGTGATATATTTTGTTTCAAAACAAACTATTTCATAGAAGTTTTAGAATTTTCCAACTCTAGCAACAGACTGGGAATCCAGGTATCTGCTCTGCCCTGAAAACTGAAAACAGGGGCACCTGGTTGGCTCATTTGGTTAAGTGTCCAACTCTGGATCTCAGCTCAGGTCTTGATCTCAGAGTTCAAGCCTTGTGTACAGCCTACTTAAAAAAGAAAACAAAAACAAAAGCCAGAAACAAAAAACACACAGAACAACTGAAAACAAACTGATGATTGCCAGAGGGGAGATGGGTAGGGGATGGGTGAAACAGATAATAGATAAAGGGGATTAAGAGTCCACTTATCTTGATGGGTACTGAGAAATGTATAGGATTGTTGAGTCATACTATACACCTGAACTGATATAATACTGTATGTTTATACTTGAATAAAAAATGGATAAAAAATATGAGCCACCTTTGATACATATAATAATCTCCACTGACCAAAGTTTCCCTATAAATGAGGAAGTGGGTTAGATAGATTGTAAGGTACCGGTTCATAAGAAATAAGTACTGAATGGAATTTGAGAAACATCTATTCTACTTGAAGGAACTCTGAGCTAACTTTGGAGTCATTTCGTGTGGGTTATGTAGTAAAGCAGCTCATGAAACCATAGATTACTCACATTCTGATATCTGAATCCCATTGGACTGGTTAATGAACTATTCCACACATCTCTTGCCATGACATGAATATTCTTTAAGGCTAGGCATCTGGTTAGGACTTATCTCTCTAATGGAATTTGAAAGTTACTATACAAATGCCTACTCAGTGACTTTGATTCAATGAAATTGATGAATGGGCTATTTTTAATGGGGCTCCTTTAAAAATGCTATGTGTACTAAAAAGTCCATTTAACAAAATAAAATGGGTGCTATCTGATAATCCAGACTTCAGATATTCTAATTGGCTAGCCTTCTATATTCGTCTATTCAGGCTGCTACAACAAAAATACCATAGACTGTGGCTTACACTACAAACATTTATTTCTAACAGTTCTGGAACTGGGAAGTCCAAGATCAAGGCGCTGGAAGATTCAGTGTCTAGTGAGGGCCCACTTCCTGTCACAGATGGTCTTTTCTCTGTGCGCTCGCATTGTGGAAGGGTTGAGGGAGCTCTCTGGGGTTCGCTTTGATAAGCACACTATTTCCATTCCTGAAGGTGCTGCCCTCATGGCCTAATCACTTCCCAAGGGATCCATTTCCAAATACCATCACACCGAATATTAGAATATGAATATGAATTTGAAGGAGACACAAATATTCAGTGTATAGCACCTGAAAAAATATTCTTAATTGCTCCAAAGATTATGGATGTCAAACTGTGCTTGAGTTTGTCTCAAATGTCAAATATGTGTTACACTGGCCTCTACTCTGCCATGCGCACCCACGGTGGTCATTCTTGGTGAATCATGACAGACACTCATTGTCACAGTTCTTAGACCTTAATAAAGAACCACAAGATTCTCACTACCTATTGATTAGATACCGCACATGAATTGAAATGTAGTTACTTTTCCTGGTCTAGTCGGAAAAAAAAAAAAAATGAATAACCCACTTTGGACCAGGGCCACAATATTGGACCAGCAACTTTTCTTTTATGGGGCACTTTCAATAAACATTAAGAATCACAGGGCATCGGGCTCTCATCTTTTCCAAAGAACTGTATGAAATATGGGAGAAGTCACAGTGAAGAATGTACGGGAGCTAGGTAGCTGTCCATAGTTTGATATTTGCTATTGGTCTCGTTTAAGCCGTTGGGGACATTTTTCTTCCTGGTGGGAATTATAAACCTGGCACATACCAGGAGAGTCATAAAATCCCCTCTGGTATCTTTAATCAATCATGACTAGTATATCTACCATACATTCTCCAAGTTTAAAATAGAATAAAGTCACATAATAATCTTTCTCCCAGCAGCTAGACTGCCTTTCAGCACAATGACCCACACTCTACGGCTGTATTAACAGATACGATCTATTCTTTAATGGAGCTCAGCCATGGGGATTAGCTACCTGTAATGCAGTTTGGGCTGTCAAGCACTCCACCAAACTGCTAACACATTACAAGTTATAGGCATCAATTCTTTCTAAGTGAAAAGGCATTTCACATTCAAAACACTTCAAACCTAATAACGGGAAATTATCATGATGGATCCCCTTCAGCTGCCGAACGGTAAAGAGATGGAGAGAAAAAAGAGAGGCACCCAATCAAAAAATTCATATCAATTCTTTTTGATCTACCTGGGGCAGATTAAACCCGAGTAGTGGATAAGCTGTCAAAAAAGATTGCAGAGCTCAGCTGTGGATCAGAAGTGTTTCTGTTTGATGGCAGGAGGCAAATCCTAATAGAATAGGAATAAAGTCCAGTGGCTGGGATAGTCCAGTTTGCCTAGAGTCTGAGTAGCCTGGGCAGTCTAAGAAGGCCATGTAACATACATAATATTGAACTTTCCTCATGTTCAGTGTTAAACCAGGACACTGAAAATGCTCAGGGAATCGGAACTGGAACAGGATCCTGGAAAAACAAAACAGTTCCCACTCGGCAAGGGGAAGCTGGAATGTTCTATCTTTCTTGTCCTATTTTATATGGCCTTGCACATACGGTCAGACCCTCCACCCACTTTGGAATAAAACAGGGGACAGAGATGCTGATACTACCTGGCATTTTGGACTTCATGTCAAAATTAAGGGTAGAACTGTTGTTGTTCCCATATGACTCATTCATTCATTCATTCATTCACTCCTTCATCCATTCCCTGTTAATTTATTCAATCACATATCCAATTTTAGTTATATATTCATGGCTGTTCTAGATAATATGGGTTTGAGGGACCTTCGGGAAAAAACACAGGATTCCAAACCATACCTGAGAAAAAGCTAAACCATCATTTTCTGCTTCTACTGCCACACCGATAGTAGAATATTCACCATTGTTCACCGTTAAAGAAATCTTCCAGCGCAAATATATGCTGGGATTGGCCAATAGGTTTCAACGAGTTGTTGAAGAGTTGCGTTGAGAAGGACCAATCTGTGCTTAGTGGAGAAGTGTTAGGGCTAAGTAGAAATGTCTGCAGGGGGAGGACAGCAGGATGTGGGACACTCCTCCCAACACTGCCAGCTCTAGCCTGACTGCATTCTCATTTTCAGCTCTCCTCCTTTTAACCGTTCTTTCCTTTTCTTTTTTTGCACTGATATAAGTGTAACATCCCAGTGGTTGATGATTTGACGTCTGGATACCTGGACCACGATAAGCAGATGATTTAAGACATTTAATATCAATTTTTCAGAATACTTACAATGAAGCTAGAGCCCAGTGCCTTACCAAAACAGTAATTCAGTGCCTTCCAAGCAATTTCAGATCCAGGGAAATGTGTTCAATGGACAGGATCCATACTCTCATAAAGAGGGACTGAAGGCAGTCTCAAAGTAATCACACCAATATATAATTGCTTAACTTAGGTAAGTACTGAAAGAAACAGAAACACATGCAAAAAAAATCATACGGCAAAAGGACTTATTATTGTCTAGGGTGGGACAGAGAGGGTGTCAAGAAAGTTTTCATGGAGCGAGTGATGTCTAAATGGATGTGAAGGACACATGGACATTAACTAGAGAAAGTTTCATGAAAAGCATGTGCAAAGGCCCTAAAAGAGAAAGAAGAGTGACTCTAAGAAGGAAAGACAAGCATGACTAGAGGTCAAAGAAGAAGTGCAAGAAAGGTGGCATGAGGGGAGGAGCTGAATCATGTAGGACATTTTATGCCACGTTGAGGCCTTTGCTTGTTATTCTAGTAACAGTGTTAAAGCACTGAGGGGTTGTAAGCAGGAGAACTCCATGATGAGATACACATTTTTTTGAAAGATCAGTCCCACAGTACTTTGGAGATAATGGTTAGGGAAAGGCAAAAGAGGAAGCAGCAGGAAACTGTTTTAAGTTTGTTAGTTTGTTAGTTTGTTTGCTTTTCTTTGGTAGTGCAAGACAGAAATAATGAAGTTATATCATGGTTATGATCAGACCAATGATGTGGCTTAAAGATAAATTTAGTAGAAAATCAGTCACAGAAGGATCAGGTCTATGACTTTAAAATACTGAAAATAACTAATATTTATTTACTACTTATTCTTGGCATTGCATTATGCTAGCTGTGAGCTGTCTAAACTGCTCGGTCTCACCTAATTCTTACATGAACCCTATCATGTAGTCATTGCCATAATCTCTAGTACACGAAAAAAAAATACAAAAGGTTAAAAAAATACCCTTCAGAGAGCAGACAACACAGACCTATGGTTCAGGAGATGGAGGGACTTAAACTCCCCAACCACAGCTGAACTGCAACTTTGCTCCACTATCCTGACTCTGGTGGTTCTTTTCCACCCAGACATACTGTAATGGCCCTCCTGTTCTTTTTTTCTTTTCTTTTTTTTTAACATTTATTTATTTTTGAGAGACAGAGAGAGGCAGAGCATGAGCAGGGGAGGTGGAGGGGGAGAGAGAGAGAGAGAGAGAGAGAGAGAGAGAGAGATACAGAATCTGAAGCAGGCTCCAGGCTCTGAGCTGTCTGTTAGCACAGAGCCCGACGTGGAGCTCGAACTCACGAACCACCAGACCACGACCTGAGCTGATGTCGGATGTTCAACTGACTGAGCCACCCAGGCGCCCCTCTCCTGTTCTTTATTAATGCCTACATATCTTCTGAGGCTTCTGTGTCTGCTTGGTACTTCAATTCCCATCGGGATACCCTAGTCCAGCAAATGGAACGGAAGCAACAATGTAGCTGAGTAGAGACATAGGGGAGAATGAAGCTTATTTCTCTTAGAACACATGTTCTGAAAATGCCCATGATTGTAACAGCGATTCTATTTACTTTTCTGACTGTGCCAGAAGCCCGAAGGGGAGGACAAATTTTCCTTCCTGTCATAAAGGGGCTGAGGAAACCATGCTTATTTAGTCTGGTTGGAGGATACAGTTTAGGAGACTCTGTTAAGACGGTCTCATTAGTCATACAGTATTTGCACACGGATGACTGAAGGCAGAATATGACCTTAATTACATTACCATGCTAAACTTGATGTTTTCCTTGAGGGCCAGGGGATGAAGGGAGAGGGATGGATGGAGTCAGCAGCTCTGGGCCAAGGATAGAAAATGCCACAATATTATTTTATCGGTAATTAAGAGGTAGGGGTAGGAGGAGGGCATGAACAAAACAAAACAAAACAAATAACATGTCTTGAGTGTCTTTTCTTTCTCAGAAACTAAGCTAAATATGTATTTGTACATATTTTATATATTTTTATATTTTTTATATATTTACTCAGGAAATAAGTAAAATATGTATTTGTACATATTTTATATATTTTTATATATTTTATATATTTACTCAGGAAATAAGTAAAATATGTATTTGTACATATTGTATATAAAATAATTAGTAAGGATAGCAGTGAATTTATATCACAAATAAGTATAAATATAACAATAAGATGTTTATTCTAATGTTTTAGAGTTTGCAAAACACTTCAAAAATAGGAAGGCACTATACTGTTATGGTTCAAGGAAGTCAATCAATAGCACATTTTTTCCCCCTTAAGTTCATAAGTAACTGAGGCAGTAGTCCCAAAAGTTAAGACAGGTGGGAGCAAAGTACAGGTTTGTAAGTGTTGAGACAGGATTACCAAACATGTTTGTTTGGGGACAGGACACTTCACTCACAGGGGCACCTGGAGGCATGATGTCCCAAGGAGCTCCTACCTGTAGACTCTTCACCATTACTCAAGCATGACTCTTCCTCCTTTGGGGAGAAGCCAGCTGTGGGAAGGGACCTAACATGTTCCTCCAGAAATGTTCCATCAGGAAAACAAAAGGGTATAAAAATAAGGTTTCCACAACTGAAGGGCAAAATGAGGAAGCATGGGCTTTAGAGGAAAACAGACCAGTCACATTAGTATGTCACCTTCTACAATCTCCTAAATAAGTCCCTGTGCCAGACATCATCATTTCTGTTTATAATTGATGCTGTCTTTATGTTTTGTACATCTTGGAATCTTGGCACTCATTTTGACTTCTAATATTTTATATTTTAGAACTATAACCAAAGCAATCTTGAAAAAGAAAATCAAAGCTGGAGGCATCACAATCCTGGACTTCAAGATGTATTACAAAGTTGTAATCATCAAGACAGTATGGTACTGCCATGAAAACAGACACTCAGATCAATGGAACAGAACAGAGAACCCAGAAATGGACCCACAAACATATGGCCAACTAATCTTTGACAAAGCAGGAAAGAATATCCAATGGAATAAAGACAGTATCTTTAGCAAATGGTGCTGGGAAAAGTGGACAGCAACATGCAGAAAAATAAATCTGGACCACTTTCTTACACCATACACAAAAATAAACTCAAAATGGATGAAAAACCTAAATGTAAGACAGGAAGCCACCAAAATCCTAAAGGAGAAATCAGGCAAAAACCTCTTTGACCTCAGCAGCAGCAACTTCTTACTCAACACATCTCCAGAGGTAAGGGAAACCAAAGCAAAAATGAACTATTGGGACCTCATCAACAGTGAAGGAAACAATCAGCAAAACTAAAAGGCAACCGACAGAATAGGAGAAGATGTTTGCAAACGACATATCAGATAAAGGGTTAGTATTCAAAATCTATAGAGAACTTATCAAACTCAACACCCAAAAACCAAATAATCCAGTGAGGAAATGGGCAAAAGACATGAATAGACACTTTTCCAAAGAAGACATCCAGATGGCCAACCAACACATGAAAAAAAAGGTTAAATCACTCATCATCGGGGAAATACAAACCAAAACCACGATGAGATATCACCTCACACCTGTCACAATGGCTAACATTAACAACTCAGGCAACAACAGATGTTGGCGAGGATGCCGAGAAAGAGGATCTCTTCTGCACTGCTGGTGGGAATGCAAACTGGTGCAGTCACTCTGGAAAACAGTATGGAGGTTCCTCAAAAAATTAAAAATAGAACTACCCTACGACCCAGTAATTGCACTACTAGGTATTTATCCAAGGGATACAGGTATGCTGTTTGAAGGGGCACATGCACCCCAATATTTATAGCAGCACTATTGACAATAGCCAAAGTATGGAAAGAGTCCAAATGTCCATTGATGGATGAATGGATAAAGAAGATGTGGTATATATACACATATATATATATATATATATATATATATATATACACATATATATGTATATATATATGTATATATATATTTATATATATATATATATTTATATATATACTATATACACACAATGGAGTATTACTCGGCAATCAAAGAGAATGAAATTTGCCATTTGTAACTATGTGAATGGAACTAGAGGGTATTATGCTAAGCAAAATTAGTCAGTCAGAGAAAGACAAATATCATAGGACTTCAACTCATAAGAGGACTTTAAGATATAGAACAGATGAACACAAAGGAAGGGAAGCAAAAATAATATGGAAACAGGGAGGGGGACAAAACATAAGAGACTCTTAAATATAGAGAACAAACTGAGGGTTATTGGAGGGGTTTTGGGAGGGGCGATGGGCTAAATGTGTAAGGGACTCAAGGAATCTACTCCTGAAATCATTGTTGCACTATATGCTAACTAACTTGGACCTAAATTATAAAAAATAAATAAATTTTTAGATTAAAAAAAGAATTATATAAAAATGTTACAATATTAAAATATCATTTGTCTTTAAAATTGAGATTTGTGTGCCCTAGCATACTATCCTCCATAGAGCAGGTGCTCAGCAAAAAAATAGTGAATATACTGCATTGTGTAAAACATGGTTGCTAGGCCCAAGGACTTAACAGTGTAAAATGGGACAGTATTTTGCAAAGATTGGTATGAATTTAGTATGCAGTATTTAAACTACTGATGATATTCTAAATGACTGGAGGTGATACATTAAAAATATTTAAAAATTTTGATAGTTACAGATTTATTTTGATAAGCTTTCAAATATATGTACATATATATGCATGTGTGTAATTTCACTAACACTTTATTTTCATAGATTTTACTACTTAGGATGAGGTTAAAGAAGAAAAGTTTTTAAAAGTTAGTAAATATAATGAGAATATTAAATAAATAAAATATGGACAGCACACAGATTTGGCTAAATATCTCAAACAAATGTGCAGACAACTAGAGTTTGAGAAGCTCCATTATAAACACTATCATTTTAGAGTCAAAACTGGGAAAATTATAATAAATACTCTAAAAGATGCATAAAACATGAACAGCAGTTACTAAGAAAAAGGGGAAATTAACTCTAAGTGGTGGGAATTTGGGAAGGCTTTAATGAGGAAACAATTATTGAACTATTCCTTGCAGGCTGGAAAGGGTGTCAAGAAACAGATGCAAGGCTATTCTTTAAAAATCTGAAGTCCAAACTGCATGCTGCATTCACTTTGGGGTATAATTCTGTTACATTTTAGCTGGCCACATTTCTAAGCCATTCCTGAGAAGCTGGTTGTATTTCTAATCCCCATGAAGAATCATTTTTATTACAATCTAAGGTCACCTAGTTGGTGACAATAATTTCCCACCTCTCCTTTAACACTGCCTGACTGTCTTCTAAATTTGTTTACGAGGCATTTATAGCCAAGAACCCAATTAAGGGTGTTCATACCCCACACAAGTGTGATCAGCAGCACCTAGAAACAATAACAGTGCCCCCCCACACACCCTCTTTCTTGTAAATTTTATATCACAAAATGAAAGTCAGTTACAGATCCATTAAGTAGGAGATGTAATGGGAGGGAGAAGCAGTGAGCTCTATCTGGGTTGAAGAAGATAAGCTGCATAAATCAGCACACCTTGCAGCTGAACATTTCTTTAAATAGCTGAACAGGAAAAGAACATGCTCCTTCTATTAATATCGTCAGCACTCCCTCCTGTCTTTAGTGGAAACCAGCCCTCAATGTTGGGATGGGGGAAATGCTACTGCCCTATGCTTAAGTGCTGCAAAACCGCCATGAACGTGCCTCTCTCAACACCACAGCATTGAAATTGTCCCTGGGGCAGAACCTGTCTCAGACTATTTTTGGAATCTGTCCTCTCCTATATACCTATCTCATCCACATTTACCCAGTTTGTATAATCTACTATGTTACCTTTTTCTTACCCAGATACTGAGTCAACAAAATCTTAGGTTTGGTTAGTTTCAAGAGGCAACACACAAAGCCACACTTAGCTAAGGCAACAACAGCTCTCTCAATTTTAAGACACTTTTTCCCATGCCTGTTAGCTACTACCTAAAGTTTTACTTTAATTTAGCTTAATTTATATGTTATTTTATTTATTACACAAGGAGTCTATTGTAGACTTATTGCACAAGAAGTTTCTTGTAGAAAGCGAAAAAAAGTGCAAGATTCCACTGAGCAAAAACAGAAAAAAAAACTTAATCAAAATCATACTGAGCAAAAATAGTTTTGGTGTGAAGATACAAAAAATATATCCAAAATGCCTTATGTAAAAAATCTTGAGGTCGGATGTGTTTCGAAATTTGTTTAGGTTTTAGAAAGTTAATTTGGATCATATTTATTATATGACATATCACCTACAGCAGGTCTAGGGCGAAATTAGTAAAAGTTATGAATATTCACATTATGTGGTGCTAAAGTCTAAAAATAAACCCATGTTAGCTCAGGTTAGGTTGACCAAATGTGTTTTGGCAACAAATATGAAAAAATGCATTTAATTTGAGGGGTGTATGGATTTCCAAGTTGAACATTAACGCTTACATTACTATTCTCTAAACTGCTCTTCAACATGACGAGTATATTATAAACAGCTTTCAATGTGCAAAAAATATGTATCTACGCCATCACTGAATATCAAATTTCCACTGTTAAAATTTTAATACATACATATTTTTAAATGCAAATTATAGAGAAATGCAAAACAAAGATAGTAAGTGCCATTTTATACCACCTCCAGAGACAACCACTATTTAATGGCACATGCCTTTCTCGGCCCTCATTTTATATATCTTCAGCCTCATAAAATCATTTACCTTAAAAAACTGAAATAATATTATGCATGCTTTTCGGAAATCTAGTTTCTCCCTATAAAATATTTTAGAAATATTTCCTTATTAGTATAAATCAACCTCATTCTTATGAATGACCTCATACCAATAAATATAATAGATGAATTTTTCCTCCCTTCCTTTCTTCCCTTCTCCCTTCTGTTCTTCTTTTGACAATTATTTATGATTTCCAACATTGTTCGAAATGCTAAGAATATAGAGAGAAATCAGCCAAAAATTCCTGAATTTAGGGAACATAGTTTCTGGTGCACAGAAAGGCAATGAAGAAGATAGAAAGTAAAATTGATAGTGTATTACATGAATGATGAAAACTGAATCGTGTAAAGGGATAGGAAAACATCAAGCGCTGAGCCTGCAAATTTAGATGGGACAGCCAGGAATGCAGGATGGCCACTACCACACAAATAGTGAATTTCAGACAAAAAGTAAGTGAGGGGAGGAGCCGGGCAGACACCTGGGGGAAGAACACAACAGTCCAGGTAGAGGGAATATCAAGTGCAAATAGGGCGCAAAAGTGGGTCTGACACGTTTTGGTGGAGCCAATTAAACAAAGGGAAGGATATAGGGATATGTATCAGAGATGGAATTCATGGTCAGATTATGTAGGCCTGGTAGGCCATCAGAAGGACTTAGATTTTCGGGTAAGTGAGATGGGTTTTGAGAATTTGGGGCAGAGGAAGGAAAGATCTGGATTCCATTTTTTTAAAAATATTTTTTTGAAATGTTTATTTTTTGAGAGAGAGACAGGGCACCAGCAGGGGAGGAGCAGAGAGAGAAGGAGACACAGAATCCCAGCAGACTCCAGGCTCTGGGTTGTGAGCACTGAGCCTGACACGGGGTTCAAACTCATAAGCCATGAGATCATGACCTGAGCCACCCAGGCACTCCTCTCGATTCTATTTTTAAGGGATGTCTCAGTGGGTTGAAAATAGAAGGGTGCAGGGACAGAATTCGGAAAACCATTTTCAGAGGTTGTTGCTTTTATCTAGGTAAGGAATATCATGGGTGAGTGTGATAGCCCTGGAAGTAGTGAGAAAGGACCAAGTTGGGTATGTATTTTGAAGGTATTGGTGAAGGATCTGCCAAGAGATTGGGTATGATGAGTTGGAGCATGAAAACTGTCAAGGGCCCAAAGTATTTGGCCTGAGCCACTAGAGAAGAGAGCTACCATCAACTAAGATGGGGGAGAATACTTGGGGAATCAGTTTAGAAGGGATTGTCAGGAATTCATTCTTGACCATGTTAAGTTTGAGACATATATGGCATCTCTAAATAGAGATCTCAAATAAGCAGCTGGATTGAGAGGAAAGATTCAAGCTGGAGGCATACATTTATTAGTCACCAACATCTAAAGGGATTTAAAAGCTATGAGACTAGGTAAGAGTCTTAAAGATGAAGTTATGGTTAGAAAGAAAGATTTTGTTAAACCACTGTCCAATTTTGGGGTATACTGTTGTTTTACTTTTCACTTATACAAAGAATGGAAAAACTTATGCATACATTTTGAATACATGTCTGATTGTTTTCTTAGGTCAATCTTCATGCATCGTTGCTTAATAAGAGACACCTGTAAACAAAGCCAAGTAAATGATGAATGATGCCTCATCATTTTTTTTTCTGTGAACACAATGAGTAGTTGGTGATGTTGCCTGGAGAGTCAGTAAATTTTCCGTAAGTATAAGGACATACCATTTCAACTGCATCCTAAATGCTACAAAGAGATTTTTGCACTTAAAAAGTGGGATAAGGGAAAAGCACATTCAAGTTACAGAGCAAAAGTCATAAAAACAAACACAACATGACAAAGGAATGTAAAATGCCCTAAGAATAATGAAATACGCACATTAAAGAAGCGCGTGGTATCTGGAGAGCAGCATGGGAAAGGAAGTTTCCTGGGACAAGACCCTTCAAGGATCTTACATTCCAAGCTAAGGGAATTTTATTATGTTTTATAACCCAATACAAAGAGATAGAAATATTTAAGCAGGAGTAGGTGATTTGATTAAATCTCTCTGGGGGGGGGGGGGGACAAAAAAAAAGGTTAATTCTATTGGATAAGCACCGGAACCATGGAAGGTCCAGCTGTGGAGGCTCCTTTCACATTTTAAGAAGAGCTTAAGAAGAGCTTGGAAGAGCAGGCACCAGGTGCCTGGGTGGCTCAGTCAGTTAAGCATCTGACTTTTGGCTCAGGTCCTAATCTCACGGTTCATGAGTTTGAGCCCCGCATCTTGGGATTCTCTCTCACTCCCCCTCTCTGCTCCTCCCCTGTTTGCATTCTCTCTAAATAAATAAATAAATAAATAAATAAATAAATAAATAAATAAAAGAGCTTGGACAATAGCAGTGTCTGGGCTAGTGAGGAGGAGGGAATTGAAATCAGAGATGTTTGTGACCAGTTCACATCTAGGTTCAACCTTTCACTGATGCCCATGCCTGACCATCCTGAGCCCGAGTTTCCTGCCTCACCTCTGTGATTCCAGGCCAGGGTCCTAACTTTCAGATAAATTATTTGGAATAATGAGACATCTGAATTAAAGTTGCCCTTTTGTTTTTTGGAAGGCAGACCTTTATTTTCAAGCATGCATACTAATTATGGGAAGCAGCCAGTGCAATGGAGATATTTCCAGACTGTGACCCTCACAAGGCCCCTTGTCTGCATCTCCCACTGACCGTATGATTAGCTTAGACAAGTCATCAAGGTATATGAGCCTCAGTTTCTTCACTTATGAAATGGGCTCTAAAAGCACTCTCCTACCTACTTCAGGTGACTTTGCTGTGTGAACTAAGAGACATGCAGGTGTTCTTTGTAACAAAATCTACAAATATATGATGCTCAATTGAATTGGGCTAAAAAAAGAAATTATGTTGTCCACTTCAAATTCCTTTTGGAGCTAGACAATGTATATATAAATAAATAAATAGATAAATAAGGTGCTGGGTATTAAAGGTTTTTGGTGAATATGATAAGCAAAAATATATGAATGAATTGCTGGTGGCATTATGATGATTACAGGCAAAGCATAATTGGAAGCATCTTGTCAATTTTTAAAATATATATTCCTCTAATACTACCACGCTATGTCTCTTACCAATCATGTGTTCATAGGCACAGGAAAGCAGAGTTCACTCTAGCTTAGACTGAATTCTAACAGATTCTGAATTAATGACCTTTTACTATTTAATCAGCCCATTTTGTCGAGTGACATTTTTATGTCAGTTGACTTTCTCCATACTCCTGTTTCTTACATGTTAATCCCTTAGGAGGCAGCAGTCTTCTGAAAGAAAATCTGAGTCTGGGAAACTAGGACCTTCCAAGGCAAAGGAAATGAACCCTCTGGATTTAGAGAGATGTAAGGTAGATTAATTCAGATGTGATTGAGAGGTAGACAAGGACAGCTTCAAACAGAAGGCTGAGCAGGGTTTCCAATCTTTTGCAACCTAAGGAAGTCATGCTTATGAAGGCTTTTCTCAAGATCCGGAATTGAACTTTGTGGTGTGCAGTTTATGATTCATACTCTTTCCCCCTAACTTTATTGAGATATAACTGACATATAATATTGTGTAAATTCAAGTTTTTAAGTTCTACAACATAATTTGATACACACACACACACATATTTTTTAGTCCTATTGCTAATACACTCCAGCTTCAGGCTTTTTTTTTTTTTTTTTTTTTTTTACATCTATATTCAAACACTGCCTCTAGCCCTTACTGAGTGGTCTCAGCAGGTAAAGATCTCTAGTCTAACTCCAGGTTGATGGGATTACAGCCAGAACTGCAGTTGCACTGGGGTGGAATGGTTACAAATCTGTCATTGGGTCTGCACTGGGATCTGTGGTTGGTGCGCTTGTTACCAGCAGCTCAGGTGAGTGGGGGGTCATGTGTGATCCCTGGGTGGATAGGACTCTGGGACTTTGATGGGGTGACATTGGGACAAGTGTCTGCTTCAGGGTCCACAGTTGGGTCCTCAGACAGCAGTCCTATTAGCAGATGTGCAGATCGGTGCAGCTCCCATCACGTTCCTGAGAAGGCAGCTCCCTGATCACTGGATGCATCCCAGGGTGGGCAGGACTGTAAGCCAAGTAGGGCTAGAACAGAGCTCCAGGGCCCTTGCAACTTCCAAAACCAAGCTAGAAATCTGTAGATGTGGCCCTGGAGGCATGGATGGGTGTGTCATCCCTCAGGCCCCTGGGTGGGCTCGACTGGTCCCTGTCCATGGCTATAGGGGCTGGAGCTGAGTATAGAGCCATTTCAGGATTCCCTGAAGTGTAGATGTGGGTATGTTCCACCTGATGTCTGTACTGGTTGGACTGCTCATAAACTGCAGCTAGGAGGGATTGGAACTGAGTGAGTATAGCGCATTTTCAAGATATCTGGGTATGTAGATGGAATATTTCCTCCTAGTTCCCTGGGCCTGCAATAGTGTTCATAGACTGGACTGGAAAGGCAGGAGCCAAGCACAGGGCCCTTTCAAGATCTCCTAGAGTGCAAGTAGGCATTTATCCAAGGGATACAGGTGTGCTGTTTCAAAGGGACACATGCACCCCCGTGTTTATGGCAGCACTATCAACAGTAGCCAAAGTATGGAAAGAACTCAAATGTCCATCGATGGATGAATAGATAAAGAAGATGTGGTGTATATATACAATGGAGTATTACTCGGCAATCAAACAGAATGAAATCTTGCCATTTGCAACTACGTGGATGGAACTGGAGGGTATTATGCTAAGTGAAATTAGTCAGAGAAAGTAAAAAATCATATGACTTCACTCAAATGAGGACTTTAAGAGACAAAACAGATGAACATAAGGGAAGGGAAACAAAAATAATATAAAAACAGGGAGGGGGACATAACAGAAGAGACTCCTAAATTTGGAGAACACACTGAGGGTTACAGAAGGGGTTGTAGGGTGGGGGATGGGCTAAATGGGTAAGGGGCACTAAGGAATCTACTCCTGAAATCATTGTTGCACTATATGCTAACTAATTGGGATGTAAATTAAAAAAAAAAAAAAAAAAAAAAAGATCTCCTAGAGTGCGGACATACAGATGGGAGTGTCTCTTGCTTGGTCCCTGGGCTGGCTGGCCTGTCAGTGCACTGCAGCTTTGACAGGGTTGGATCCAAATATAGGACCCTTTCAGAATTTTTGGGATTGCAGATGTGAGTATCTCCCTTGGGGAGGACCCTCAGGGCTGCTGGCAAACTGGGGCTATAATGGGGCTGGAGGTCCATATGAGGCCCTTTCAGGATCTGGATGGGTACAGATAGGAATTTCTCCCGGTCCCTGTGCCGCAAGACTGTTCATAGATCGTGGCTTTATCAAGCTGGAGCCCAGGTACTGGGACCTTTCTTTATCTATAGTCTGACCAACTTTGGCAGACTTATTTCCAGGGGCTCCTGGATGGTAAGAGACTGGGCACTTCACAGGCCACATCAGGGTCCCCGTCTATATACCTTTACCTGATGCATGGGTAGGCATGACTCCTCCTGGGTCCCTTGGAGTATGGTACTGGTGACAGGACCAAAGCTGAACGGGCTATAGTTGAGTCTTCAGGGGTACAGAGCTGTTTCCAGGACTGTAGCTATGACGAGGGTGACGGAGTCAGCCACTTGGGTACTACCTTCTCAAAAGGACTCTCCTCTGTCTATACTGCACAATCCCTCACCTGAATCCCCAAATTCCCACAAGAGTACTTTAGTCTGTCACTGACACTAAATTATGGTTGTGGAGGGCGAATTTGCATTACAAAAGGTGAATGTGCTTTGCATTATTAAAAAAAAAAAGAGAGAGGCAGGGACATCTTATTTGGTCATCTGGCTGACATCACCCTCCTCTGTTTTTTAATGTCAGTCAACAAACATAATGAGCATTTGTCTGGGACAAATTCTTTTAGTAGAGGAATTCTATCCTCACATAGTTATAACAAAATAATAAGAGTATAGTAGATGTAAAATAATTGCTCCTGTTTTTTGTTTATAATAGAGATTAGCAAGGTTTCCCTACTTATGAATTAGGACATATCTCTGATTGGTCCATGATCTTAGCAAAATTCATGAAACAGGTAATCTATGGCATTTTCATGTTAGCTTATGTACTATTTAATTCAAGTCAAGCATTCAGATGACCTATAATTCAGCCAATGCTTGCTAAAGACTGTCTTGAATAAGGTCTTATGCAACCATGGCGGGACAAACAGGTTTAAAGATTATCCTTGGGGCACCTGGGTGGCTAGTCAGTTAAGCATCTGACTTCGGGTCAGGTCAAGATCTCTGCAAGTTTGGGCCCCCCTTGGGCTCAGCGCTGACAGCTCAAAGCCCAGAGCCTGCATCAAATTCTGTGTCTCAGTTCCTTCTGCCACTCCCCCACTCACACACTCTCTCTCCCTCTCTCTCTCTCAAAAATAAATAAACATTAAAAAAAGAGAGATTATCCTTGACTTCAAGAAGAAGAGAATCTAGTGCAGAAATACATGTTTTGATACCTAAAACAACATTAAATGTTTAATCTCTAATAGACTCAAAAGAAATATTTTAGAGGATACAGGAAAAAGGGACAATTATATTAGGCCGGAGCCAGGAAGAAAGCTTTTGAGGCAACTGCAACCTGTAGGCCCTTACCAGTGTGGGGAGCAGTTAAGTTCTTGGAGTTTTAAGAACTTTCCATGAGTGCATTTAAATGACTGCTTAGAGGTTACTGGATTTGGGTAAGTCACTATTCCCCTCTGGGCCTCCGGGTCCTCACCTATAACATGTCGATTATGATAGCCCACCCAACCACAGTTGACTTAATGTTAAAATAAGACACTCTATTTAAGTGCTTATCATGGTATCTAGTATATATTAAGAACCAAATAAATGGAACCTATTGATGTTGTTTTAAACTGAAACATCTTACCAGTCAGTCTGTCTTATATTTTTCTTTTATATGTTGCAAGACCTTTGCCCCTCTAGCATTGTGCTGGGATCAGAGAAGAAGATATCAGACAAAGGCCATTTCTCTTACATCGACAAACCAATGCAGAAGAGAGGAGTTAAGAAAATAACCCAAGGAAACCTCTCCACAGGAGATTCCCAACTCAGTTTGGGGGTCTTATGGATGTTCAGAACACATCTCAAAGTTGAAGTCGTGAGGATCTGGCTTTCTTGAATCAAAGAGAAACTCAAAACTGTTTAGCATTCAGAAACCAGCTCCAGCTGTTTCCTCTTGGAACAAGTTATTCACCTTCTCCTTCTGTTATCTTGATGGCCTTTGTCCCACTTTGATGGTGTGTCTGTTAGTCTGGGTCATGTCTCCTCTGTATCCTGCACAATGCCAGAACACTGCTGGAATTCATTAAAAGTTGCAACAACTAGGACCCTGGTCATTTGAAATTTCTAAAAATTTGAACATACTTATTCAACTTTGCTTTTCCTTTATTTATAGAAAGAAGCAATGCTGAAGATACTGTATAGTCATTCACTCATTCACATACTCATTAAATCATTACACAAAATGAGCCTCAGATGGAACAAAGCTCCCCAACATTGACACAGCATAATGGAGTTTGCAAAATGTTCCGTACGTTTAAATTTCACAATGATATTGCTTAAGTGATAGACAATAAAGATAGGTCGTTTATTACCCCATCACTTCTGCCATGTCTGGTGCACAACAGATGCCCAGTATGTATACACATACATACGTATGCACGTATGCATGTATGCATGTGTACATATATTTATTTCAACTGACAATGGAAAAATCAGCTAAATTCTCTAAATCTCAGTTTTCATGTCCATTAAAAGAAAATATAGTAACAATGTCTCCCTCTCAGGATCATTCTGAAGACTCAGTAAGAATTTACAGGGCATTCTAAGTGTGCCTTGCTTTCAATTGGACACAAATCAAAACAATATCAAAGGGAAGAAGAACTTTGAAACAAGGTAGATCAAATTATTTACTAAAGTGTAGGTCATGAAATCAACCCACGATGGGTACGAGCGAGAAAATGCCAAGTAACTTCAAAAATACAGAATTGTTCCAAATCAGTTTAATAACCTAAAGGAAGGTAAAAACCTAACCACAGAAAGGATGCATAAAGACAGGTTGAAAGTTCTTCAGTGGAAGGTAGAGAGCAGTCATTAGACTTGCTCTGCCCGGAAAGAACATTCTCTGGCCTAAAAATATCATCCGTCTGATTCGAGTTGCTGGAGTATGCCAGTTAGGGAGATGGATGCTCAGGGTCTATTAAACTGAAGCAATTAAGTATTTGCATCATATAGACTCATCTGCCTTGTTTCAATCCTGTGCTGATCAGGCATACTTTCTGCTAATTTATCTTTCTACTTATCTGGTCTATCGGGAGAGAATGTACTGCCCAGGCTGACATAAAACTCAATTTACATTAGATTTATATTTCTCGGTGTAAATTAGTACATTGTTATGCTGGTTTTATTCATAGGTCTCTTCTGAGCCTCTGTCAGTGTGAACCAGCATTCCTGAATCGGATAAAGTTTGAAACACTTTGAACTATGAGGCAGGCAGGCCAATGGACAGTGCCCAAATGGATTTGGAACTAAAAAGGTAGTGACATCCCATGGGGACTTGTATGACCAGGCAACTGACCTTTGCCAAAAGAGCTCCTCTGATGTCTTTACTTTTAAACTCTATAGCACCTAATGGATGGTTGTTAGATTTCCCATGTCTGTAGCTCACTTTTTCTAGCTGTCATATCAGGGAGAAATTTCGTTCAGTGGGAAACAAAGCTATTTACCCAAGATTATATAGCCAGAAATTCTGCTCTGGAATGGGGAGTCTAGGAACATGACTGGCTTTGAGGAGTTCACAAATGAAAGTGAAGAGGGAGCGTTGAAAGGTGCTATTTCTCCCTTTATTAAATTATAAGATGTGAATTAGAAGTCTGTGTGATTCTTTAGATGAAGAGGGAGTAGATACTTGAATTTCTTCCATCTAATTCTGGATTTTTTTCTAGTGTTATCTAATCCAGAATTAAATTAAAGAGAAAAAGAACTTGAATATCTATCCAATGACTATAAACTCCATTTCTTACCATATTCTTTCTTCTCTGTCCAGCAATGCATGTGTACTGAGGGCAGAAAAAGATGATGCTTCATTGTATCAAGTGAGTCAGATGACATGATTATGTATATAAAAAATTCTTAAGTAATTGAAAAATAGCTATTAGAATCAGTAAGCAAGTGAAGCAAAGTTTCAGGATAAAAAAGTAATACAAACATCAATTAAATTTTTATACACTATAATAAAAAATTTAAATAAAAATTATTTTATATACAATAGCATCATTTAAAGAAAAATTGTGAATGCTTTCAATAAGAGTTATATAGGAGATATGCACTGAAAGCCACACAACATCACTGAGGATTATTAAAGAGCACATACAATAAGATATAAATAAGGTGTAACTTGTTCATGTGTTGGAAAACTCAGTATTATTAAGATGTCGAAAAAAAAAAGATGTCGATTTTCCCCAAATAATTACAGCAGATTGTTTCATAGAAGCTCACAAGGTGATTCTAAAATTTATATGGAAGTACAAAGAATCAGGAATATAAAAAACAATCTTGAAAAAGAATAAAGATTCAAAAAATAAAACCATAAGAAAGACTCACACTATCTAATTTTAAAACTTACTATAATGCTGTTGTGATTTTAGTAGTGCAGTGGTTGAATTACTGTTAGCAGTGGTCAGTGGAACAGAATAAAGGATATAAACCATTCTGACAAAGGCAACAGAGGAGTCTAATGTAGAAAACAGAGAGAGACAAAGATATTTTTCCCCAAGAAATGGTACTGTTATACCAAGGAATTCAGGAAAAAAAAAAAAAAAAAAAAAAAAGCAATTCCTACTTTACACCTTACACAGAACTTAACTTATGAAGACTCCCAGACCCAAATGTAAGAGCAAAAATACAATAAAACTTTCATAGGGAAACACAGGAGAATATCTTCAAGACTTACAGGTGAGCAAAGGTCTTTTAGACAGCAACAAGAAAGAAATAACCATACAAGATGAAAATGATCAATTAGACGTCATCATTTGAAACTTCTATACATCACCGGACTCCATTATAAAAATGAATAGGCAATCCAATAAAAATGCACAAACACGGACAAAAACTACACACAGATATTTCATAAAAGAAAACATACAGTTGGCCAAGAAGCAGAGGAAAAAGGTCTCAACATCATTAGTAATTAGGGACTGAAAATTAAGAACACTGAGATACTATTATATACATCTACTATAGAATGGCTAAAATTAGAAAGAGGGACAACACCAAAGGCTGGTGATATTGCAGAGCAAGTGGAACTTTCATACATTTGTGTGTGTGTGGGGGCGGGGGGCGGGATGTAAATGGTACAGTTACTTTAAAAAATGTGTAGCATTTTCTTATAAAAGTAAATACATCCCCATACCTACCCTCTGACGCAGCAATTCCATTTCTAAGTATGTACCCCAGAGAAATGAAAACCTATGTTCACAACAAGACTTGTGCAAAAATTTTCCTGAGAGCTTTAGTCCTAAAACCCTCAAACTGGAAGCAGTTCATATGCCTATTAGCCGGAGAACGGATAAACAAACTGGTGTATTCACTCACCAGTAAAATGGAATTTTAAAATGGTTCTCATGCAACAACATGGAGGATTCTCAAAAACATCTTTCTGAGTGAAAAAGCTTTACACAAAAGAGCATATATTGTGTGATTTCATTCATATGAAATTCTACAGAAGGCAAACAAATCTAGAGAGAAAAATAATGAAGACATTGATTATTTCTGCAGAGTAGGGAAAGAAATTGCCTGGTAAGTGGCATGAGGGATAACAACACAGTGTTTCTAAGGGATAACAACACAGTGTTTTAATCTGGATACGGACTTACATTACAGAGTATATAAAATTGCACCTTTTAATGTAAATGTTACATCAAATTATAAATAAATATTAAACTCTAGATAATGATATGCATGCTGAAGCATTTAGGTGTAAGCATATGGATATCTGTAATTTATTTTGAAATGCATCAAAACTAAGACAGATTAGTGGATGGGTAAAGAGATGGAAAGATATTTGATAAAGCAAGTATGATAAAATTTTAATGGTACAATGTAAGTGTTACGTATATGGGTATTTACTGAAAATCCTTTCATGTTTACTGTATGCTTAAAATTTTTCATAACAAAGTGTTGGGAACAAGCAAGCACTGGCCTAGAAGCCTGCTTGCAGGTAAGCCCTAACCTCTTATGTATAATGCTAAATGAGCTAAGCTGGATTCAGTCCAGGTTTATTCAGGTAGTGGTACTGCTGTTGTCAGAAGAAAAAGCCATTCATTCAAAGTAGCACAAATAACTGGTGTGTGTGCATGGGAATGGGAATGGAGGCATGGAGCTGGGGTAGAGGAGTTCTAAACATAGTTATAGTATCCAAAGATAGGATATAATGCATAGCAAGGACAAAGTTTTGGAACTGAGGATGTCATCTCTTCTCTTTCTCTTCCTATTTCTTCTCTTTCTTTTCTGAGTCATTCTTGTTCTTCCCACGTCAGTTGGTCGGTCTATCTATCTATATACCAATCAATCGTCTATTTGTTTGGCTCTAGCTCCTCTTCCTTTCCCTGTTCTGTGGTTTCCTTGGTTTACTCATCATTTTCCCTAAACTCTTTTGACTACTAGGAATGAGGTCAACTCTGACCGTGGAGTTCTACGACCTTCCAGCTTGAGAGCAAACCACCAACAGTGATTCCCTTCTGTTCCCCTCACACCCCTGAATTACTCATTTGAGGCATCTTCCTGTTTTCAATCCATTTATCTTCCTGGGACAAATGATCAAAATCCCAGCCTGTTCCAATGCCTTACCTGGAAGACAAAATCCTCTCATCTCCAGGGTTCACATGCCTTACCCAGTGACGGTGTCTAATTGTGTTAGCTTAGTTTTTGGTATCATCAATTTTACCTCAAGGAACAATGTTTTACGTGGAGAATATTTATGAAAATGAGGAAAGAACCATTAAGTGAAGCTTCTCAGGAATTAGGCACTAGAAGATGTGTAGACACTGTATTAGCCCTATTGACTCTCCTAGGCTTTGATTCATTCACGGTTTGTGCTTTTGTAAGGCAGCACAGACTCATAATATCTCTGTTCTGCCTTCTTCCAGAATGCTTGAGTCTCCTTGGGTCACATATTTTAAAATATTGGGGAGAAAATGTAATTGGTTCACTTATCTCTGTCTCCCTACTGTCTCTGAGCAAGTCTAAGAAAGACATATATGATTTAAATATAAAAATGGCATTGTGCTATTACTTATATCTAGGCAGAGAGATTAATTGTAAACAATGAAAAGGGAATCACTGAGAAAATGACTACATATTGGTTGGTATGTATATGACAAATGCTGAAGAAAGCTAGTAGACTAATAAATGGCATCCTAGTACAGTGCCTATTAAACATCTTCACCTCAACACAACGGAACAAGACCTTGAAGGTTAATCAAGACACTTTTAATTATTGGAACTTCAACTCACCTGAATCATAGACCTTGGAAATATAGATTGTTAGTTAGCACTGCAAAGTAAAATTGTCTTATAAACCACATATTTTTCAAAGTATTTGCATTATAAGATTTTAAAAAATGATAGTCATCAATTGGCCAAATAGACATCTATGTAAGAAATAACCAAGGCAAGAGATTGAAGACTTGACTCCTTTGGGAGTAGGATAGATGGGTAATCTGCCTTTTGAAGCTTGATCAACAGGATACTAAGTCCCTTGTAGCATCAAAGTAGTGTATGTGTATGTCAAGATAGCACTAAAAGTGTTATTCTCCCTACTCATCTCTTTTTCTTTTAAAATTTTTTAACATTTATTTATTATTGAGAGAGAGTGAGCATGGCGGGCTGGGGGGGGGGGGTGGGGGCAGAGAGAGAGGGAGACACAGAATCCAAAAGAGGCTCCAGGCTCTGATCTGTCAGCACAGAGCCCGACTCGGCGATTGAACTCACTGTGAGATCATGACCTGAGCCAAAGTTGGGTGCTTAACCGACTGAGCCACCCAGGCACCCATCCCTACTCATCTCTTAAATGTTACATTCGAACCAAACTGAATTCTGTGTTGTTTGCCCCACCCATGCATTTAACCAAACTTCTTTGCTCTGCAGTAAAATAGTCTTCATTACAGATAAAACACTTCACACCTCTTTGTCTCTCCGCTAGTATTGTACCTGAGCATTACATACATACTAACTTTTCACCTCACATTTCTTGTGGGAAGGGCATAAGTTCAGCTTCATCTGTACTTCCTACAGTTCTTCGCATAATGACTGGTACACAGTAGGCAATCAATGAGTATATTAGCCAAATGATAATGCCTTTGTATGGTCTCATATTTATCTGGAATTTTGAAGATTCTCTTCAGTTGAATTATCCAAATTAAGTTTGGTAATGTGGGTTTCATTCTTTTCTTTCTTTATTGCCAGTAATTATTGAGTTAAAAAAATCCCTTTTTATATGCCTGTATTTAGGTTGAGGAAATAAATTTCAATAACCTAAGAACTAATGGCCAAATAGCCCCCAGGAGGTTGAGTTATAACATTTTGTGGGAAATATCATCTCCTCTCATTTACCTTAGCTGAATGTAATCTTTCAGGTTGCTTACCTGCTGCCTATAGACATTTTTGTTTTTCTTGAGAATGAGGTCATGATTATGGCAGGATGGGAATTTGGAGAGGGGAAGTGTACAGACTGGGTAGGGCTCAGTAATTTTGGATGTCTGCAATCTAATAATGTCCGTGAAAGTGCTTTGAGCTGTTTAAAATACTAACTATGTCATTATATTTCTGTCTTAGCTTCCAGTGTAGGCCTAGAGTTAAAGCATTCAAAAGGTATCTCTTTTCTTTTTAAAGGTCTCCAGGATCTATTTAATTCTAACTCCAATAATAGCACAATTTCATTATTGAATATCCTTTGCCATCAAGTGCTTCCTCAATTTTACTTTAAGCTATTTTTTTTTTGCTGCAACCTAGACATTTGCATGCCCCTTTAACAATCTGAATCCCAGTTCCACAAGTTTTGAAGCCAGTTGTGTATATATAAAATACTTTCCCTTGCTTACTGCCATCTTCTTCCCATATTTCCTCCCACCCCACCCCCGGCTAGATCACTCTTATGTTTAAAACTCAGTGTAAGTGTCTAAGCCTCCCAAAAAGCCTATCCTAATCCTTCAGAACCATATTAATGTGCTTTACCACCACTGCACACTTTCTCATGCCATCTGTCTACAGCCTAGCCTCTAATATCATTCTCATTTCCCCCATTAGACTATCAGTCTCTTAGAAACAGGCCTATGGCTTATTCATTTTGGATTCTGAGAGCCTGGAAGACAACCAGATGATATGTTTTTGAAGGCATGCTGGATACTGGAAGCATAGTCCAGTCCCTAGTCCAGGAAATTGGGCAAGCAGAGACAAAGGGGAGAGATTTGTGTCCCTGAAATTCAGGAAAATGTTCTAATTTCAGCAAGAAACCTAGAACCAGATTAAAAAAAATATCCACTTATGCCAATACCCATTCATTATTTAAAAAAAAATACATATATATTTGCATATATATATACATATTATATATATATACATAATATATACATATTATATATATACATATATATGTATATATATAATCTTAGCAAGTTAGAAATAAAAGGGAACTACCTCAATTTGATAAAGAGCATCGAGAAACATCCTAGAGCTAATATCAAGTGCAAAGGTGAAAGATTGTGTGTTTTCCCTATCAGACTGCCATCACAGTGAGGATGCCCACTCTCACTATTCTTATTCAACATAATACTGATAATTTTAGCCTCTGCAATCAGGCAAGAAAAACAAAAATAAAAAGCCTGCATATTTATTTAAAAGGAAGAAATAAAACTGTTCTTACTTGCAGATGATTGTCTATTTTGAAAAGAAGGAATCTACAAAAACCTTCTAGAACAAATAATGCACCACACAAAAACAAATCACAATAAATCACATTGTTATACACTAACAATGAACATATGGAAACCAAAATTTGAAACATAATACCATTTGCAATCATTTCAAAGAAGATAAAATACTTAGGTTTAAATATGCTTCATTGAGAAAAAACCCTGGGGAATGGTTCTGATGATCTCATTTGGGGTCATGTGTCCATCTCTGAATCAAACCTAAAACTACAAAATTGAATTATATGATTGGTTCAGCCTTGATCATGCCTACAGCATGACTAGGATTGAGAGGTACTGGAGATTGACAACTTTTAGAAGAACTACATTATTGGGATAGATAATCTCCCAAGATAATAGGGATACTCATCTCAGACTACCTCATGAACAAAATGATAAATAGTGACTAAATCACTATTCCTAAACTTCCAACTTACCACTATACCTGACTCTCATTTCTCCAAGACAAGGACCATCAGATATTAGCACCAGAAATTAGTGGGTACAAACTAAGCAGATGGGGCTGGGGATGACAGAGATTTGTATGGCACTATGAGGCCAAGAAATATTCCATTAAGCAAATGAGGTTGGAAAGAAATTGGTTTGGTTGCTGAATGTGACTGAAAGATTTAGAGAATAATTGGTTTATATTTTGTACAGCAATTCTATCAGTTGGCTTATTTCATATAGGCAACAGGGCAAAAACTTGATAATCTACGCAAAATGGAATTACTGGGAAGTATATCCAGAAATTTAACCATTCCCATGGATATCTGGAGGTTCATGTTTAGAATTCTAGAATAAGCCTGATGCAATGGCTAGCCAGCAAAACAGGAGTTGTCCAGAATCAGAAATGGTCTCATGACAATTTTTCATCTTTAACTCCTGGTTTCTGACTCTTCTTACCATTCTGGAGTCAAGTGCACAAATACAAAATCCTAAGAGCAAATGTCTAGTTGGTTGAGTTTCAATCTTATGTCTATTTTAGGTGTGTTAGGGTAGAGGAAAGGGTATCTGGCCTCATGGGCTTCTCCAGAAGAAGATGGTCATCCTGAATTATCATCTGTATTAATTTTCTATTGCTGTGTAAAAAGTTACTACACCTCAGCAACCGAAAACAACACCCAGGTGTGTAGGTTAGATGTCTCAGCAGGCTCACTGGGTTTTCAATTTAGGGTTTCTCGAGGCCAAAATCAAGCTGCTACCAGGCTGTGCTTTTATCTTAAGTCTCTGGGGAAGAATCTGTTTGCAAGTTCATTCAGATTTTTGGCAGTCTTCTGTTCTTGAAGTTGGATGACTGAGGTCACCATGTTCTTAATGTCTCTTAACAATGGGTCACTTTCAGCTCTAAGACAATACTTTCCAGCCCTGACTTATGTCAACCTCCATTTGCAGGCCAGCGAAGATTCATCCAATCCTTCTCACACTTTCAATCTTTTGACTTTTTGACCAGCTGAAGAAGGTAGCAGAAGGTACCTTCTAAAGGAATCCTGTGATTAGAATAGGCCCACCTGGATTATTTTCCTATACTTTTTCCTATATTTCCTATTTTCCTATACTTTTAATGTTTATTGAGTAGTACCTTAATCATATCAGCAAAACCCTATTGCTATCTAAAGTAACATAATCATGATAATGGCACCAGGGGGCCATCTAGAATTCTGCCCACCACAAGCTCAAAATGGATACGATGGTAATGAGCCATTGAACATGCTGCCAAAGAATACTAAAGTTCTCTTAGGAAGGGAGATTTCCTGAACAGCGAAAACCAACAAGCAAATAAAGACATTAATATCCACTACATTGTCTAAACTTCATTTTTACAAGGACAATATGTTTTTGATTGATGTATAGGAACATAAACATTGCAGACATGTGTTTTACAACACAATAATAAAAATACATACTAATAAGTACTGTTCTTTTGTTGTTATGCAAAGTGATGTAACCCATGAGAAACCCAGTGGGCTTAGTGGTGATGTAATGGACCAGTGAACAGGCAGTCAGGTAACCTGGATTCAATTCTCTCCTCCAATAGTGATGCACTCTATAACCTTGAATACATCACTGGCTCTCTTTAGGAGTGTTTCTTCAACTTTAAAATAAGAGAATTGGAAAATAGTAAAGCCATTCTGGAAGACAGTTTGGCAGTTTCTTACAAAATTAAATACATTTTTACCATCTGATCTGGTTATTATGCTCCTTGGTATTTACCGAAATGAGTTGAAAACTTATGTCCACATAAAACATACACAGGAAGGCTTATAGAAGTTTTATTCATAATTGCCCAAACTGAAAACAACCAAGATGCCCTCAATAGGTGAATGGATAAACAAACTATGATATGTCCCTCCAGGGGAATATTAATTAGCAATAAGAATGAAATAAACTAGCCAGCCAGAAAAAGACCTGGAGGAAACTTAAATGCATTTGGCTAAGTGAAAGAAGCCAATCTGAAAAGCCTGCATACTATGTGATTCCAACTATATGATATCTCCAGGGGAAAAAACACAAAAGTATGGAGACCATAAAGAGATCAGAAATTTCCAGGGTTCAGAAGGAAGCATGACTAAATAAAGCACAGAGTGTTTTTAGGGCAGTGAAACTATTCTGAATGATATTGTCATGATGGATACATGTATTACTCATTTATCAAAACCTACAGAATTTACAACACCAAGAGTGAACTTTAACATAAACCACAGACCTTAGTTAATTATGTATCAATACTGCCTCATCAATTATAACAAGTGTATGCACCGTGTTAATGCAAGATGTTAACCAGAGACAAAACTGGAGGTACAAGGGAGAAAATATGTGGAAATTCTCTGTACTTTCCACTCCCTTTTTCCCTGTAAACTTAAACCTGCAAAAAATTGCATGTATTACAACTTTTCTTAAAGTTAAAAAATTAATAAAAATGTCAATTACAAAAATAGCAAGATTGGGCAAAATTATCTTTACGAATATTTCCAACTCCAACACCACATCATGCTGAAAAGCTGTTAGGTTTCAAAACTTAGGTGTAGGATGCTCTGTGTTTCATCTAAGATAGTAAATTATAGGGGTGCCTGGCTGGCTCAGTTGGTAGAGCATGTGACTCAATCTTGGGATCATGAGTTCGAGTATAAATAAATAGTATAAATGTTTATATCTTTTTGGGAAACAGGTTTATACCATGAATCCAAAACTATAAAACCATTACTACGGATTGTCAGGAATATACTTCTGGGTACTGTATCTAAATAAGTCAATTATTTAAATTCTGCACTCGTTGAAAGATGTCCATTGTGTCATTGTTTATAATAAAGGAAATATACGAGTATGACATGTCTCCCAAATGGAGAACTGTTAATTAAATTATAAAACATTAATGAAATGTGCTACAGATTCCATCTGGAATATACGTAAGGCACAATATCTTCAGAATATAAATGCAGGTTGTTAAAGATGCGTATGCTTTTACATAAATTTTGGAGGTAAGTCCATGAAATTCAGGTAAGTTTTCTCAAACTTTCGAAGAAGCCATACGAGTGGTCAATATGTTAATGCCCTTCAATAAGTATATCTTATGTTAAAAAGAATCTCTTCTACTTTCCATTTTCAAAATTCTTTTTTCACCACTTGATGGAACTCACTGTCAGGAATCAGTTAGTGCATTTAAATATCTTCTTAGAATGAAAACAATGGCATATGGAGAATTGGAGATGTAGGTTTATTGGTGTTACATTAAGTCTGCAAGCAACGTTCTTCTGAGACAATTTGGGATAGTGTCTTGATGTTGTTATCATTTTGCTTTTCCAATTTTCTGATTTTTGCCACAGTGCCTTCGGTTCTAGCTTGGCCCATATTACTTCACTTGTAGCTTCTGGGTCCCTCTCTATACTGTGGAAAGTATCTAAATTTGGGGTTCTGCATTTATCCACAGCTTTCTTTTAATTTGTCTTCAGTCTGCTCTCCCTAGAATCAAACGTCCTGAGATATGCCTAGTCATCTACTTCTAGCTGTAGCCCTCAGTTCTGAAGGGCTCTCATCACTGATCCTCTTTCAAACTCAGGCTGTATTCAACATGCATAAAGAAGACTATATTACGATTTGCCAAATTATGGGACCATTATCAGCATGTGAGCCAAGATCAGGATCTGGAGATCAGAGTGAAAAATAAGTAGCAGGAACTACCTGACTATTAGAACTGAAATTGCTAGGGGCACCTGGGTGGCTCAGTCGGTTAAGCGTCCGACTTCGGCTCAGGTCATGATCTCACGGTCCGTGAGTTCGAGCCCCGCGTCGGGCTCTGTGCTGACAGCTCAGAAACTGGAGCCTGTTTCAGATTCTGTGTCTCCCTCTCTCTCTGCCCCTCCCCTGTTCATGCTCTGTCTCTCTCTGTCTCAAAAATAAATAAACGTTAAAAAAATTAAAAAAAAAAAAAGAACTGAAATTGCTAAAAGAGGGAGCAACATATGAATCAGCCAAGAGTCCAGAGTTAGGAATGAAACAATGGAGAGAAAAGCAGATAGCTCAGGATGAAGATTGTTTGTTGTCCTGTAAAGGATTCAGATTCCTGGTAAACAGGTCCTAATACATATTACAAAGCTGGAAAGAGAATCCTAAAAAGGTTTAAGACAGGTGAATGAGCCCATTGCTGTGAAGCATGGCACCCTGGGAAGTGGATTCTCTGCAAACATTATCAGATAGTAAAAAAATACCCCAGTGGTTAGCATACCAGACCTCCCATAATAATCTCCATGGCTAAACACAATCACCCATGTAACATTTGCATAGCAAATCAAATTCATTCTCCAGAAAACAAAGGCTAACAGATTGAAAATTTATTAGCATCTGCTGTGTTGTGATTATGGCTTTTAAAATGATTCACATCACATGTGTAAAATGCACAAATACATTTCACCATTGCAAAATACATGGCATTTTGGTTGTATATAATGAAAGATTTTATCTAACACAGGATGCTGCCTTTTTTTATTGCTCCCTGCCAAGAGAATGCTCGGAATGCTTTTATTGGTTTAATAAAATAATAAAATGAGATTGCACCAATATGAAAGCCAGAAGGACACCCATCTTCGCAAAGGTGGATTAATTGATTTCTCTGGGGACATAAGCTACCCTTTTGTGAAGTTAACTTTGAGAAGGAGGATCTTTGAGTAATCACATTTTGAGGTATCCATTCTCCAAATAGTTTTACTGTTACAAATAAAAAATACCACCATCCCCCCCACCCCCAACAAACTGAAAGGATGATGTCTTTTCATTGAGTCTACAGGATATCCAAGGCCACTCACATCAGTAGATGAGGCTATGGGAGCTATCCATAGAAGACTCTGGAAGAGTAGCCCCGAGCTACACTATATATTTGGGTTTTACTTACGTTTGTCAGTAAGTAAATCCATGGGAGATGTAGGTCCATAGTGGTTTACACTACCTAATGCTTTCTGTCTCTCCAAGGAAATTAAATATGTAGGAGAGAATGGCTTTTATTGAAATTAAATGATGTTTATGAAAGTATTTAAGTAAATATCAAGGAATGAGGAAAGGTATCTAAGTGGTGTTGCACCACATAGTAAGACTTCAAGTAAACAGCTGCCAAATGAGTGACTAAAGTAAATGGTGTGCATAATGGAGAGAAAAGTGAATGAGGATTTCTACGGCTGCTGGTAGAGGACACATTTCCTGCTCCTGAAGTACAGACTCAAGACAGGATAATCTTGTTTAAAGGCACAGCTTCTGAAGGCAGGCTGCAGGAGTTGAAATTACCAGTTCTGTATCTTATTAACCATATGACTTTAGAAACAAGACTTAACCTCTCTGTGTCTCTCCTCCCATATTTGTGAAGTAGAAAATATTAATAACATCAAATATGATAATAATATCTACTATATAATCTTTGTGATGATTTGAGTTTATTTCAGGTGTCGTGAATACTGTTTGACACATAGGAAACTCCACATGAACATTAGCTATTATTATGTAGAAACTGTAGAACTACCATTTGAGGCTGGATCTATTTCCTAACCTTCTTCCCTGCTACTCTATCACATTAACTTTATGTGAAAATATGCAATAGGTGACCTCTCAAATCATACTTTGCAAACTTGAATGTGTGTATTTCTATCTTTTTAAAAAGTATTAGTCATAGAGCAGGAGAGGGGTCATTGAAGTTCAACATTTTATGAACTTCCAAAAGTATCAAAATTTTTATTAAGATTTTATACAGAATCTAATACACTCAACATATAAAGGTTGAACCTTCCTACTTTAAGTGGAAGTAAAGGACCAGGAGCTTTATTTCAATGAGTTTTACCTTTGTTCCTTAGGATAACTTTTGGGGACCTCCCATTTGCCTTTCGAGCTGGGAAATGAACAAGACAACTTCTGTTGTTCCACTTAGAAAATTGGTGCTCTCAGTGGAAAAGTGAAGCCTTACACAGAGCAATAACTATAAAAATGAAGAAACAATAAAAACTTATGGTTTACAATTTAACCCTATTGTACCTAAATGTGCCTTAAATATTAATTTTGAATAGTATATGTTAAAATAATGATGCATATAGAGCATTTTAAGCTCTTAATAATAACCACTTGTCAAGTTTAAAGAAGTACTATTTAATTTTTTTAAGTTTAGAATGATCTCCTGACTTAACACTGAATTATCCTGCATTATTTGCATAGAAAATTATGTTTTAAAAATCCATTCATTTTTCTAATAATTGTATTGAATTAGCATCTTGTCTGACTTTCAACTTCTCTGCCTTCTGGATCCAAGAATACAGGTCTTCATGTGTCCTGTAATCTGCTAATTTATGTCACTAAAACTGTCTAGACATCTTCTAGATTACAGGGATTTTCTTCTTAGAGACAACTTTTCTTTGAACTCTTTCAGCACATGGTCTCTCCTGCAGTCAGCCTGGAGTCACAATTGTGTTTGGTGACTATGTGATATTGTGATTTATAATAAGAAATATATAATTGGTCTTTTTCCCTGTTTCTGGCTCCTAAAACCCTTGGAATTTCCTAAGTGGTGAGAGCGATAAAGGTATCTTGATATTCACACAAACCCCTTTAACACCACACCTGAGTTTATTTGTAAATCAGAGACGTTTGGAAAACACCTAAGGATGGGGGATGGTTGTCAAGGGAACCAACCTTGTGATGAAGAGTTGGAATTTCAGTCCCACCCCACTGACCTCTGGGGAGGAAAGAGTGGCTACAGGCTGAATCAATCACCAACGGCTGATAATTTAATCAATCGTGCCCATGTAATGAAACCTCCATAAAAAACCAAAAGGACAGGGTTCAGAGAACACCTGGAAGGACTGGAGGAGTGGCAGTCTGGAAAGCACATAGGAGCGCCACACCCTTCCTGTATGACTTGCTTGGGCATCTCTTCCATCTGGCTGTCCTGAGCTGTATCCTTTCATAAAAAACCATTAGCTAGGAAGTAAAATCTTTCTCTGAGTTCCGGGAGTCACTCTAGGAAATGAATGAAACCCAAGGAGAGGGTTGCAGGATCCTGTGACCATCGGTCAGAAGCACAGGTGACAACCTGGACTCGGTATCTGAATGGGGGTAGGGTAGCAGTCTTGTGGGACTGAACCCTTAACCTGTGGCACCGATGCCATCTGCAGGTAGACAGTGTCAGAACTGAGTTGGATTGGGGGACACCCAGCTGGAATCAGAGAACTTGGTGATAGAAAACACGCGCGTGCGCGCGCGCACACACACACACACACACACACACATCAGGGTGACCACATAAAATGTTTGGTATACTTGCCTCCTTATATATTGTGCTGACCACATGTACTGGCTTCCCACTACTCCCTGTAACTGGGTTTAAGCACTCACTGACCACCTTCCACATTAACCGAATCCAATTTCAGGTTCATATCTTTTGCCGGCTTATGTCCATGCCCTCCCACCCCTAAGTAGAACTGGACCAAGCCACACCTGAGATGTTCAGAAATTATAAGGGCAGTGGCCATATCCTGAACACCTGTCCTCATTGCTGCATACAGGCCAATTCTTATTGAATAATTAGCCTTCACCTTTTGAGTAATTAAATAGTCATAGGTGAGCTGCCTTGGTAAATTTATAGGGCTTCCCTCCTGTTACTGAGTCCCTTAGTTTCTTTCAGTCTCTGGAGTATTCGAGGTGATGAGCTCAGGGGGAAAACAAGGTAGGTTGTGTATTTGTGCCCAGGAATTTAATCTATTTACCTCTTCCTCAGAGGCAGCAATGTAAGTGCAGTGATGGAGAGATACAAAGGACAACCCTAGACAGATGGAGAATCAGACTGTAATGAACAAAACTACTTTTCACTGCACCTCACTGCAGTTCAGTTGGCAACACAGCATTTATGCTGTGCTTCCTGTCTGTGATGGCCTCATTCACCACAAGGGTGCTATGGCTTAAGAGACTTGCAGAGGGTACCTGTCACCAATACCCAAATGGACAGGCTGATAGGCTGATTGAGCACAGATGCACGCATGTGTGCACACACACACACACACACACACACACAAGCAGACGCTTTCCCATTTCATTTTAAAAATCCAGAGGGAAAACTCCAAACTCTAAAATGTAAACTATTACATCTTAGCTGTTCACTCTTTAGTTATTATTCATGGAGAACTAAAGAGTAACAGAGTAGAACAGGTAGGTCAGCCAATGAGAACAAGGCTGGCAATTAATCCCTTTTCTTTCTTACTCAGTGTGGACCTTGGAGAAGAACCTTTAGGTCAGTGAATGTCCATTTCCATGCTTTCATGAGCTTGAAACTCAAAGCTGGGTGCATTCATTCATTTGACAAGTATTTATTGAGGACCTATTATATGCCAGTCACTGTGCTTAGCACTACAGATACAAAGAAGAAAAAAGGGGACCATCCTATCTTCATGGGGCTTGCAATCCATGAAATCCATAGCATTCCTGTACAGCAGATTTCTGTACTAGTCTTTCAAACATGATATAGACATCAACCTTCTAGATTAGGGAAACATGAAAGCCAGAGATAGGAAAAACTGTCTACCTCACTCCAAGACTTATTTTATTTTAACAAATCTTAAGTGAAGTCTCTCATAACTACGTGTCTTTTATCTTAACTTTTGGCACACTCTATTATAACTGCTTATTTCACCATATTCCTCCCCACTGGACTGTGAGTTCCATGACTATAGGAACTGTGAGTCCCATTCGCCAAGGAACCCCCTGTGGTGATCAGGGTATCTAGCATAAAGTAGACAATTAATAAATATTTGTTGTACTGTTGAATGAACGAAGTGTAAAGGAAGACATTTTCTTGACTTTACACATAGAGTTGATTCTTGAACTAGGTGGGGGTTATGGGTGCTGATCACCCTTTGCAGATGAAAATTTGTGTACATTTTTTGATACCTCAAAAACTTTACCAATAGCCTACTGTTGACCAGAAGCCTTACTGATAACATAAATAGTCAACTAACACATATTTTGTGTTATATCAACTATATATTTATATAATACAAGCCAGAGAAAATAAAATGTTAAGAAAATCATAAGAAAAAATACATATATAGTACTGTACTATAAAAAATCTGCATGTCAGTAGAACTGTGTGAAAGTCGACCCACACAAAGCTTTGAGAATCAGCAAATGCACCTGATGACAGGAAAATAATGACCAGCACTTCTTGAATTTTTACCATCTTCCAGACTGTAGCACTTTGGGAATATTGCATCCCAATAACTCTAGAGGGCAGACTTTTTTTTTTTTTTCACATTTTACAGATTTAAAACAAAGACTAGGCTTCTCCCCAGGGCAGCCACATGGGAGAAAGGCCAAGATGGCAGATGAGTTCGCCAAGGCTCAGGCACGTGACCTGACAAAGACACAGTCTTTGGGAAGACCATTCACAAATCCTGGCCAAAATCATTTTTGAGGATGACCTGAGTCTTGCTTTCCATGACATTTTCCCTCAAGTACCAACACATTTTCTGGTGATACCCAAGAAACATATATCTCAGATTCCTGTAGCAGAAGATGATGATAATCAAAGTCTTCTTGGATATTTAGTGGTTATTGGCAAGAAATGTACTGCTAATCTGGGCCTGAAGAAGGGTTATCGAATGGTGGGTGAATGAAGGTTCACATGGGGCACAGTTGTCTGTTATGTTCACCTCCATGTTATTAGACGTTGGCAGATGACTTGGCCTCCTAGTTAAGCATGTTTTCGGGATAAGTTTCCCTTCTTTAGGCAATGATCAATATTTGCAAGTTCTAATATGTTAAACAGTACACTTTTGCCTGCATTTGGAGAGATTGAGGAAATAATTTTTAAAAGCCCATACATAATAAAACTCAATGTTGCATGGTTTACAGTTGTTTTTTTTTTAAGGATTAAAATGTAAAGACTTCAAGGAAATCTCCCTGTTCATACAACTACTTAGAAGCAAAGCCAAGATTCAAACTCAGATCTGCTTAACTTCGAATTTTGAGAGCTTATATTCAATATACTGAATATTCTTGAGCTATACAGAATGACCTACTATATAACAAGATGAAATTTAAAGGGAAAAAAAAACGTAGGCTTTATGTTTTGATACTCCAGTATGAGTAAAAGGAAGGACTGGCAGAAAATCATATGGAGAAAAATTGTCAAAAGGAAGCAGAATTTAGGGGCACCTGAGTGGCTCAGTGGGTTAGATGTCTGACTTCAGCTCAGGTCATGTTCTTGCAGTTCATGAGTTCGAGCTCTGTGTCAGGCTCTGCGCTGACAACTTAGAGCCTGGAGCATGCTTCAGATTCTGTGTCTCCTCTCTCTGCCCCTCTCCAACTTGTGCTCTGTCTCTCTCTCTCTCTCTCTCTCTCAAAAATAAGTAAACATTAAAAAAGTTTTTTTTTAAAGTAAGCAGAATTTGAGTCAGCAATACAACTGTCCTGCCCCAAAGGCTTTCAGAATTAAATAATTATTTAATTAATTAATAACTGATCATGACGGTAATCTCATTCTTTTTATAGACCAGAGCTAGAAAAGAATGTCTGGATCTGGGCAGCACATGTGTAATGGGGTCAGTGATTTGTCATAAAAAGGATGGGGGTCAGTTTATCCTGAAGTAGAATAGATGTGAACTAAGGTATTATAATCACAACCTACCATAGCTGAAGGGCCATCCCAGGCAGAAGCTGCAGACTTGTTTTGCCTGGTCCCAGGGAACAAAATTTTGATACGAATGGAATCCTCAGATAAACAGTTTTCGTTCAAATGAGAAAGAGCCATGGAGAGGTGAAACATGTTGTCTTGAGAGAGCTGTAACTTTCTTTCCCATGGAAATGTCCCAGGAGACACTGAGAGGCACAGTTTAAATCACTACAAAGAGGGGGTGCCTGGGTGGCTCAGTCAGTTAGCATCCGACTCTTGATTTGGGCTCAGGTCATGATCTCACAGTTTGAGTTTGAGCCCCACATCAGGCTCTGTGCTGACAGTGTGGAGTCTGCTTGGGATTCTCTCTCCCTCTCTCTCTGTTCCTCCCCCATTTGCGCACTCTCTCTCTCTAAATACACAAATAAACTTAAAAACATTAAAAAAAAAGTAAAAACAAATTATTGTTAAGGGGATTGAATTATGTGGTTGGACAGTATAGGGGTCATCAACTACTCAGAATACATACTGCTACCCTCCCATGGAAGCTCATTAAAGGCATCACTAATCAATCATGGTACATTTTTCATGGTGCTTCCTCAGATTCTTTCCAAACACAGAACTCCAGGAAACCATGTCCGATTAATTAGAGTTGGCATGTGCAATGAAACATTGTTACTCTGCCCATGTTAGGTATACGTGGTGTAAAACATGGACCCTCACGCTGATAAGAATCAGCTCTGGAGCTCTTGGACCTATTAACAACCACTGATTCCCAGGCTCCATCCTAGCTCTCCTGAAAAAGTATATCTAAGTAAGTTCTGAACCCAGGACTCTGAATATGAGAATTATCTCCAGCTGACTCAGATGTGTTGAGTCTAGCACAGTCTGGCAAACCGGTATACAGCAACAAGTCATAAAAGATCCATCCCAATCCTTTGGCTCTGTGAGTCTTCCGAAATCAAATAATCAAGAACAAAAGTGAGTGTTTATCTTTGTTTATATGTGCATGTATTACCCATGCGTGCAGTAGCCATGTTTTCTGTGTTTTTCCCATTGATGAAATTTTGTGTGCAAACCATCCCGTGGTGCAGATAGATTTATGTGTGCATCAGTCTCCTGACTTGCACTGACTGGATGAATCACACTACCTGTTAGAGTATAAAAGAGCAAACATTAGTAAAACTGATAATGCACCTGGTGGTGGTGACTCAACCAAAGCAAGCACATCTGTCACGGAGGAGCAGCCTGCCAGCTTTCCACTAGGGGAAACGCAATTGAATAATAATGCACCATACATAAAGCAACTTCAATAATGCTCTCTGCCAAGTTAAATCCCCTTAAGTTGGAAACGTGTGCGTATACTGGGCAAAAGCACGGTCACATAGTATAAACAGGTCAGAGACGTGTGCTCAGAATACAACATCTTAAAATCATAGACTCATCCAACAAGCATCAGGCACTGTGTTAAGACCTGAGGAAACGGTGGTGAACACCACAAACACACTCCTTGCACTTTTGCTCCTTCAAGAAGAGTTGTGGAAGCAAAGTACCATACTGTGTTTGGAAATCAGAGTCAAAGTTAGGGAGGAGGCAAAGGTGAGCTCATGTAGAGTCTTGTAATACCAGGTATATTAAGATATTTGATCTTTAACTTGAGAATGAGAGAGTGGCAAGCCATGAAGAATTTCAAACCCAAGAGTGTATTTTGTATATAGAAAGACCACTTGGGCTGCACTGTAGAGAACGGAGAGAGGCCAGGACTGGAGGGAAATATGCCCATTAGAAGACTGTGTAGCAGTCGTGCAATGGGGCTACACACCTGGCTGAAGAGAGCTGACCATCAACATCTATATCCAGTTACAAGCTCAGTGATTTCAATTTGGTAGCATGCAGTCAGCATGACAGGAGCATTTACACCACGGAAATTGGTAAATACTGCAAAAAATTTTCCTCCTCATAGAGCTGGCTGTTAATCATTTATCAGCACACCACATCTGTGTCAAGTATATATTTTGTGTCTACACATGGTGTGAATGAAGACGTTGATATAAAAGCCTAATTCAGAGGAACTTCACTATGGAAGCTGAACATGGAGAGAGAGTTTTGTTGATGAGAATACCTATCACTTATAAAGGGCTTCACCATTTGCAAGATACATTTATATTTATCTTCCGTTTACCTTTCTTCTTTTGCAAAATGAAGATATTTGTTATCTTTATTTTAAAAATAAGGAAAAGTTTAATGGAGGTAATAGAATTTTTGAAAAGATTGAATGAGAACATTTATGCAAACACTAAACAGAATGCTGGCTACATATTAAATGCTCAATAAATTTTAGCTATCATTGTTGTTATTATTAGAAACAATTGTTTTAGTATCAAAACAATTCTATAACCTAGACATGTCTGTCTACATTTCCTGAAGGGTGGACTTAGGAGTCAGAGAATTGAAATCACATGACTAAGACCTAGATTAGAAATAACAGAAGAGGGGTGCCTTGGTGGCTCAGTAGGCTGTGTGTCCAGCCTTTACTTTTGGCTTGCATTATGATCTTGCGGTTCATGAGATCAAGCTCCACTTTGGGCTCTGCACTCCCAGCGCATAGCTTGCTTGGGTTTTTCTCTTTCCCATTCTCTCTGCTCCTCCCCTACCTGTGTGTGCGTGCATGCGTGTGAACACGCGCACAAACACGCACACTCACTCTCTCTCCCTCTCAAAATAAATAAATAAACATTAAAAAAAATAACAGAGGCGCCCAGGTGGCTCAGTCAGTTAGGTGTCTGACTTCAGCTGAGGTCATGATCTCATGGTTCATGAGTTCAAGCCCTGCTTCTGGCTCTGTGCTGACAGCTCAGAGCCTGGAGCCTGCTTGGGATTCTCTGTCTCCCTCTCTCTCTGCCCCTCCCCCACTTGCACTCCGTCTCTCTCTCTCAAAAATTAATAAACGTTAAAAAAAATTTTAAATAAATAAATGAATAAATAAATAAAAAGAAATAACAAAAGAGTGACCTAAAACCAGAAGTTTTTTTGACTCTTGGTCCAGTGTTATGTCCACAGTGCATGCTGAAGTTTATTCATTCATTTATTTATCCATCTATCTACTCAACAAGTATGTGTTACATACTTACTACATGCAGGCGCTATTATGGAGAAGTCATAATAAGCCCAAAACTATCTTTTCTGTAATGGAGCAAACTTTGTAGTGGTGAATGGCAGAATTAGCACATTAAAAACAAATAACTATATAATAAATGGTAAGTATAAGTTCTGTGAAGAATAATAAATGACCTTTGTGAGGGAGAGAGTGTAGAGAGATGGCATTTTAGGGAGAGTGGTCCCTGAAGGCCTCTCTGTGGAGACTGTTGATGTGACTCCATGAAAAGAAAGGGCATCTTGGGAAGAACCGTCTATATGGAGGGCATGGTAAGTGTGAAGGCCCTGACCTAAGGAGTGGTTGGTATATCTGAGGAGTGATGGAGATCATCGTGACTGAAGCAGAGGCAGCCAGAGAGGGGAGAGTAATAGAAGATAAGATCAAAGAAATAGTCAGGGACCAGATGTTAGAGGCTATTTATAGGTCAAGGCCTGGTCTATGGTGCCCTCCATTAAAATGTGTGCATCGTAATGAATTTACATTGCTTTGAGTGGAAGGGGGCAGATCTCAGTCACCATTCTGAAAACATTCCCTGTAAGCTCATAGAATCTTCCCATCCGAATGTAGAGGTTGGTTGGTCTCTCTGGATTCCTTCAGTCTCTCAGTCTTAATTTTTATTGGATAAATGTGCATTCATTCATTCATTCATTCACTCATTCATTTGTTCTTTATGTCACTTCACTCTGTGCCAGGCATTGTGCTTATCCCTGGGAACAAGTTGGTGAACAAGCAGTAAGGTCCCCAGCACCCTGGCAATTCAATAGGAAATAAAAGCATAATCACAAGTAATAAAGTGCAGAGTGACAAGAGCTATATGCACAAAAATACTCAAAAAAAGGCATGTTCCTATATACCCCCACAATTCACACTCATAGGTACCCTCATGCAGGCTATTCTGAAGTACAATTCCGTGACCCACAAGGGTGATACAGCCTGTGAAAGCAGAGCACAGCTTGCTTTGCCAAACATGGAGAAATTAGCAATAAAGACAGGAAAATATTATTTTGTTGTTTTTAACTAAACTCTATAACTGGAATAATATTACCTTTAATGAGGCTGGGGAACTTCCTCTGAGGAGTCTAAAGCCCTTTACCGATGTTATTCCATTAATTCTCCTTGTGTCTGGAACTTGGCACCTGAAGCACAATGCATTATGCAAAACCAAAGCACACTTTGCATAGAGAAAAGATTATGTTTCAATTTTTCCCATGTGCTCAACTTCAAAATACGGCAGATCTGCCATCAGGACATGTTTACTCTATCTGTGCTCTTGATGTTAAAATCATCCTAGATGGCATATATCTATCTTGTGGTTGGCGTGAGGGTGTGGGCAGAAAGAGAGGAAGAGGGAGAGAGGAGGGAGAGAGAGAGAAGTTTGGCACGTGTGGGCAAAAATGTACCTGGAATCTTTTATTAGATTAAGGATAAGACTGAGATCGTAGCAACCATTTGATTCAACAAAATTTTATGAAAACCTTCTGTAGAGTGCTATGTGAATTCCACTACAGTGCTAGATAGATAACTAACCGCATAAGCAAGTAGATTTGATGCATGCATGTGCCCAGTCTGGTGCTAGACAGTTTGTAAAAGGAAAATGAGATCAAGACAAGCTCCCTGTTTCAGTCAGGGAGAAATGACTGCCTTACATAAAGCACTGAATTTACAATGCAAAATTAGAGCAAGTGCTAGATTGGGCAGTTTAGTATCTAAGTGCTTCTTGGAGTTCAAAGAAGGCAGAAATCAATGCCGACTGGAAGGATAAGAAAATCTTTATGATGAGCAATAGATTTGAACTGATCTTTGAAGACCAAGATGCATTCAGAAGGGTGGTTTTGCAATACACTTCCAGAGATTGAGAGGTTGCCTAATAACCTAAATATTCCAAAATTCAGAGCAGACAGAATTCACCCATTCTTCTTCTTCCCTGGGGTTGAGAGGGGCCGACTCCACACCTCATAACTGCTGGGACCCTAGGATTGTTCTCAGCATGGTCAGTATTCCCTGAATAGTGATGTTGAAATGGTCCTGGGGGCTGCTGGTCACCTTCCAGTTCCAACGCCTTGCTACTTTTTCTTCATCTGCCCTGGAAAGCCTCTGTCCCCCACTCCACACTGATTGCCTACATCCTGCCATCATCTCTGTGGCCTCTTGCTCTCCTCATTGTACTTCACTCCTCTGCTCTCCTGATTCAGCCACAGAACCTGCAGAAGACTGGCCCCCAGTGCTCAGTCTTCTGACCCACAGCCTCTGGGGAAGCCTATGTTTTTCTCCCCTCAAAAAAGCTAGAGACAAGGGAGGAGAAGAAAGTACCATGAAAGAGGAACTTAAAACTGGACATCAGAAGTCATCACAGTTAAAATTAAGGAACAGGATCACTCCCCAACTTCTCCACAAGAATCTCTTCTTGGTTCCTGGCTCAGTGATTCCTGGCCTGGGACCTATCCTTACCGTCTGTGCCACAGATTGTCTTTGCCACACTGCTTGGACTCAGGCTCCCTGGGGTTGCAACTCAGGGATATTGCTTTCCAGTTGTGAGGATCTGAGCAAGTTTCGTCATCTATAAATGGGAATAGTGGTACCCACTAGGGGTTGTGCTAAGGATGAACTGAATTTGTATAGGAAAACTTTTAGTGCCTGGAACATCTCCAAAAATGTGAGAAGGCTATTATCTATTAACATTGTCATCTTCACCAAATTTCCGGGCCCTAATATGTTTTTCCTAGGAAACCAAGAGGAACCCAAACTCGCTGTGAAAAGAACTTTTGTACTAAGGAATTCGGGTCCCTCAGTTTTGTTTTGCTTTTTTTAAATTTATTTTTTATCATTTTATTTTAAGTTTATATATTTATTTTGGGAGAGAATATACATGCACGAGTATGGGAGCGTCAGAGAGAGAAAGGGTGAGAGAAAGAATCTCAAGCAGGATCCGCACTGCCAGCGGTGAGCCCTATGTGGGGCTCAGTCCCACGAATTGTGAGATCATGACCTGAGCAGAAATCAAGAGTTGGATGATTAACCAACAGAGCCACTCAGACGCCCCTTAATTTTTACCGGTTTTCAAAAATGATTTTATATTCTGAGAAGTATTTGCCTACCCCATGTTCTTAAAGATAGTCTCTTTTTTTTTCCTGGAAGTTTATAATTATTGCTTGTACTTTAAGTCCGTGGTCCATCTGGAATTATAGCTTGTATATGGTATAATGTAGGTACCATATTTTTCACTTGCCTGTCCAATTGTTCCAGAACCATTTTTGGAAGATACTCTCCTTTTTTCACTGAATTGTTTTGTGTGCCTGTTGAAAATTAACGAACTACATATAAGTGGGACTCTTTCTGGTCAGGTCCCTCAGTTTTAATGTGTCCCAGTGAGGGAATACCAGTCCTCCTTCGGTCTCATAATCTTTCATAAGCTCCATTTAAGAGTTTTCAGAAAGAAAAAAAGAGTTTTATCTCTAAAAGAAAGACAGCCACTTAATTGTTTTTTTTCTCCACACCAGAATTCCATAGAGGTCAGTTGTTTCATTTTACAGATGAGGAAACTGAGGCCAAGAAAGATGAATGTAATTTGCCAAGGCCCCCCATATAATTAATGGCCAAAACAAAACTAGAAACCTGATTTTTTCCTTTCTTTAGATGTGTGTCTCTTTCTGGCGATGCACCATTATTATATCTTGTTCGAGCATGAAACTAAAGTAGGCTAGATTCAGAGCATGAGTGTCTAATGTCTTAAATTATATTTTTTAAGGTTTTTGAAGACCACCTACCAAGACATCCTTAATATTTCCCTCAGCCTCACTAAATTCAGACAGGTTTCTTCCTGAGAACAGACCCCAGACTTCTCTTTTCTTAGAGCCTTTAGTTTAGAAAATGTAATTACACATTCTTTCTGTTCCCTCTGAGATGTAAATCTTCCCCCAGCCTCTTTCCATTTGCAGTTCAGGAATATCTTCCCTCAATTACCAAGAAGCCATTGCTTTGAAACATAATCATCTAGGAGGATAGCACCCCATCTCCCAGTCTCTGTGGAGTGGCAGGAACCAAAGTTCCATAAGGGACAAACCACACCCCCCCACCCCCACCGCCCCGTACACATGGTCTAATCACCTTGAGGAACCACCCCTCAATGTGCTCCAGTAATTTTCCATTAACTCTCCTCAGTGCTAAAACAAACAAACAAAAAACAAACAACAACAACAAAAAAACAGGCCCTGCCTTTTGTTTCAGCAAAGTTGAGCTCAGTTCTGTACTAGAGTCTCTCACCTGTTACAGTAGACTGAATAAACTCTTAGGGCTATTTTTAACAACTGTCAGGTGCAACTTTACTGAGAGGCCATAGGATTCAGGACAAAGGGTTGCTCCAGCCCAGCTTCCTCCTTTGTTTGGGAAAGCACAAGCAAGTTAACTGGAAGCAGCCCAAATTTTGCCGATTCATTTGCATTTAAATAGCCCAAATGGCATTTGGTAAGAGCTATTTGATGTCCAAGAAGGCTTTGGAGGCTTTTATACTTCAAAACAGAAGGTCAGGATTGATCAGCAGGAAAAGAAACTCAGTGCTAAGTGGCCAAGTTGAGTCCCAAGCTTCTGACCTAGGAAGCTGGTTTCAGCTTGAAGCCTGGGGGCAGTGAATCTCACACGCTCTTGGTGCAGGAAAGATGGCCAGGCCTGGACTGGGTAAGGGTGGCTTGGGGTCTTACTTTCTAGGCTGCTAAACTACAGCCTCCTGTCCCCTGCCTTAATTTGCTGGGAAACACATCCTTTATTTACCAACAAATTAGTGTCTTGAGCATTAAGTTTTTTTGTTGCTATTGTTGTTTTGTTTTGTAAAATGTGGACAGTGTTAAATTAATTATCAAGGGAGCCCTTAGACTGAGGTGGCCCTAAAGTCATGGTGGCCTACATAAGCAAACCAAAACCTCAGCCTGTAAATGCCTCAACGTTACGAAATTGAAACCTAAGGACAACTAATCCTGAATAGCCAATAAGGCTTTAAGCTATAGCCAATGAATGATTTTCTTTACTTCGTTCCTGCCTTTTCTCTGTCAATGTCTTTCCCAAAGCCCCTGTCCATGATGTGTTCCTCGCCACTTCTGGTTTGGTGCTGCCCGATTCCGGTCAATAAACTCTTCAAATTTCTGATATACCTCATTTTATCTTTTATTCACTCACATCTTTTCTTATCTCATAAGATTAACAGAGAATAACAATGATGCTTGCTGGAATGATGATGATGATGATGATGAATCCACCAATTTGTTATGCTCATTCTTGATGTTTTGAAGACCCTGGAGCCCAGGATCAAGGGTGACTCCAGTCCAGCCTCCTCTTTTGTTTACAACAATCCTATGAGTTCTGTTTTATTCTTTCCGTAAAATAAAACTGAGGCACAGAAAGGTTGAGTAACCCATCAAAGGTCACACAGCTGGTAATAGTAGGACCGGAATAAAACAGGCATACTGGCTCTGGAGAGTTAATAATATATACAAAATATTAAGCTAGCTATTTTGTGTATAAGAGGAACTCAAAAAATTGGTAATATCATTATCACTAAAAATAGTAAATTCCAACTGTGCCCTTGTCAGTACTGACTTTTCACACCAAACACTGTCTTTGACTTCTAACTTGCTATCTAACCTTTGACCACATTAACTTTTCTGCTGTCCCTCTCCACGCAACTATCCCAACCAAACTTTATATCTGAGTAAGACTTTTCTATTGACACAAGTTTGACCCAGCTCTCCAACTCAAGTCATGCCTTCTTTGCTGATCAAAATATACAACACAACAACAAAAGAAACAGTAAACAAGTCAGAAAACAAATGAAAAACAAAAACAATGGGAGTGAGAAATCTGCAAAATCAGAGGACATGGGAAAATAAAAGGTTCACCCTCAGTGCCTGACAAGATGCAATCAACCTTAGTGCAAAAGAGAAGGCATGGGCACAAGCCTGGGGACAATGGAGGGCAAAACAGGACCGGGGCGTGATCACACTAGCTGCTGGGGCATGGATGTAAGCAACTGGGGCCATCATGGTGAAAGACAATGCGGGAAGTGGGATGTGAGAGCCGTCCCGTGGAATTATTGAACACCACGCTAGATGCTGCAGAAAAATACAAGCATTGCTCTCTCAAAACACAAAACATTACCCAGATTACCATAGCTGAAGGGGAAAGGCTTAGCTGCTCAGGTGCTAGTCTAACCTGGCATGTCATTTACCTTTCCTACGCTGAAATCCACTGTGCATTTATTTGCCACCTGCCCATTCTCCCTATATTTACAGTTTATCTTGTCTTGCTTCACAGAATAACAACTCAAAAGCAAGCCTTAAAAATCATCTCATTACAATCTTCGTTTACCAGTAAACGCAATTTAGTTTAAATATGGAAAACCAGTAAGTTAACCGAGGTCACACAGTTTACCAGTGGCAGAGCAGGGCAACAAACAGGGTCAGGTTCTTTTAGGAAAGGGGATGGATGAACACCTTGAAATGGTTTGCACTGTATTTCAGGAACTTGCTTTGTTTTTCTCAATGAAATCCATGAATCAAATATTTTAAGAACCACTGTTATGAGTTTTTTCCACAAAGAGCTTCAGAGGTGCAAGTAAATTGCATTTAGACATTATTGTTTCCATTGACTCATTTAAAAGCCATAATGAGAGAAGAAATCTGAGAAGGAAACAAACTAAAATAAAATAAATAACCTTCCTCCAGTTCCTTTAGTCCACTGACTAGGAAAGATATCGTTTCTAAAAACAACATAGACCAAAAAAAAAAAAAAAAAAAAAAAAAAAGAACTGTTGCTGATGTTGCAGTTAATTGCAAATGATTCCACTACCCAGCATCTCCTGCTCTGAATGCTTAAGCACCTGGGCCATCTGCTATCAGACCCTCTGCAAACTCACCACTGTATGACATCACTCCTGGCTGCCTGTGGTAAGGGAAACAAAGGTTTTACCTGGGTTATTGCTCCTCTAAAAAGAATTTCAACACTACCACAAAAGAAAATAGCAGCTAGAAAAACGATGGTTATAACACTGTGTAAATGAAAAGGATTGCCTGATCCTCTCTTCAAACCCAACTTGCAGAGAGAAGGCTTTAATCACTTGTTTCTTTAGAGTGTTATGCAAAGTGGGGGAAAACATTTTCTTTCCTTTTCTTGTCTTGCCTTGTCTTTTCTTTTCTTTCTTTCTTTTTCTTTCTTTTTGGTGCCAAAAGGTGATTTTATGAAAGCATGGGGACAGGAGTGGTGGGCACAAAGAAATGCACTGGGGTTGTGAAGAGTGACTGATTGTATACTATGGAGTTGGGGGAAGTAAAGGCAAAAGGGAAGCCTCCAGAAAGACTTTCATATGCTAAAGAGGGCTCCTAAGATATCTGAGACCTTGCTATGGTCAAGCTAAGGTTGTTTCCCTTCTAACATTTTCATGGATTTACTCAGAGAATAGATTACTACTACTACTACTACTACTACTACTACTACTACTACTACTAAATATATGCAAGCAGAGACACTGCAAAGATGTAAAGAAATGAAGCTAGAAATTGGGGGTCACATATGAGAATGCAAAACTAAGAATGATGATATAGGAAGCTGAGTTTGAAGTAACATCTGATGTATTTATTTATTTGTATGCATTCATTTCTTTAAGAAAAAAAAATCTGGGATCCTTCCCTTGTAGCAAGTAGATTCTGTGCATGTGTTATTTCTATAGGCAATCCTAAGTCAGCGCAATGGGCAGCAGGCACTCATGCCAGAGTTTGGAAAAAGAAAGTTCATAAAATGGTTTAGCTATGACAATAGAGTAATAATCAGCAAAAGATATATTAATACAGTTTTTTTCCCAATGGGGAAAATGCATGTTATTATAGATTTTTTTCTAGGTAGATTTCATTGCTTCCATTTTGCAGAGGAAGGAATGGAGACTTTGAAGGAAGGTAAACAACTTGCCCAAAGTCACACAGCTAGTATCCTATAGAGGGAGCATTTAAAACCACATCTGTCTACAAAGCCCAAGTACATCCAATGACACGTGGCTGCCTCCCAACATTACAACGTCTCCAAACTATTGAACTGCCTTTTTTTTTGCCTTTGCTTATAGTTTTCCGTCTGAAATATATTTCCTATACCACATTGTAGTTACTCAACTGTGTCCCATCCTTTGAGACTTGCTTCAAAGTCCATCTCCTTTGCAGAGCTTTATCCAAATGTCCCCAATTACTAGCCTCATCTACCTTTGAATTCTCATGTGATTTTATATCTATATTTCTTACCATTTTCTTATTTTCTATTCAGTACCATAGCTAATTATATAAATGTCAATCTCTTCCCTGAGACAGAAAACTCTTATTTTGCTTTCTAAACCTTACTGTTTCTTAAACTGCAACTTACACTAGAGGAGAGATTATATAGTATATGAACAAGACCTTTGCCCTTTGTATCAGAGCGACTGCAAGTTCCAGATCTACCACACTACCTAGCACCAAGCAAGTCAGTTAACATCTGTGAGCCTTATTCTCCTAATCCCTATAACAGAGAATAAACAATGAATCTCTTCTTCTCATTGTTAGTGTGAGAATCAGGCTAGTTGAATAGGTAGAAATACTGGGTTTTAACCAGGGTTGAAGGAGTATATTATTTAACATATATGTTTGGCTGCTCCAAGAAAAGGACCACAAGATAAAAAGGCATTAGGAACATGGAAGCTATCAAGTGACCAGACAAGCATTTCAGGCTGGCAGTGACTGTACTCCAAAAAGTTACACAAGGACTCGGGTTCCTTGCGTCTTCTGCTCCTTCATTAGTGCTGTCCTTGTGTGTACATTTGGAGCTGTGGCACAGGTTAATCCACATTCCAGATGACAGGAAAGTGAAGGTGTGAAGTCAAAGCCACCTATTTTCACTGAAGGCAAGTGAGGCAGAAGTCACAACACATCATTTCTTCTCGAATTCCATCATCAATAACCTGGTGTCCATTGCTACACCTAGCTGTATAAGTCACTGTAAAACTCTAGCTGGGCGGCCATGGGTCCACTGTTAATTAAATTATTGCAAAGGAGAGAATGGATTTGGGTGGGAAATAAGCAATTTCTGCCAGAGGGAATATAGAAAAATAAAATGAGCACCAATAATCATTAAGGCATGAAGACCCAATGTAGACATCACAGGCAGGTTTTATTCTGCAAACCTTTCAGTACAGTTCAATATGCATAATGAAATTAAATGCTTTAGAGAAATGATTTGAATATGCTAATTGTGGGCAGCACAAACAGATCTTAATCTGTCATGACGTACAGCTATCGCTTATAGTATACAATCGGTGCAGATGATACCACACAGGTCTCAGTACCTGGACACCTTTGGTAATCTTCAGGGGATGAGAAATTCCCAATGTTGCCCAATTCCATATTTAAGTGATCAGTTCTGGCTATTACTCACATGGAATTCGTTACTAGGAAGAAATTTAAAAAAAAACACTTAAGTTAGATACTAAAAAGAACTCCCTAATCAAAAGTATTGACAGATACTAACACTTTCTTATTGGAAGGTACACAAGTTCCTCCTCTGGATAGAGGCAGGAGAACTGAGGGGACTATCTCATGATAACCTCATATATAACAAGGCTTTAAAACAATAAGCAGAGATCTAAGGCTGATGTGAATTATGGGGGAGCCTCCAATAGAGCCTGGAAAAATGAAATGAGAGTATCTCTCCTACAGCGGTAATAATCAGTTGTTATTTCTTGTTTATTTCCAATGAAGATATGCTTTTTGGAAACTGTGTTGTAAATTTTAATTATTAATGAAACTAATAAAAATATTTATAAGAAAGCAACTATAAAGTAAATGAAAGAGCACACCAACAAATTAGCATTTAATTACCAAACATTGCAAGAGGCAGCTAAGGCAGAGTGCTGCAGCTGAACAAGGCAATGGGGGTAGACTTGCGTGTGAACTCTTCCAAGGATGGCATCATCCACATGGAGCTATCTTGAGATTTGTTCCAACAAACAACAAGGGGAGGGTGAGGGAAGGGCCAGGAATCCTGCTCGTGTTAATCTGCAGGCAAATAAAATCTTTACAACTCAGTGCCAAAGATGTACTCCATGTAATTTATCAACTAGAACTAACTTTATATCATGGAACCTTCCTGCTAAAGTTAAAGAATCATCCAATCACTCTATGACTATGGATAAGACACTTAGCTTTACTGAGTCTCTAGACCTACATTCTTGGAAAGTGAGGATAGTGGAGGCAATGTAGGTAGTGGTGGTGGAAATTGACAACAATGCTTTCAAATATACAAAGGCCCTAATATTTTGGGCCTATAATCTTCTCAATCTAGGATGCTTCACATTGAATAAACCAACTGGCAATTAGAAACTGGTCCAAAGATCTGGTCCAACACTACTGTATAAACTCTGGTCTGGGCTCATGGGTATTTCAAACTGTGATGATCAGGAGGAGAACTTAGCAACTACTGCTGCTATGTGGTTGTTTTTCTGGAGGTATCTCTGAGGAGGGAGCAATTGTTTCTACAGCACTATAAGCAATTAACAACTTCAGCTCTGCTTTCTGCCTCCTTCAAAACATTGCACCATCATGTTTAATTTGAACATCTTTGGCCAGATATCAACCTCTCTGTGACTCAGTTTTCTTATCCATAAAATGGACACAATAGTGCTATTCTATAGGAGTCTTGTGAGAATTTGAAGTAATAGCTACGAAAATGTCTACTGCATCGTCTGTTCCTTAATAAGCACTGAGTAATAGGGGCCTGGGTGGCTCAGTTGGTTAAGCATCCGACTTCAGCTCATGTCATGATCTCATGGCTTGTGAGTTCAAGCCCTGTGTCGGGTTCTGTGCTGAAAGCTCAGAGCCTGGAGCCTGTTTCAGATTCAGTGTCTCCCTCTCTCTCTCTCTGCCAATCCCCCACTCATGCTCTGTCCCTCTTCCAAAAAAAAATAAACATTAAAAAATGTTAAAAAAAATAAGCACTGAATAAATCCTTGTTATGATCACCTCAGTTCTCATTGACTGTGACTATAATCTAGAGATACCCCAACAGATAGATGGAGCACAGGGGAGTCCTTATTTAGAAAATTAAGAATGTAGTCAACCATAGGGTGATTTCTTAGGCCTTACCAAGGCCCTCTATAAAAATGTATGCTTTTCCTGAATGTCTGCCCAGCTCACAGTAACCTCACCTTCTCTGGAAACTAGCCCTTTCTCCAAGTCATGGAGCTAGGCAACTAGTACCCATATTTGAACAGCTACTCTGTTCACCAACCCCACATTTCTTTGTCTATGGGATGACAATTAGGTCTATGATAAGTCATTCCAATCTTTTGTCACTGAATTCTGGAACTGAGATTGAGGATCTCCTAGCGGTTGGTCCTACAACGTGAAAATTTGTGAGCTGAAGTATGACCTTATTTTCTACTATGTGGGTCAAGGAACTGAAAAAAGAGGGAAAAAAAGCAGAAATCAATGATAAAATAAGAAAAAAGAGTCCTGAAGATTTTCTAGGTTCTGTATCTAATTCCATGGTTTCCAAATCTGCATGCCCATTAAAATCAGCTGGAGATTTCTTAAAGTCTCCAAAGTCTAGACCACACTATAGACTAATTAAATTATAACCTATGGAGATGGGCTACAGGCATTAATATTGTTAAATCTTTCAGAATGATTCCAATGTACAGATATGTTTGGAAACACTGTTCTAGTCCTTCCTGAGAATCCATTTATAGAACTGATCAGGGGTTACATAAGCCATTCCAATATCTTTATAATAAATTCCATTATTTTTGTTTATGCTATCTGAATTTACTTATTTTACTTGAAAGTAAAAAAACACAAAGTTGAAATTTGGGAATCATATACTTTGTCAATACTAAACAGAGAACTAGACAGGGATTCAATTGTACAAACTAGCACACAAGGTGGGAATTTAACTAATACTTTGAGTTTCAGTTATATACTACTACTGCAAAAAAAATCCTTAAAGTTGCATTCAAAGACATATAAAATGGGGTGCCTGGGTGGCTCAGTAGGTTAAGCATCTAACTCTTGATTTCATCTCAGATCATGATCTCATGGTCCTGAGATCCAGTGTTGCACTGGGTGTGATGCCTACTTAAGATTCTGTCCTTCCCTCTCCCTCTGTCCTCTCCCTGCTAGTGTGTGCTCACTCTCAGTCTCACTCTCTCTCTCTCTCTGTCAAAAAAAAAAAGACATATAAACACTATAATACGGTATGTATAATTGGGTAAATAAGAAATGGAGATAAACCTCAGATCCTAGTAAACCAGGCATCTTTTAATGATATCCCATTAGTTTCTTCTGAGTTTCCTCGTAGCCAACCAGAAAAGGACAACTAGTTTAGTCAACCAATTGCATTTACATTTGACAAAAGCAAATTATCTGGAAGTACAAATGTTCTTGGTATGAAAAGCATACATGAATTTCTTCCTTAGGTCCCTGTTAAAAAGAGGCAATGAATTTGGAAGCATGGTCAAGAAAACATGGCAGAACAACAAACACAATAGGTGAGACATAATGTTAGGCCAGAACAACAGAAAGGAAAAGCATGCTGAACCAAAGCAAAGCGTCCAAAGAAGGTTGTAGCCTATTTAAATCACCCTCTTTCTATGGAAAGGACCAACACCCTTCCCCAATGTTGAAAAGAAAACCATGTATTTGGGAACAAGGACACAAGCAAATCCTGAAACTATTCATTCACAAGTGCCTGCCCCATTGGATGTTTCCCATTTCTGGAGACTCCCTCCCAGGGTCAGACTGAGCAAGTTTTACTTTCTGTTCCATTAGCTGATTATCTTACCACCTACTCAATTCCAGCTCCTTTAAATTTCCTGTTTACTCAGTGAATGTCCTCTGCTTAGAACCTCCCTGGACTTTTAGAATCCTCAATGAAAATGTTACAGCATTGCTTAAAGAATTCCAAACACTAGTCATTCAAGTGTACATAGGCATCATGGGTGGGAGACAAGGTTAAAATGCAGATTCCTGAATTGTACTTCCGGGGATTTGTTTCAGTTGGTATTCAATGGGCCAAACAAATCTATACTTTCAAAAACATTGCAGATAACATTGATTCTGCACTAGACTTGGAGAAGCCTGTCTTAGGAAGTTATCGGCGTGTATCCACTACTTTTATGCCTTTCCCTTCTTTATCCCCACCTTCATATTTCCCAAACATTTACTGCATTCCTCACACCATACTAGGTCCTTTGCCATAAGTCAATTGAATACATTTTTCTAAAAACACCTTGTGGTAAATATTGTGTCCCCCATTTTATAAGGGAGGGAACCAAGGTTCAGGGACTTTGAAACTTAAATAAGTGTTTCAAGGACACAAAAGATACTGGAGTCATGAAGATTTTTAAAAATAGACTTTTTCTTTTAAAAGGAAAGGATGGGAATTAGTTGCGTAGGAATTCCAGTAGCACTGGAATAACACTGTCTAAGCTAAGATAGTCAATAGCTCATGCCTCAGTTTCTCTATTGTCAAATTAGAAACAGCACAGGCTTTAAATGAAGTTAGAAGACTTGAGGGGAAACATGGTTTCCAGGTGCAAAATATGATTAGCATGTCAAGAAGCATAACAAATTGATCAAACTGCTGGTTAGACACCCAGAGTTCTCACAAAACATCATCTTGCTGCACTAAATGCCAATCAATGAGGATTAAGTGGATTGAATTTTCCTTGGAGAAACGTGAGCTTTTAAAATGAAAAGGAAAAACCTTAGACTAATAGCTACGAAGGGTTTTGCAGACACAACACTAAGGAAATCAGTCATTTGATAAACTTTCTATTATCAGGGAAAGCATGGAGCTCAGAATCATGGAAACTTTGAGTATAAACTCTGGAATAAACTTACTATGTGAAATATCATGATTCCTAAAACAAAATCTTCAGTGTCTCCTAGATACAGGAAGGCTAAAATTAATCTGATCATTTCCTTAAAATTTCCATTTTATGTAAATGTATCTCAGTGGGATATACAGAAGAGATATAATACAGTTATGTGTATACTATATATAACACATATACACCTATGTATACAGTTTATATATATATATATATATACATACATATATATATATATATATATATATATATGTATGTAACATTTTCTCTTTCTGTGTCTCCATAATGTAAATGCAAGCTTAATACTATGATTAATAATTGAGGTTGAACTGATGATACTCTCAAAGATATATTTCACATTTAAAGGCATATTTGATAAGAATTAGGTGGTCATGAGACTTCTGGCAGGAGAAAGGAAACTTTCATTTTATTATAATTCAGGAACAGCACATTATTCTCAACCACTCCTGGACCATTAAATTTGGAAGGGTGGACCACACAAGAGTTGAATTCACTGTTGAGCCCATTTGGATTGTACCAATACAGGCTTTGATTTACCTTTATCACATAGTCCCTGAACAAAGACCTAAAAGTAATTAAAAGGTACCAGGGGGGATCTCTAAGGCATTCTAGAAAACAGTCACCTTGCACAAACCAATAAAAGCAATTCCAGGTAGGGGCACCTGGGTGGCCCATTTGGTTGAGTGTCTAACTTTGGCTCAGGTCATGATCTCGTGGATTTCACAGTTGCTGTCAGCATGGAGCCCGCTTCAGATTCTCTGTCCCCCCCCCCACCGTCCCTCTCTCTCTCTGCCCCCCCCACCCCCCACTGGCACTCTCTATCTCAAAAATAAACACTTAATTTTGTTTTTTTAAAGCAGGTAATAAAGAGGCAGTGTAGTAGAACCAGATATTAGTTTGGTTGTAGTTCTTGTCCCCAGATCTTCACTGTCTCCCCCTGACTCTGGCCTAAGGACCTATTTCGCAGTAAGGAGGCAGCATGGTAGCATTAGGCAGATATTAGTTTAGTTATAGTTATTGTCCCCGCATCTTCACTGTCTCCCCTGATTTTTTGGCCTAATGTCCCGTTTTCACAGATAATCTTTGCTACTTCCTGGTCTGAGTTGTTCACAACTTTTCTTTTTGATCTAATGGCTTCAATTGGCTACTGTCAAAATCTTGCTTTTCAGATCACGGTCTTCATCAAGATATTTCTTTCTTGTCTTTATCCTGAATGTTCCTGCCTCTGTATTGCTTAGACTTCATACTCAAAAACTGATTAATTAACTCTTTGAAGTATGCACGTTTATGAACACTTCAGGGCTCTTTAGAGGACTCTGTGGGGATACCACTGTGAGCAAGATTACAATACGGTCTACCCCCATGAATTTTACAGCCACAGGAAGGACAGAACATGAAGTAATGCATTCCCAATAGTGTGTTACCCAGTGGTAGGAAGGGTGCCAAGAAGCTGACGCTGACACTCTACTGGGGTCAGAGAAGAACTCCTGAGAGAGGTGAGGTTTAATCCAAGAGGAGAGAACAGAGAGAAGTAGGGTTAGCAGAATAAGTGTTCAGGCAGGGAAAACTGCACATATTCAAGCCTGGAGGTGAAGGGAGTCGTGTCTGAAAGCTGAGAAGAAAACTGTGTGGTGTGGCTTAGGAAAAGTTTCAATTAGAGAACTGGTTGAGGTGGTACTAAAGATGTGGGGAAGGAACAGATCTGGAAGGGCTTTGACATCCATTCTATGAAATTTAGGTTATTCTGAGGGAAAGGAGGGCCTGTGAAAGTATTTTTAGTAGGGTCAGGAAAGACGTGAGAAACATCATTTGAAAAATCATTCTTGCAGTATACAAGAATAAAAGGCTTCCTCTTCTCCTATCCTGCAAGAAGCAATATTGAAAGAGATTCAAACAAGTATCATTGTGGAAGGGGCTGATCTACACTGAAGGCTAGCCCACATGGTCTCCTTGGCTACTGTTAAAGAACAATGCCTTTGGACCCAGCATGGTTTTTCCATCACCATTCAGGTGACAAGGCTGGGAAGACCAAGTAAGTGCCACCCCTGAACAAGAATGATCCCCAGGAGATATGCCATCCCTTATATAAGCAAGCAAGAAAAGAACGAGACAGGAACCAAAAAACAGACATTTTATATATCATGCCAAAGACCGCTGAGGGTAAGTAAAAATCTAAGAAATGTCATCCATCATCCATCCAGGCAATTGTCTGCTCTGACAGCTTATGCAGGGACCAAGGACATACTGCTAGAAATCTTTGGAGGAGGGGTACACTCTATGCCTCTGTGTCCTGAAAAGCAAGCTTTAAACTGGGGACACCCTTCAATTTCTCATCGGCAAGGATCTATTTATTTAACAATCATGCAAGAGTTTTCATAACTGTTTTGAATTTTTAATTTGCACTTGAAATAAGTATGAAAGTTAGCATGGGTTAGCCCAGTAGATTTCAAACAAAGATTTCCAGATCCCAGGCTTTGGGGAATACGTTTCATTTCCAGAGCCCCCAAGAACTCCTACGGTGAGAAAAATTCCATTATTTCAGTTCTCATATTGGGGTTCAGTAGATAATATATTTCATTGAAGAAACAATTCCACTATTTGGGAGAAAATCATAGAAAGAATAGGTTCATAAAAAAGTAAAAAGAATCAGAAGACTTGAATTTAATTAGCTGGTTGATCTTTAACAAACTCCTTCTCCTCTCTGAGTCACAATTTTCTCAACTGAATATTGAGGGATGAAAGTAGATAAACTCTACTATTCTTTCTAGATTCAAGATTTGTGTATCTATTTTGAAAGCCACAGGAATGCAAAATAAAAGTATACCTTCTTATTTCCTAGTGTGTCCTTTCCTAGGAGAAATTCTAATATTATTCTTTACTTCTGAAACACTCGTTTGTCTTGAGCTCCTTTCAGTCTCACAGGTGGTCTGTCTTTGCTTCATGACATTATTCTCTTTATTCCAAAATATAGAAACACATTTATATTTTTCAGCCAGCAATTCTTAAAATAAGGTAAAATTCTGAGCTTGTTTCCCAGGACTCTCCATATACACTCAGGTGTGCGTGCAACTTCAGACCCCAGTAAGCCCATTCATACACTTGTCATAAAAGAATTTTGTCTAACTCCACCCCTAGTGCATTAATTAATCAAATATTTGTAGACTCTCAATTAATGGCCACACACCTCTTTAGACTCTAAGGATGTCAAATAAACAGACACCATTTTTATATAGGATTGCATTTTATTTATCTAGGGGCTCACAAGCCAGAGAAAAAGATCTGTAAACAAGTCAAAAGCTGAAGAGTGGCAGCTATAGTGATATAGAGGTTAGACGAGGGTACTGACGTATGCAGAGTCATACAGATAACAAGATTCAGAGCCAGGGGCCCAGGTCTGTTGACTCTTTGCCCAATTTACTTTTCCTTTCATCCAAAGATCACTAAAGCTGCTAACACTTGGGTTCTACTTCTTTCTCTCAGAAGGACATTGGAGGCTTTAGAAGACATTTGCTAGTCCTTGACTGGTAGCATTAAGACACTAAATTACACTGACATGGTCCATAAATCACCAAATGAGTGAGATCCAGACAGTGGGCCAGTGTCAATAGGTTGCATCAAGAATGACAGTCGCCAAGATCAGGTTGGAGATATGCCGGCTACATATGGGGTCCAGCTAAACATCTGAGATGCTTCTTGTTTGTACACTGCTTAGGAAAGAAGAGGGAGGAAGGCAGTTCTTCTGCAAATTATGATGAGGACTATTATAAAACCAGTTTGGTTCAGGGAGTCAAACCCCCTGACTTCAAATAGCATGCCCTGCTGTGTACTTTGTGACTTGGACACCTTATTTCACTTTTTTAAGCCCGCTTTATAGGGTGAGCCTACAGACTGAATGCGATAATTTGCAGAGTGAGCTTAGCACTTAATAGAGTGTTCAGAAGATGTGAAGAGCATATAATTATAACAATCATTTTTTAATCTCATTTTGATTTCGCTCATTTTAGTTTACAGTATCTCATTGGAGGTGGGAGACATGTACTCCAAGTACATTTCATCACTGACATTGTTAAAGAAGACAAAATTTCATTCAGTTGTATTACTGTCTTTAAATTCTCTGCAAAGAACATACTAGCTATCCTACTTGGGATAGACCACTCACATCGTGGCACATCATGGAAATATTTTTTCATCAATATTCATGATTTGTTCTTCACACCAAACCTGCTAGTTAGGCAGAAGTATCTTCTTTTACAAATATTACAGCTGAGGCATTGAGGGATAAACTAATGACAGTAATATTATTAATAAGAATATAATGGCTACTGTTTGATAGTATTTACTCTATGTGCACTATGGCACAATCCACTTAAAATGTATTTCTACAATAAACTCTCACATAAACCCTGTGAAGTAAGCTGCTTGTTACTCCTTCTGCAGATGAGGAAACTAAAGTTCACAGAGATTATTCATTTTGCTGATGATAAGGGCGAAGCTGGAACCCAGGTATAAGTCGTTCTGGAGTTTCAGCTTCTCAGTCCTGAGAATGTTTCTCATTACCCAGTAACTCAATGGCAATGCCACATTTTGAATCAGGTTTCCTGCCTCTTTCTGCTTAGACATCCAGAGTCTTGGGGTATATTAGATAGCTAGGGTCCCCGTAATGAAATAACACAGAAGAATTGCTTAAAGAACAGAAATTTATTTTCACACACTTCTGGAGGCTATAAGTCCAAGATCAACGTGTCAGCCCTATTGGTTTCTTCTGAGGTCCCGTCTTTGTGGGGTGGAGATGGCCATCTCCTCCCTGGGTCTTCATATGGTCTTCCCTCTGTGTCTGTGTCCTAACCTCCTCTTTTTACAAAGCTTTCAGTCATATTGGTATACCATAACGACCTCATTTTAACTTAATTACTTCTTAAAAAACATTCTATCCTTGAATACAGTCATGTTCTGAAGTACTGGGGGTAGGATTTCAATGTATGAATGAGAGACACAATTCAGCCTGTAATATGGGAACATTAACTTTTATTAGTCTTTGGCCACCACAGTTTCTCTGTCAAAGGCAATGTTCTAGCTATTGCAAATATTCCCTTATTGTATAGAAAGCATCAGCTGTGACCCCAAACCAAAGACAATGTCAGTTCTCGTAAAACAAGTAGTGGTCTTGAATGGAAGAGGTTTAGAAAGGTTTGAACAGAAAGTGAAGCCTTGAAATAAAATAATTTGATACACAAAATCATTGTTATAAGCAAATTTACAAGCATTAACTTAGTTGAATTTGCAATAATGCTACGAGATAATTACTATGATAATATGCTGAGAAAGGGTAAAAACTGTCATAATTATTCTCCATTGAAATACTCGCCTTTGATAGAAAGTAAACTTTTCATTGACCAAGCAAATACTGAGCACATATAATGCATCAGGCACTGTGCTAGATGCAGAGGTGTCGAGGACTTTTGAATATGGAATACTTCAACAGGAATCAGGGCTAGGACCAAGAGGAGCATGCTCATTAAAGAAGAACTCATTGCTGGCCCGGAGATTCCACACACATCCTAGAGATATATGTAGAAGTCTTGGCCAATGGATCAAACCACCTTATTATTTTCTGTGTTTTCTTATGACAAGTACTTTTAAACTTCTCCTCATCAACTGAGACAAATGAGTTTGGCACACTAGCTCCCTTGGCATTTGAGAAAAAAAGCTGTTCATAGAAGTTATTGTCCCCTGATCCTCTATATCCCTCCATATACTCTGTTTGTATTAGTTGAAGCTCTGGCCTTACCTATCTGAGGCTCCAAGGTGAACTGTGATTGGATTAAACTGGTCGCAGGAGTCCATCTTCCTTTTCTGTATATAATTACCGAGATTGATGGCCACTCATACTTGTAGATGGGAGCAGAACTGGGACAGGAGCAGTTAAGCAGGATGTGTCTGGCACAGAACAGTAGTTTAAGCAGATCACGGCATTGTGTCCAGGAGGTCACGGAAACAGGCAGTGCCCGTCTGGTGGAAGTCAGAGAGTCGGTGGGACGAGAGGAGTAAGCAGGGCTGGGGATCTTCAATTCTTGGAACAAAACAATTCACTCAGTGCTCTATTGAGGGTTCATATCTTTCTCCAGAAATGTGAAATTGTTCAAAATCCTTAATCACATAGTTAAAATGTTTGGCTGTGAATTAGACACAGTCTTTAATATAATACTTGAAAGGCATTAACTTCCCCTTTCCTAACATACATGTAGTCTCCTTACATTCATAATACTAATCCCATCTTTCTGATTGTTAAATACTGTGAAATTTACTTAGACTGTTAGATTTTTTTCTCCACTGGAATTCTGCATATGGCCAAGCTCATCCAGCATGGAATCTGGTGAATTTTGTAGGTCAACTGGTACAAACTGTTCTGCAATTTTCCTTATTATTAAATGTTTTTATATCAGAATAAATTTGTCTTTCAGATTGGTCAGGTTGCTTGCAATTCTAATATGTCTTCCCAAGACTACAGCAATAGTTTCCCACATTCTCTGCTTCAAATAGAGCCTTATTTAAAAAAAAAATTGGGGGCAAGCATCATTAAGAATAGGATGAATAGATTCTTGCTGAGGAGAGGTAAGTCACTCCTATGGGAAGGAGACATTTATGATCTGGCATATGGTGAACATTCTCTTCAGTGCTAGTGATGGTAGGCACTTGTTGGGTGTAATTCACAATTAATTGTGCCCAACAGTTCAATAATAATTCAGATGGAAAGAGAAATGCGAAAGGATTCTTAGTTCCGGAGGCTGTATTCTTGGCAACAAATATCCCGAAACTAAGTTTCGCTTTTGGGCACTGTGCTGTATTTTTGTGTTTTTTTTTTCCCTCTTCTCTTTGTTTGTACCTCTCTCTTTTCCTTCCTTGGCTTTTAATTCTCTCTTTCTTTTCCTTTTTTTCACTTTTCAATCCATCTTTGAGATTCCCTCTCAGCTCCCCAGCCTTTTTTTGTATCTTATAGGCCACTGAGCTATCTCCGACTGAAGATTTCTCAATCTGGAAAGACCTAAGACTGTAGCTGGGCATGTCTCAGCATTTGATAACAGAGTTGGGAAGAATGACATTATTTTCTGCCTGCATCAGTGTGAGATGCAAACATACACAATTACTTACTTAATGATGATTCTCCCTGTATTCCTTTTTCTAAGTGTCCAGAATGAGCAGGTTGGGCGTAGTTGAAAGAGCAGGTAGGGATTCTTCCTATGATAGACAACCAACAGACATCCTTTACTCTGTCTACAATCTGCTGTAAGGAGAAGAGCAACTTCAGCAGTTTTTGCAAAATTACCAACACAGCAAGAAAGGCAAGCAAACAGATTGCTCAGATAGACTGACTCTTAATAACTAGATCTATCAAGTCCCAGATTTGCTGCTTGCTGGGAGACTTCAAAGTGGACCTGTTTTTAAATATTTGATTTCCCCAAATTAGGGAAAACCCCCTGAAACATTTAGCGTGTGGGCCATATTTCGAGAGACCCAGGGAGGCTCGCTTTGATGTCATTTTGGTGGCATGGTTTCACAATTTCTGCAAAGAGTCGTGTCATTATCTCGACTCCCTTTCTTTTGATTTATCTGTGAATTCGGTTTGGTTGCTCACTTGCCAACTGTTTGTATCTATGAACCTATCCTATACCCTGTTCTCCCCTCCTCTGTGTGCCAGGAAACTGCTATTGACCATCACTGGGCTCTTCTGCCCCATGCCTTCTGGTGGGTTCAGCCAATGGGAGGTGTTGGCAACACATGCAGAGGGCAGGGGAAAAATGAGGTTGGGGTATGTATTCCTCAGGTGTCTCCTTCTGGGTCACTATAGCTGAACTGCCTCCTGTTGCAGAAGATACTGCTCCTATTAGGTGGCTCTCTCCTACTGCTATCAACTAATCTCTCTGCAGATTCCTATCACTGCTTTATCACCTTGTCCCTTCAGACCCAAGGGCATTGTGAATACCATGCTCTTGCTCGTAGAGGTACTTTCTCAATCCTCTTTTTGTTCCTTAACCCTACCTACCTGATTGTTAACAGTCCATAGACTGAGCCCTCCTTAAACAGGCTTTGAATATGCCACTTGTTTGCTATTAGTACCCTAACCAATAAACATGAGGATCAGGGGTATTCGTTCAGTCACATGAAAACAGTAAAGGATGTCATACATAGGTAGATTTAAATTGACATATCTGTTGTAGAGGCTGAGATAGGTCAAATGCTTTACTCGAGGTCCTCTTCAGAATCTACACCCACATAATTCCCAAGTGTATTCCATGGACCATGAGCCTCATGGCTTTGCCATAGTCTAAAAGATGGAAATTACTTTACTATACTATACTATACTAATACTGTGCTATACTATACTACACTATACCATAGTATACTATACATATTTTGGGGAATCACAAAACATGATACCTATTTATAGGCTTTAAGAAATCCTATAGTCAGCAATTAGTTAAACTCAACTTTGTTTAAAGGAGAATTTACCACACATCATTGCAGAACTTTTTTCCCCTCCTTTCTCATAACCCCTCTGTATCCCATGGAAATAATGGCCTGTGAGATCCAGATTGGATTTCTCTGCTTCCTTAAGCATACTTGAAAAGAGGAGCACTTTAGCACTCTAGAGTTTATGTCTCCATCAGTGAAGCTCCCAATGAAGAGGGACCTGAACCTCTCAGCCCAGGTGTAATGATGGCAGGGAGATCTTGTCTGAGTTTTGCTGAGGTTGGGACTGTTAAAAAAAGAAACAACAGGCCCAGAATGGACTCATTTTTGCTAAGCCACATCAAGACTTAATACCTAACCTACTTGCAGTTTCAGCCTCTCCCAGAAGTGGAATTTTAAACAATCAGAAGGGAATTTCCTGATCTACTAGTGAGGTAAATCTGCAAGATAAGACCCTCTGCCTTCCCTAAGGAAAGGTAACCTTGCCTGAAATAATTCACCCTTTTAATTTCCTTGTCCCATTCTCTTGCCTATAAAAACCTTCCCATTTTATGCAACTCCTCAGAGTTCCTCTTTACTTGCTAGATGTGATGCTGTGTGATTCATGAATTATTAAATAAAGCCAATTGGATCCTCAAATTTACTCAGTTGAGTTTTGTTTTTTAACAGATTCAATCCAGTATGTCCATAAGGGTAGGGTCACATCCTTGAAGCATGGCTGCTGAGACTGATCCTTTGAGTTGGGGGATGTGCTGAACAACAGAAGCTCATACTAGCCTTTGCAGACACCTCCAAATACATTTACATCATTATTTTCAAAAGGCACAGCCTGGTGATTTGTATTGCCTAAGAAAACTACTTTTTGTTTAAGTATCTGGATATTTTCACTCTCCAACAATGACATACGTGAAGTCAAGACATATCTATACCAAAAATGCTCCCTTGAAAAGCAGATATTGGCTTTCCTGCCCCCCCCCCCATAGGTAGATGATTGTCCCTAGTCACTCACACACTCACACGCACACATACAGGAGCAGTGTTCAGCTCAGTACCCCTTATACACTGCTCTCTGTTTCCTCTGGTCAATAATGCCACTTAGCCTTACTTAATGCAGTTTCTGCTTCAGTCATCACAACTCAAGGTGAGAAATAAGGAAGGCAACTAGGACGTATCGAATACCTATACATGCCAGCTCCTTTATATCTTACTCCTTCCTCTGTTTCTCAATGTTCCCCACATGAGGAAACTGAGGCTTGGCACATTTATGCTACTTGCCCAGGGTTTTAAGGACAACAAAAGTTTTAAACCGCTGGCTGCCTTACCACCACTCATTCCTTTATTCCATGCATAATTGTTGCTGTCTGCTCTTGGGCATGCATTGTTGAGGAACTGAGATTACAGATTTTTTTTTTAATGCAACAGAGATGACTTAGATGCAGTCACCGAAGGATACCCATGGGAATATGGAGGCCACAAAACAGACAGTGGGGAATTCTACAGGAGCAATAAAAAAAAAAAAAAAAAAGGTAAGGTTTGAAAATGGAAAGTTTATTGGTAGACCATGCCTCTTCCAGGCAGAGGAGAGCAGCACGAGCAAAGACAGGTGGTATGGTTTGGCATGGTATGCTTAGGAAATTGTGATTCATTCAGGCTGGTTGAAATACAGTGAGGAAAAGGTGCATAGTGAGACATGAAGCTGATGCTGTGCACAGGGTTCTGATCTCAGAGGGCTTACAGACCATGCTAAGGACCTATCATATGGGCAAAATACATTGAGGAAGCCCAGAAGAACAGAATGCACGATGACCATGAGGATCCATGAATGCCGCACAGAGGAGACAGCATTCTGAACTTGGCATGGGGTGAAAAATGGAAAAGGCACAGTTACAACAACACATTCACTCTCAATTGTTCAAGTGCCTTTGGCTGAAAGTACACACTGAAAAGGCTGGATTGCAGAAGTATTTCCACATTCCATTTGCTTTAAATAGAGCATTCAGTCTAAACTTTGAACAAATGACCTGCCCGCAATTAACATTTTTGTCAGGGTCAACTCTATAGGTCAACCTAGAGATCTCTGGATGGGTGATAGTTTTCTCCAAGAGTACCCATAGAGGTTTTCCCTCCAAATCATGCTGTTTTCCAAATGAGTTTCCAGGGAAGTAAAATTAGTTTGTTTTCGGACCACTAATAGGAAGTTGCTTTTCTTTGCTCAGGCACCCCAAAGGGGTTGTAAACTTGGATGTTTACCACTGTTGCCGACTATGGCTATTGAGCTCTCTCAGGACTTCTTATCCAGAAACAGCTTCTGCAGTTCTTTTGTATGCTAATTGATAATGCTTATTTTTTAGTAATGCTTCTTTCTGCACACTATTTGAATTGGTTGCACTGTAAATTAAGAATCAGGAAGAGAGCAGTGCAGAACATCTGCAACTGGATGCAGCCTTCCAAAGGAAGGCAGGTTGTAAAGCTGCTTCAAAAAACCACTGAGAGATTTCAGCCTTTGGCTTCAAGTCTCCATCTTACAATTCAAAGAAGGAATTTTCTTTTTTTTAATTAATTTTTTTTCATGTTTCAAAATTTATTTTAGAGAAAGAGAGTGGGTGCACCTGAGTGGGGAGGGAGAGGGTTGAGGGTGAGGGGGGGAGAGGGAGAGGGAGAGAGAGGGAGAGAATCTTAAGTAGGCTCCATAGTCAGCATGGAGCCTGACACAGGGCTCAATCCCATGACCCTAGGATCATGGCCTGAGCTGAAATCAAGAGTTGGATGCTCAACCAACTGAACCACCCAGGTGCCCTCAAAGAGGGTATTTTCTTAAGAAGCCTCAACTAATTCCAAATCTTATAAAACAGAATTTAGGGGGACAAACAGAGACGAAAAACTTGTTAATATCTCTCAATTTGGCATTTGTTTCTCAAATCACTCATTTGCTGGTGAATCCATCCATGCAGTATATAATGAATATTGTACTATGTATAATATATTAAAACAGACAGTACTATATTGAGATAATCAGATGTTAACATTGCCCTTAAGAATTATTCCTTCAGACTATATTTTCTGAAGGCAAGTATTGTCTGTTTTGTCTACTATTAAGTCTCCAGATCCTAGCAACATGTCTGAAACCTGGTTGTATATTAGGAATTCAGATGAGTCTGATGATCCCACCACCTGTCTTTCCTTTGACCATACCACCTGTCTTTGCTCGTGCTGCTCTCCTCTGCCTGGAAGAGGCATGGTCTTCCAATAAACTTGCCAAAATAAAATCTCCTTATGATCACATCCGAACAAGCTATAGGGGTAAGGGAGATACTTGTATTTTTACAGAATACTTTTTGATTAATAGTCAGAGAAGCATGACACAATGTTCAATGTAAGTTCTGAAACAAGTTGTGTGGGAGAACATGAATTCCACTTCCAAATCCTGAATTAAGATGGCCTCTGTGCAGAAAATTCCAGCCCAGCTTACTTATCCAATTGCAGGTAACAGAATTGAAATAAAGAAATCTGAAAGTGGCAGATCTGCCCCAATTTTTCACGTCCTTGTAAAGGATTTTTTGCCACACGCCTGTATGGGGATGAAAAGGTCTAGAGGTGGTAAAGATGCCCACAAATATTTTGCCCATGTTCACCTACATCCCTAGAGCAAGTTTAGGGGGAGATTAACATCTGGGCATTAATCTTTGAACTCACAGTGACTCTGCCCAAAGGCAAACCAGATCTGATGAATACCTTAGGCGCTGCCAGTTTAAAGTAATTTCTTCTTTTTGAAGGGTTTTGACTAATAGGGTAGGAAGTTTGAACTTTCTCCTGTAGAAAAAAACAGAGTTGTGACACCCATATGGCAACCACAATAAAGGAAAAGCACAAAGGAATTCCTTTGTGATAAGGGAACAGTAGTGTATCCTGATTCTGGTGATGGTTCCATGCATCTAGATATGAAAATAAATCACATGGAACTTGGGGTGCCTGGGTGGCTCAGTTGGTCAAAGCGTCCAACTTCTCATGGTTGTGGTTTAAGCCCCATGTTGGGCTCTGTGCTGACATGTCAGAGCCTGGAGCCTGCTTCAGATTCTGTGTCTCCTTCTTTCTCTAGCTCTCCCTCGATTGAGCTCTGTCTCTCTCTCAAAAATAAATATACATTAAAAAAAAATTAAAAAAAATACATGAAACTACACAGTCACACACACAAAATCAATAATACTGAATAAGGTCCATAGTCTAGCTAACAAGATTATGCCATGGTGATTTCCTGATTTGATATAGTACTAGAGTTATATAAGATTGAGAGCAGCTGGGTGAAGGATTCTTGGGATTCTATGAACTATTTTTGAAACTCCCTTTGAATCTCTAATTATTTCAAAATACGGGGGAGGGGGGGAGAGGGAGAGAGAGAGAGAGAGGCAGAAATGACCCCCTCCTCCCTCAATTAAATGCTAATGCTCCAGGAAGATGAGACTTCCTGCATTATGATAAATTGCAATGGGGAAAGACCAGAGGCTAAGTGTCCATATGGAAGCTCATGCCTTTTTCCTCTGTTAATACATTAGCAAAATTCCATTTTCCTAATTCAAAAATTTGACTCTGGGGAGAGAGAAGTAAACACATCACAGACAGAAAAAAAAAAAGATTTTAATGTAAAAATAATCTTTTTAATCATGTCTTCAAGTTTGGTACACCCCACGAGAGTAGCCTGCAGCCAGAAGGAAATCTGTGTATGCCAAGGAGGTTGTGTTTAGAAAGTTTAGAATAAATTCCTTTGAAATTTACAGATGGTATGAAGGCAACTGTCAATTTCTCTGCATCACAATCTTTATTATTCTTTAATAGCACATCACCTTTAGTTAAAGGCTTTATGGACCCAGGACAAAATGTAACCTGGGAGGAAAGTAGCACACAAGAATAGCAACTTCATGCAAGGGAGTTTTTAACATCCTAATATGCTGTCACACATATTTTTTCCATTTTTGCAATTATAATTATTTGATGGAATTATTGATCGGGCATTTAATTAGCTGGGAGAGATAGGTAGATAATAGATAGATAATAGAGCGATAGATAATAGATTGATCGATCAATAGATAGATAGATAAAGATTTTATTAGCTTCCTTTTACTCTGAGGAAAACAAGGCACCAAGCTTTGAGATGCCTCTGTCACTGATCTCGTACTGAACCAGGGCAGCACTGAGATTAGAGTCCTGCTCTCCGTAAGAGCCTTAGCCTTGACTATTATTCTCTGTGACCAGGCTGAGCTTTGGTTTCCAAGAAGCGTGATAACAAATGCATTATGCCTAATGATGCATGGAAAAAATGAGCCTAACTTATGTGTTCTCAGAAAAATGAGAAGGTACATATTTTTCACACATTTGGCAAATAAAATTGCAGCCATTTGCATGGAGCTTTCAAACAGATCTCATTTCAAAAATGTTAAACTAATAGAAGCTGCAACTGTCCATGATTGCATTCAGAGCCAATCTTTAGGGCTTGCTGCAAACTGAGGACTTTCCTGGACAACAAATACATACCACCAAGGTCCCTTCCCAAATACTTGGTTTCTCCAAACATGCCACATAATGTTAATTTTTAGATAAACTGATCGGTACAAGAGAATATATTTTCAAGAATATGTTTACCTAATTCACTATATTGGTGTCATTACAGTATTAGGGAAATACAATCTTGTCAATAAAGGGCGGAGGGTTAACTGGGTATCATCATGGAAAAAAAATTGAGCTCCTATCTCATACCTTACACAAAATTAAATTTCACACAGACTACCAACGTAAGAGTGAAAAATAAACAATAAAGATTTCTGAGGAAATCGTAGGAGAACATTTTTTTTAAAACCTGGAACAGGCAAAGATTTTTTTACACAGAAAGATAAAACAACTATCAAAAAATATATAGATTGATCTATAATAAAATTAAGTACTTCTGTTCACCAAAATATAGCAATAAAAAAGTACAAACTCAATATCGGTGTGTGAAAAGGCATTTGCTATGTCCTACAGCGTCCTACAAATGAATAAGAACATCTACAAATAAATAAGAGAAAAGAAAGACACATCAGGCACAAAAGACTTGAATCCGTACATAATGAAAGAAGATATATACATAGCCAGCAAACAAGTTGATCAATTTCATTGGTAATCGGGGAAAAGACAAATCAAAACCTTAGTGAATCCAGCCACCAAAATAACTAACAGCAACAACAACAAATGCTCATACACTGCCAGTGGGAGTACAAACCAGACCGGATGCTTTAGGTCAAAGCTGAATATATGCCTAACTTGTGGCCCAGCGACTGAACTCTTTAAGTACACACTCAGCTGAAATACATTCATACATCCACTGTAAGACAAGTCCTAGAATACTCATCTACATCTTATCAATCATAGCCCCACATTGGAAATTATCAGTGTTGCCATCATCAGAATAAAATACTAGTACAGATGGTCTCAAATTTACAACAGTCCAGTTTATAATTTCCAGACTTTACAATGATGCAAAAGCAGTATGCATTCAGTAGAAACCATAATTTGAATTTTGATATTTTCCTGGGCTGGTGATAGGTAGTAGATATGCTCTTGCAATACTGGGAGCAAGCCACAGCCACCAGTCAGCCATGTAATCACCAGGATAAATAACCGATGCACTTACAAGCACCTGTACCCACACAAGCATTGTTTTTCACTTTCAGTATTCAATAAATTACATGAGATATTCAACACTTTGGTACAAAACAGGCTTTGTGTTAGAAAATTCTGCCCAGCTATAAGCTAATGTAAATGTTCTAAGCATGCTTAAGGTAGGCTGGGGTTAGCTATGATCGGGTTAGATGTACTAAACGCGTGTTACTTATTTAAGTGTTTTATTTATTTTTGAGAGAAAAAGAGAGAGTGCATACACACGCGTGGGGGAGGGGCAGAGAGCGAGGGGAACAGAGGATCCGAAGCAGGTTCGGCACTAACAGCAGTAAGCCTAATGCAGGCTCAAACTCACAACCATGAAATTACGATGTCAGATTGTCAACCGACTGAGCCACCCACGTACCTCTGAATGTATTTTAACAATATTTTCAACTTATGATGGGTTTAACAGGACATAACCCCCACCATAAAGCCAAGAAGATATGTATAATCACAGAAAGGAATATTATATAGCAGTGAGAATGAAGATCCAGAGATCCACACAGGAATTTGAATCAATATCATGAATATAATATCGAGCAAAAGAAATAAACTAGACTCAAATGAATATATACTTATATGCCTACATTTATATACAGTGTTTTTTGAAAAGGCCCATGTAATACTGTTAGAAGTCAAAGAAAACAGTTTCTTTTGGGGTGGTAGGAACAGAGAGAACACAAAGGAGAGATTGGAGAACTAAGATAATTTTTTTGTTTCTTGATCTGGGAGATGGTTGTATGGGTTAGTTCAATTTGTAAAAATTCATGAAGCTATATATTTATGCTATGTGATCAATTGTGGATGCATATCACACTTCAATTTTAAAAGATTACCCCCTGGAAGGTTTTCAGATTTGCCACTTTGCTTGACTCCATTCAGTTCACTCATTCATGCATTCAGCAGTGATTTTGAGACTCTATCAAGTGCTAGATGCGTTTCTAAGAAATGGGGTGGCTCCTGGGAGTCATCTGTGAGGTTTATCCCTCCTCTAGTCCAGGTTTTCAATTTTTTTTTCCCCTTAGGTTATGGAAATACTCCCCTTTGATCTCAGTCTTGTCTCCTTCATATCCACTCTCTGCATTATTGATGAGGTCATCTTTCTAAAATACAATACCCTTCATGCCCTTCCTGGCACACAAGATAAGATTTCAGTTCCTGCATAGTAATAAAAAGAAATAAGAATAATAATCTGGCTAACATTTATTGAACTAATATTATGTGCTAGTGATTATGTTTATACTTAATCATAAAAATTGGAATCTGTCTTAGAGTCTGTATCATTGATTGCACTTTACTGATGAGGACTCTAAGGCACAGTGAGGGTATCTCACTTGCCTAGTACAGCAAGTACGTGAAAGGACAAAAATTTAAGCTGAGTTAGATCTGTCTGTGGAGTTAATGCTCAACCTAATTTTACCAATTAGACTCTTCATGGAGTATTCCTATCTCATCCCCTCCAGGCTTCTCCTGAAAATTCTCCCTTGCTTGTAGTGCCCTGACTTCTGACCTTGCTCACTCATGCTCCTTCACCCCATGGCTCACAGGTGTCCACCTCGTCTCTTTTTCTCCAACCCTTTCTGCTACCGTAGTCACCTTCCTCAGTACAGCTCCTCATGCAGTGTCCTTGCTCAAAAATCCTCAATGGTGGGGCGCCAGCATGGCTCAGTCAGTTAAGGGTCCACTTCTTGATTTCAGCTCAGGTCATGATCTCACGGTTCGTGAGGTCGAGGCCCACATCAGGCTCCGTGCTGACAGCATGGAGCCTGCTTGGGACTCCCTCTCTCCATCTCTCTCTGCCCCTCCCCTGCTCGTGCTCTCTCTCAAAAATAAATAAGTACACATTAAAAAAAAAAAAAAAAAAAACAACTTCAATGGCTCTTTTTGCCAACAGGTTAAAGGCCAGAATTTTACATCTAAATGTATCGGCACTTCATAAGGTGGCCCAGTTGCCTAATGACTCCCACACACTGCCTGCACATTCATCAAACTCTTCTGTCCAATTAAATTATTCATGATTCCTTTTCATTCTCCATGCCTTTGCTCTTCTGATGCCACTTTTCTTGAATCACCCCCCTCCAGCTCTAAAGATCCATGTCCTACCTCTCCTCAAGTCCCACTGAAATAGCAGCACCTTCTTCAAAGAGTCTGCCCTTAAGCCCGCATCCTCCCTCATTCTTCTCAAATTAGATTAGGTGCCCCTCCTCTGGCTTTGTGCACTTTCTGTTTCCACCTATCACCACACCATTATAATTATTCCTTTGTATGGTGACAGAATACTAGAAGGCCTCTACCTTCATACTACCCCCCACACCCCAAACACACACACATGCATACAATTTTTAGAGCCTCGAACATAGAAGATGCCCAGGTCAAGTCTGATGAACTAAACTGAGGTGGAGCGGCTGTAGGAGCCTGATTTCAGGCCCTCACGGGCAAACATGGGCATTTGCATTTATACAGTGCTTTATGTTTACAAAATTACCTTTCTGTGCTTTATTTCATAGAGTCTTCTTAAAATTATTATCACCATTTACTTTATTGTCAAACTGAGGCTCTGGGATATGGATTTACCCAAACGAAGTAATACAATGTTATAATAGAAATTCCAGCCGCCCCCCAGGTAGTGAACTAGAAAGCCTACCCATAAGAATGTTACTTTTGACAGGAACATAAAGGAAAAAAAAAATGAGGAGACACTTTTTTTGTTTGTTTTTAAAATATTTTTCCTGTCTTTAGTTCACTGTGGGATCTTTCAGGTCATTTTCTGCCAACTTTCAGATAAAAGGTGAGTGACTGTTATCAAAATTGGGTCTCTGGTGTTTGTTTTTATTATTTTCCCTTCCTCTTTAAGGTCTGCAGAGTGAACTCCCTAGAGTCAGGAGGACACACAACAGACATTATTTCAGCAGGAGACCACGGAGAAGATAAACAATAAACAACCGGGAAGAAGACAGTTGTAGGAGTCATCCAGACAAACTTCCTTTCTTCTGAACTCCTGGCTGCACAATCTCAGTACATTCATTCAAGGGCCCCAGAAAGAAAGCTGCAATTCAAGAAACCTGGTTGGGCTTCTGGGGCTGAAAAGCATGAGCTCAAGATCAATCTCCTACACTACTAAGGATGGTTAAAAAATATACCTATGTCCACTGTATTTTATATGTATTGATTTAGTAACAATTAAGTGCCCAAGCATTGTACTAGGTGCCACAAAGAGATTTAGTCTTTTGCTGTTATGGAGCCCACAACCAAGTGACTAACATAGCTGTAAGTGTATTAAACAGCTCAAATCTATTATAAAATGCAACAGGAATGCAACACAGTAATTGCCTTCTTGCACATTTTTTCCAGAAAAATGAAAATCTTTGTTTATACGCGAATGTTCATAGAACCTGACTTGTAATCACCAAAAACTGGGAGCAGAAACACCTTCAGATATGGTTCAATGTGGGCGTGAATTGCTAAACAAACTGTGGTGTGTCCATACCATGGAAAACTACTCAGTAATAGAAAAAAGAATTAAAAAAATGATACATGAAAAAATTCAGTTTTTATCTCAAGGGACTTATTCTAGTAAAAAAAAAAAAAAGCCAATTCCAAAAGGTTACATTTACTGTGTCACTCTCTATATAGCATTTTGAAATGACAGAATTATAGAAATTGAGAACAAATTAGTGGTTGTTGGGATTAGGAATGGCTCAGGGTTATGCATAAGGAGAGGGAGGTGGATGTAAAAGGGCAGTGCCTGGGACTCTTGTAGTGATGGATTACTCCATGTCCTGTCCATGCTGGTCCATACATGAACCTATATATATGATAAAATTACATGGAACTAAACACACGTACACATACGCACACGTATCAGTAAGACTGGGGAGATATAGATAAGCTTGGTGGAGTATATCAGTATCAATATCCTGGTTGTTGTGATTTTGCTAGAGGTTACTCTGGGGAGAACTTTGGTAAAGGATTCATAGGACCTCCCTGTATTACTTCTTATAATTCCATATTATTTTACAATGATCTAAAAATAAAACAGTTAAAAATTCGATTGAGTTCTAAAAGAATATGTTTGAAAGGATTAAGGTATATGACAGAGGAATTTGTTCTAGCCTGGGGAAACCATTACAATCTCTGCTGAAAAGAGGACATCTGACCTGAGGTTGGAAGAACGAGGCTCTGTTACCTGGGCAAATAGTGAAGGGATTCTAGGGAGGAGGGAGCATGATGTGTTCTAAGAACTGAAAGTAAGGATACTGAGTAGTATACGATAAACCAAAGAGGCAAGCAAGGTTCAGGCCATCATAGGCCGTTTTAAGGGTTGGCTCTTTATTCTGTGTTTAGAATGCTGTTGTACAAGGAATGCCATAGGTTTCTCTGGGCAACTCCAGGAAATAAATCTATCTCCCCCAGAAATACCAAGGGGATATTTTTTTTATTACGACTTTCTAAAAAAACCAAAGCTTTGTGGATTATTGTTTCAAATGAGGCTATGTTATAAAATAATGTATTTCCCTTATCTGGAAATATTCAGAGTAGTTGACCATTGTAATGTTGGACATATATAACAATTAGGAACAAGATTGAAATAGACAATGTCTAAATTTCCTTTCCATTTCTATGAGATGATGTCTTAATGTGCATTTTGCACATTTAAAGATTAAAGAAAAAAAAGGTCAGGCAGAATTGGGTATAATATCTGGAACCAGATGATAGCATCTTGGATTGATTTAAGGAATGGCTCTAATGAGTTACTGTAGCATTCATGTTGCAAAATCCTGAAGTGTGACGAGTGGCAATAGGCATGACACCACAGAGGATTTCAAACATGGGTCCCCGATCCTTATTCTCAGGGGTCATCTCTTCCCCTGGGTGGACGAGTCCTTTCTTAATGGTCTGCATTGCAGGCTACTCATTCTGGAGTGGGTTATAAACACAAGCCCTCCTATTAATTTCAAATGATGCATTTCTATCTCTGGCTATGAATAAAACAGATCAATGCCACCCGCATGTTTTATTGGGCCTCCTGCGAAATGAATCTGTAGGGAGACAGCCGGCAGGATGGAGTTGACATGCAGATGAGATTTGTAAGTGAGGACATATTGATTATTTCCATCTCAGCTCAGGCAGTAATTCCACCCAATGCCGCTTCCCCTGTTTGAGCTCATTATTTATGCCATAAAAACACTATCTCAATGATAATAACAGGCTTCATTTACAAGCCAGAACATAAAGCATCAGCGCTTAAGATTTCAAGAGGTAGGAGAAGAGGGAGAGAGAAATTTAACAAGTCCTAGGGAGGCACAAAACTGCCAAGGCTCATCTTGCAGCTTTTACTCTCTCCAAAAGCAAGAGTGGGAGCAGGCACTGGATTACTGGACTCTTTATTAATAACTCCAGTACAAGGGTTGGATTGATGGAGCACTCTGAACTTTCTCCACAGTGAAACTTTCCTATTGGTACCTGGTTTTTACTGTGCCATGCCACGCCTCAACGTATGGAGAACATTTTGGGATACCTACTTGTGTTTGTGCTTGACAATTTTCAAATATTCATCTGAATGTCTATTCACATGGAATCACATTCAGCAGAAATTGAACAGTTCTTCAAATAAAGGAGTTTTCTCCCCCAGTGGGTGATTTTAGCAGCTAATATGCCTATATCTATTGTTTTGCCATCAATACTTTTGAAATTGTTTTCACCTAAACCCAATACAGGTAATTCCATTCAGGTCAAGTATAAGTCATGTTCCTTTCATTATTCTTGGGAACTGCTGGCATTTCCCCATTAGGTAAAACATAGTCCCTGCCCTCGGGAATTTTTTGCTTGGGAGTCAAACACACAGCAAGAAGGTCCAAACACACATGGAGGTAGAGTTTAGGGAAGAAAGAAATAATTACAACAGATTGACATGGGAAGACTCGCAGTAATAGATGACTCCTTAGCTGGGTCTTGAAATTGGTAGTATTCTGCCATATTATATTGTTTTGTAAGAAAAAAAAATATGCTTAACTCCCTTTAGTAAAAGAGTAATATATTTTATTAGAGAAATTTGAAAAAAATATATAGCTATGGAGGAAAATAAGAGATTTATTGATTATCTCAGTATGATTATCTCATCATACTGAGATGACCATCACTGACAGTTTAGGATATGTTCTTCTATACCTTTTCCTATTTAGATTTGTTTCTTTAAAGTAAGGCTTCACACCCAGCTCAGAGCCCAGTGCAGGGCTTGAATTCATGACCCTGAGATCAAGACCTGAGCTGAGATCAAGTGTCAACCACTTGACCCAGGCATAACTTCTTTAGATTTTATACACAAAAATGGATGCGTATTTTACATAATATCTTGAATCTATGTCTTTTCCACTTAAGAATGTGTTTTGAACATCTTTTTAGGTAGTGGCACAGTCTCCATTTTTTCTAATGACTACAAGTTTTCCTTGTCTCATACCTTTTTCCTAATATTGGACATTTAATATTAACAATGTTATTGGGATTAAAAACAATATTCCACTGAATATCCTAGAAACTAAGTCTTTATTCATATCCATGATGACTGCTTTCAGATAAATTCCAAAAATCTAGGAATTCCAGGTTAAAAGGCATTTTAAACATTCTTGATAGATATAGCTATGTCATCGTTGAAAAACAATCAATCAATCTTTCTGCCCAACAGTAGCCTAGGAGTGTGACTTCTTAGACAGTGTTTTTGACAGGCAGAGTAGATAGGGAGTGTTTTGTCAACTGATCAAATAACCCTGGCAGGAGTGATGTAAATATTTGGTGGTATTCAGGCTTTGTGTCTGGGTGTTAGCTAGAGACAAGGTTGATAAAAAAAGCTTTAGAGCAAGTGAGTGAAAATGAATTTGCTTTTCTTACTTGGTAGCAACAACCAGGCACTGACAAATGTTTTAAATGATTTTTACTGTTATTATAAATAATATATGTGAGTGACAAAAACAAATCTGAAAAGCACAGAGGATATAAAATAAACAATAGTAGTTGCCCCAAGCCCTTGATTTAGTTCCCTTCTACAAATGTAACCAATTAATAGTATTGGCCAACTTCCCAAAATTTGAGTTACTTAAGAATGCTTTGTGAACTCAGATTTTTTTTTTAATTTAATTTTTTTTTTTTTTTTTACCAAAATTCAATCACTTTTCTGATTGGTCAATCTGAGAAGAACGAATTAGGCATGCTTGTCTCAGCTTTTGTTTTCTTTTCTTTAAAAAGTACAGTTTCAAGTAGCATGCACTGGGAAAGGTCCCTACAAAAGCAAGCAAGGAAGCCCTGTCATGGTTCAGGGCAACAGCGGGCATTAGAGGAAGCCAATCTACCTGTAGATATAAGCCACATTCTCTAGCACAGGTTTTATTGGTCTTCTAAAGAGGCTATCTTGGTCTCCATATATGCTATTTCTTTTTTTTTTTTTTAATGTTTTTATTTATTTTTGAGACAGAGAGAGACAGAGCACGAGCAGGGGAGGGGCAGAGATAGAGGGAGATACAAAATCTGAAGCAGGCTCCAGGCTCTGAGCTGTCAGCACAGAGCCTGACGCGGGGCTTGAACTCACAGACTGTGAGATCATGACCTGAGCTGAAGTCGGACGCCCAACCGACTGAGCCACCCAGGCGCCCCAACATATGCTATTTCTTGTCTTATTTCTCATTTGATTCTGAACTCAGGCAGGAGAAAGGTGTGCTATTTGCTGGGTGCTCTCTCAAAGAACCCAATGCACATTGATATAGAAAATTTAGCTGACCAGTCTTCAGTTGAGCAATATTTATGTTGTTTGCAGATTAAACAAACCAAACAAACAAAAACACATACACAACATAGCAACATACTTTTGTAAGTAAATATGAGTATGTATTTAAGGTACACCCTAACAAAAATACTCTATGAAAGGGTATACATTCTTTAAGTTCTGATATAGCCAGACTGACTATGTTTTACAAATTTACAGTCTCATTAATAGTTAATGTGAGATCTAGTTTTCTCAATCCTTGCCAATATGTACTAGTCTCAAATATTTATCTATACCATTCTGATAGGTGACAAATGGCATCTCATTAAAATTTTAATTTGCATTTCCTTAATTTTGTGTGAGACTGTGCTCTTTTTCAAGTTTATTGTCCATTTATATGATTCCTTCTGTGGACTGTCTGTTCATCTTCTTTGCCCATTTTTCCATAAGTCATTTGTCTTTCTCTTATTGATTTTTAAGAGCTATTTGCATATTAATAAAGTCAGCCATTTCTCTTTATTATGTGCTGCGAATATTTTCCCATTTATTATTTACCTTTTGATTATATGTAAATATTTTTGTCTTTATGTCAAGTATCATGTAGTCAAACTTCCAACTGCTTTTATGATTTATATACATTGAACTGTTTCACTGACCAAATGGTCCTTGAGAAGAGATACCACTTGAATTGAAAAAGAAAAGATAGAAACACAGACATGAATTGGAGGAATATTACAATCACCTTAATAAGTGGTCAAGACTATGGTAATAGCAAAGTAATAGAGAAGGAAATCAGGGTAAGTTGTTTTTTTTTTTTTAAAGTAGATGTTAAGGAAGAACAGAAGGTGAGTAACAATAAGGGTAAAATTCCAAACTTAAGTATGTAAATGGAACTAGGAATTGATACATTTTATCCAAGGAAATTCCTTTGTTTTCCAAGTCTTCCATGAACTGCATGAATCTGAACTTGGAAACAATTCTAATAGACATATCCAATGCATGCTGCTACTCACTTTGCCAGATGTCAACTATTTCTTTTATTCTCCTCAGAGAATAAGAATTTAAATAAAATAAATAAAGTAACATTGGCATAATAAAGGACTGTCCTAGGAGAGTATCAATTTCACAACTATGCTATTATTTATTGATGAATGGTATGTCTCTTTAATAATTTTATATAGTATTCCTTCACAATGCTGATATATTTATTTATGAATATTTACCATTCATCTGTATCTTAGACCAACAACTCTGCGAGGACAGGGGCTTTGCCCATTTTATTCACTATGTCTCTTGTGCTTAGCACAAAGACTATACAGACTAGGAAACCAATTAAGTCCTTTTATGTGAATGACTAGTAGATACCATTCATATAATATTTCTTCAGGTTTGAACAAAGTTTTGGTACGCATAAAATATATCCATGTACTGAGTTTTATTTGGATGTTGAATGTCACAATAACTCTGTGGGTTAGGTTTTATCTCCATTTTATTGAGGAAGAAATTTAGGCTTAGATATGCGACATGACATTTCTAAGATCACACGAAGAGTGAAATAATTACTCCATGCTACGACTTCATCCAGTGATTTTTCCACAATGTCATGCTTCAAGTTTAGAATCATATAAACTTCAATATGAAAAGGTTAAAAACTTTCTAAATGCTGCCAGACTCGGTAGTTCATAAAAATCTATGTTGTTGTGTACAAATAATGAAATGATAATACATCTTCATTAGGTAGTTCATTCCATTGCTGTGGTGAAGGGTGTTATTTACTAATTATAAGTTCATTATTGAGAATACACTGTAAGTGTGTCACTGCATTTATTTCCCCTTAAAGTCAGTATGAAAAGAACATAGCCTTATGTTGGAGAAAGAAGGGTTCCGTTTGGTTAGAGAGATGATTATATTAAATTATAAGCTGCTATGATTAAGTACAATTGTAACTACTAAGTCAACTGGGTGTGCCAAGAAAGTAGGGTTTCTATGGCACTGCAAATTGGACAAGAAGCTACATCTGATTTCAGCAGAACTTGATCACTGGGGACCACTGTTGCTTATTCAACAATATGCTGTGTACTGGGCCATCTAATGAGAGCCAGGGATTCCACAGTAGAGAGGAAGGGCAAAATCTCTGCCCTCAGATAGCATATATTCTAATAGGATGACATGAACAACGTACTGTAGACAACTGACATACTAATAAAGCATAACATCTTCTGATTGCTGCTACAAAGGAAACGTATTCAGTGATAAACTAGAGAATGACAAGGTATGAGAAAGATATACAATTGATTGATCAGGGAAGTCCACTCTGAGGAGGTGCTAGCCAAGCTAGATCTAAAGATTGGGCTATGAGATATATTATAAATATACTCAAGGAAGAGAAGAATAATGTGTCAAAGTCTAGTAGCAGGAAGCTTTATGTTCACAAAACAGAATGGAGGTTTTGAAGCTAGAGGATAAGAAGGAAACCACGATGTGATGCAGTCAAAAGATCAGCAGGAACAAGATCATCTAAGGGCACAGAAACATGGTAAAAAATCTGGTTTATCTTTATTAAATGAGAAATCATTGAAGAGTTTTAATTTTTTCTAATGTTTATGTATTTTTGAGAGAGAGAGAGAGAGAGAGAGAGAGAGAACAAGCAGGGGAGGGGCAGAGAGAGAGGGAGACCCAGAATCAGAAGCAGGCTCTTGGCTCTGTCAGCACAGAGCCCTATTCGGGGCTAGAACCCACCAACTGTGAGATCATGACTCAAGCTGAAGTCAGTGGCTCAGTCAACTGAGCCACCCAAGTGCCCCATCATTGAAGAGGTCTAAATAGATAGACACTATGATCTGATATATTTTCTTCTAATTTATGATATCTAGAGTGAAAGATTGATGATGTTAGGAGAGATGGACATCAGCAAAGTCCAATGGGAATCAGCAAATTTAGAGCTAGACTCTAGTTTAGAGAGAGAGAGAGAGTAAACTCACTGTCAGGGCTTTACCAAACAGTAAGTGTTGCTGATGGTAAGCTCCTGGAAACACCTGTGCTTTGAAGAATCTCTTCTAGCCTCTTGTCTCTAAAATTGATCACAGCACATCCTGGCCACTTAGCCATGAGAGGTCTGAAAATTACCACTGGGGAATTAGAGGGCTTTATTACAGCTTATTCTTTACTCAAATGAATGAACGAATGAAAGAACACATAAGCAAACAAACAAGCAAACAAAACTACTCTCAGGGTTTCAGCTGAAGATGAAATATGGATCAAAGCAGTAATTTCAAATTACAAGGTAGGAGGAAGATATAAAACAGATTCATCTGGAAAGTTCACTCTGAAGAGGTGATAGTTAAGTCAGATCTAGAGACTGGGCTAAGAGATAGATTAGAAATATATCCAAGGCAGAGCAAAATAATAGCTTATCATCAAAATCATTTGGGAAGCTTTGGAAAGATTAAAATTTCTAGGTCCCACTTTTGCAGATTCTAACCTACTGATCAGTAGGGCTTTATGCCCAGGAATCTGTATTTTTTAAAGTTCCCCATTAAATGTTGATATTCAGCCAGGTTTAAGAACCATTGAATTAGATAAGCTTGCCAAGTCCCTTTCAACCCAATGAGTCTGTAAATTATCAAACTACAGTGAAACCAACATGGGACTATTGCTAGATGGTGCTAATGTGGATTGCCAAACTGTTTCATTTTAAATTTCATTTGAGGAGAAAGCCAAATGATATTAGCAAATAGAAAAAAAAAGTTATTGGCACCAAATTCTCCCAGCTGCTATGCATTGAAGGCACAAATTACTATATATATTCTGATTGTCTGAGAGAGAAAATGCATCTACTAGGGAGACATGACTTACAGTCGAGGGAGTGTCTCAGCACTGGGAGAAGGCGCTTAAGATCATCATACATTATTTTTGTAAAACCCCCTGTGTTGTCACTATAGAAGAAAATTTTGCTCATTTGCTGGGGTGTCTTCTAGCTATCAGTTGTGCTAAGTAATAAGGAAGCTGATGTCAAAAGCATACCATAAGCTCAAGGTCACACAATGAGTCACTGGCCAAAATGGTTTCCAGTCATAGGCTCTACATTCTTAATTATGTTATTAACCTCCCAAGACAAAGTAACAGCACAAACCAACAGAACAGAAGTATCCAATTTTTTAGATTGAAATTATATGGCTTTTCTGTACCAGAGTTAAGTCTTCCTGGGAAAAGTGATAAACTCCAGAGGGAGAATAGTACTGCAAAAATCTTTTGCTTATAAATTTTTTGTTTTTTTCTACTCTGATGTCATAATATTTGAAACACCACCATTGGTGACTCTTTAGGGAGGGAAAAACTATATCCATATTAGGCCACAATTTTTCTGGAATCCCTGGGTAAGATATTATAGTCTGTATTTTATACATGTACTCACTACTTGCCATCATTTCAATAGTTTTAATTATTTGTTTATTCAACATATGTATATAGAGAACCTGTTATACATAAGCCACCATAATAAACACCAAGAGTGCAATGGTGACTAAAACACAAATTCTACTTTTAAGGAAATCCTAGCAAGGATGGCGGCTGGGTCCTATGCTTATATAGATACAAAGAGTGGGTGATATGTCTGTTTAGACTCTGTCACCTTTTAAAAAAAAGAAACTTTCTTTTTGGGATGGTCTAGTAACAGATTTTAATTTCCAAAGATGATCACAAAACATTTTCCATCTCACATGCTCCTTATATGTTCCCTTTTGAAACACTCTCTCGGAACTCAGCTCTCATTCTCTGAATAGCCCAAGTCACATGGTTTGACGCACATACTTGTCATCTGGTTCACAATTCCAGTTAAACTAAGACTTGGAGACATCCCTGTCCAGGTTTCAGACATGTAAGAAAAGAAGCCTATAGGTATTTCTAGCCTCCAATTGTTCAAGATTTCCCAGAGAAGAGCCCAAACTTCACAGGGCAGAGATCAACTATTCCCATTATATTCTGTATGGAGTCCTTTCCCCCCCCCCGCTCCAAATAATAATAGCTAGTATTTATTGGACTCTTAGTCACTGTACTAAGTGATTTATATAACTAGCTCATTGCTCATTTAGTCCTTAAGATAACTATGTAATGTTGGTCACTTTTCATATTTCTGTATTACAGATGATGAAACAGGCTTATAGAGGACATGAATTGCCCAAGGTGATGTAGCTAGTCAACGGTTGGGTGATGGAGCTAGTCAACAAGTATGGTTGCTTGTCTCCATGCTGACATTGCAATTTATTTAACTGACAGACATTTTAATTTATCAATCTGTATGAGTATCTGGCTGAATTCTTGATTAGACAGAGTCCAAAAGCCTAATAAAATGGTTGATGTTTTACATTACAGTGTTTGAGATGGCTTATTATGCAGCAATAGGTAACTAGAATAAGCATTCCCCAATCCTACTGTTAGTTATAACCGATTCCACATCCCTCGAAGATCAGTTTCTTAGCCATTCCCACAAGAAGGGAATAGGGACATTTATAGAGTACCTATATTGTGCTATACTGTACTATGTGGTTTGCTTTAGGACAGTAGACATTTCCATTCTGAACCTCATTTTCCATATGACCACATTTATTTTGAGCATATTTACTCTAAGCATGAGAAATGCTCAGAGACATTACCTGTAGTGTCCCCTTTTTTGTTCACTATACTCTTTAGGCTGCCTGTCTCACACTCATCCTTCAGGTAATCAGCCTAGATTTAACTTCCCCTGGAAAATTTTCCATGATCTGTGCTGTTATGCCCAGAATTCGTGATCCCCAAAGACCACTAGGGAGCTGAGTCCGATGCAAAAGCAAAAGAGCCTTTATTCGAGCTAGCTCGAGCTCAATTCCCTACCTGCACCGAGGCAGCGGTGAGATACCAGGGAGAGAGAGCGAGTTTCAAAAGCACAAAGGTTTTATAGGAGTCTAGGGGCAGTCGGTGAGGTAATGGCTGTGGCCTCGGCCGATTGGCTGGGGAAGGGTCAGAGTCCTGTTACGCAGGTCGCTGGGCGTGTTTTGATCCGGAAGTTTGAACGGGTGAGCGGGAGGTTACTCAAGGGGAGGAGGCGCGGTCTGAGGTTTCTGCGATTTTCCCGGAAAAGGGGTCATGTCGGGGACATAGTCACCCAAGGTGGAGGACACAGAACAAGATGGAGTCGGCCGGCGTAGGCCCACCCTTTCAGTGCAACTTAATTAGGTAGTTTCCTCTGGGTTCCCAATGCATCATATATTCAGTCATTGCAAATATTTCTGAATTATAAACATTTCACTGGCCATTTTCCCTGCTAAACTGTAAGATCTTTGAGGATAGAGATACAGCTTTGCTCATTATTCCATTCCCATAATTTATCACAATGCCTAGAAGGCAAGTGACTGTCAGAACTAGCATCCAAGTCCCCAGGATCTTGCCTCAAACATCTTATATAACCACTTAACTCTTCTACTTCTGACAAATGAAGCCCCAGACATTTTTCTATTAGCAGCTTCTTTTTCGCTCCCACAACCCATTCAAATTTGAAGCCCAACATAGTAATAGATCAGTCACTGGTATTTAGAGAAGAGAAGAGGAGAGTATTAGGTTGGGGTGGGAGGAGGCCAACTGCCTACATTTATGGGTCATGGATTTAGACAATCTTGTTTCTAATGAATCCTGGCTTCATTACCTTCTTTCTTGAGATCTTGGACAATTTACTTAACCTTACCAAGCCTAATTTTTCTCATTTTCTTTCATTCATTCATTCATTCATTCATTCATTCATTCTAGAGAGAGAGAATGAGCAGGGGAGAGACAGAGGGGAAAGAGAGAATCGTAAGCAGGCTCCATGCTCAGTGTGGAGCCTGACACAGAGTTTGATCCCACAACCCTGGGATCATGGCATGAGCTGAAACCCAAGCGAGACACTCAACCGAATGAGCCAGCCAGGTGTCCCTTCCCATTTTTCAAGTAGACTTAAGAGGGATTATTGGAGAAACAAATGAAATGATGTACATCAAAGGGTTGGCAGTGAGCATCCCTAATGGTAAACATTTACTGTCAGAGTCAGAAACAGTCATCACAGAAACAGTAGTCAAAGTAGTAGATGTAACAGTAACAGAAGTAATAGAATCAGCATCAGGCTGTGATTGCAATTAACGATTCAAATCATTTTTTTCCCTAAATCCAAGTGTTTTAGTTTTGTGTCTAACTGTATTTGGGTCATTTGAATGTCTACAGTGTTCCACTCTCATAATTCAATTCAAATAACAGAATAATGACTTCTTAAAGCTCCAACAGAAAGAACATATATTCCCATTTATTGAACACTTACAATATGCCAGGCAATTGCTATGGCTTTTGCACTGGGAGATTTTGAATTACAAATTAAATTATTAATTTCCTCAGGGAAAACAAAATCTGAGATTAAATAAGAATATCTTCAATGTGATATTCTGAGCCCTTACATCGTGAAAACTATTGCAAGTGTAAAAGGAAATTTTCAAAAGGACTCAAGGTATATACAAAAGGTAGGACACCTTTCGACTTTCTGATGGTAACTCAGAGTATGAACTACTCCAAAATTCAGTAGGAAGCTGCGAGGGAATAATAGAAACTTAAACTCTTAAGGCAGGTTTTAAGTAGCTGTATTTCCCTTGAGGAGCTGATGTCGTAGTGAAGTAAGAAGAACCTCTAAAAACAGCATCAAGGCTATCACTAATTAGAAACAGAGTCATTGGAAATGCAGAGAAAACTATTATGTTGCTCCTCCCTGGGGTCTGGGCTGGGATGAATCCCCGGAGGGTTATTTCCAGTTTTGTGTGAGTTAATGATTCCTGTGTAATCAACCCCAGTCAAAGAGAATGTAACATAAAGAACAAACAAAAGAAATTTGTTGGGATTACACATAAACTCTCTTTGGACATATGCAGGCTCACAAAGCTAATGAGTTCCCCATTCAGACTCTCCGGTGGCAGGCTATTATAATAGCCCTAACCATTCTGAGAAAAGAGCTACCCAATTTGGGGAAGGGGGTGGCTATTACGGCTGAATGCTGAAGAAGGCAGTTTGCTCAGGGAGGAAGGTCTCTCTCCTAGGGGCTGCCTTTCACTGATCAGAAAACGTATTGAAAAAAAAAAAAAAGAAAACGCAAAGCCTAGGGAAGGCTAGCCAGATGCTTGACAAGAGCCATTTTAGCTTCCATATAATCACAAAGGGGACAGAGTGGGGAGGGGAGGGGGTGAAGTAGCTCACAGCCCATCCTGCCACAAAAGAACGGGCCTCCCTTGAGGCTTGAATAGAATACTTGTGGAAAAATTCAACTACATTCAAAGAAGAGCAATAAACATACGAAACTCATTACACACGGCAAATAGAAATAGCACCGAGAAAAGAGATGAATCTGTTGATTACAAATCCCATTGTTTGTAAAGACAAGGCAGAGATATTTTAGATATATTAAGTATTATTCTTCTGTCTCCATGTAACAAAACAGGGTAATGTGGTTCAAGATTTTTCACATTTTATAAAACATCAGAAGCCATTTATGTGTGAAAACTTGTCTGGCAGTCCAAAACATAAAACACATTAAAACAGACCCAATATGTTCAAAGAAAAAGGGGAAGCTCAGATCCAGTCCCTCTCCTCACATTCGGGACACTCCCATGAAACCCAAGAGAGGAGATAACACAGCTTGAACATCTCTTTGGACTGGCTAGCCAGATATTATCCAATAAATACTATCAGACCAGCTGTTCAAACTTTCTGAGTCTCAGTTTTTATCATCCTTCAAATGGCAATACCTACCAGGAATGCAGAGAACTTATAATGAGCTAAGTATAGGTAAGTGGTATTTGACATATATATAGCAAGCTCTGAACCAATGTTACTTCTCTTTTTACCATTGAACTCAATATAGATTTTGCATTCTCTGAAAATCTTTCTTAGCACTTCAGACATACAAACTATCTCATCTTTTAAGTCCTACTGCACTTTTACTTCAGTACAACACTTTACCATTTGGCCATCTGCAATTATTACTATCATTAACAAAATAGTCATAGCAGCTACTGTTTTATTAATCACGTATTATCTACACATTATAAAATGATTTATATTTATTTTCTCGAACTTCCACAACAACCCATGAGAGTAATTATTTTTCTCAGTGGACAGATATAGAAAAAAATCAACTTGAGAGTTTAAGTAGGTACTTTGTCAAGGTCCTATAAATAGTAATTTGCAGAGAGCCCATATATGAACCCATATTTGACTCTGAAGTCTTACTCTAATCTATTAAAACCTCATACTTCGGGGCACCTAGATGGCTTATTTGGTTAAGTTTCCGACTTCAGCTCAGGTCATGATCTCACGGTCTGTGGGTTCTAGGCCTGCATTGGGCTCTGTGCTGATAGCTCAGAGCCTGGAGCCTGCTTCCGCTTCTGTGTCTCCATCTCTCTCTCCCCCTCCCCTGCTCATGCTCTGTCTGTCTGTCTCTCTCTCTCATTCTCTCTCTCTCTCCCTCTCTCAAAAATAAATAAACATAAACAAAATTAAAACCTCATATTCCATCTACTGGATGAGTCTGTCAACTCCTTGAGGCCAGGGAATTGCAGGGCATTCATTCACTCATTCAACAAATATTTTATGGAGCACTTACTATGCACAATTCTAGGTGCATGATGAACAAAACAAACAGAATTTCCTGTGTTTAGTCAGAATACAAAACAATGTTCAATATTGTTAGTCATCAGGAAAATACAAATTAAAACCTAAAGGAGATAGTCCACACACCTACAAGGATGGTGAAATAACATGGTACACAGCGCTGATGATGGCACATGCGGACTAAAACCGGTGATGAGAATGTAAAATGGTACAGACACTTTCAAAGTACTACACTTTGAAAACACTGTTTTGCTTAAGTTAAACATAAACCTACTCTATAACCTATTCCTAGATACATACCCAAGAAAAATGAAAACACATGTTTACATAAAGACTTGTTTCCAGCAGCTTTGTTTATAATAGTCAAAAAACTGAAAACAACCCAAATTTCCATTAACTGATGAATGGATAAACAAATCTGATAGATCTATATTATGGAAGTATTCAGTAAGAAAAATGAAGAACCCACTGATCCATGCAACAACATGCATGAATTTCCAAAGCACAATGCTAAGTGAAAACTGCTGGGGACAATAGGCTACATATTGTATGATTTCATTTTTACAATTTCCAAGGAAAAAGAAAAAGTACAGATCGATTGTTGCTAGGGACTATGGGTAGAGGAGTAGACCATAAAGGGGCATGAGGGAAATTTTGGGGCAAATTATAGCATTTTGCCAAACTGGGTAGAGGATGGATAGGCAAAAGCTGAGCAGGAATGGCTACACCAAGCCAGCCTGGCTGTAATAGATAATGCATAGGGATTTACACTCCCCATTCTAACTACAGGTCTTACAAGTGCCCACCTCCATTACAACCAGAGGAAGCACAATCCCAGGAGAAAAGTTTAACCTTGAGTAGGAGAGAAGGAAATAGAAGTTAAAATACCTAGGTCTCATATTGCTAGATTAAAGAGAATTTGCAGGCTTATATAACAAAGGATCATGGGCCTTACTTTAAAGATTTTGTGAAGGAGACTGGGAACCTTCTTAAAAATATATGCCTGAGGGGCGTCTGGATGGCTCAGTTGGTTAAGCATCCAACTCTTGATTTCAGCTCAGGTCATGATCCCAGGGTAGTGGGATCAAACCCCACGTCAGGCTCCATGCTGAGTGTGGAGCCTGCTTAAGATGCCCTTTCTTTCTCTCCCTCACTCTTTCTCTCCCTCTAAAAAATAAAAATAAACTACTTGCTTAAATACGTGTGTATGTGTGTGTGTACATATACATAATCCTGGTCCATGTGGCTCTAAGAACCTGAACCACAGAAACTAACCTCTAGGATAATTAGCTCAACCATGTGCTATTGCCTTGGTGGGAGAGGAAGAAGGTTCATGGTCCAATTATAGTTCAAGGTGGCAAGGTATGGGCTTACTTCAGTCTAGATTTCCTGTCCAATGATATCCATTACAGTGAGTGAGATGTGTGCTCAGGAGCACAAATGGAGAATGACAACTGAGGACCATAAATGACCTTATCAGGACTTCCTGCCATGCAGTCTTTCCCAACCTGGATTCTCCATCTGAACCATGGATCACAGAAATGATTTGAGTAGTGATTTACGAAACTCTTCTAAGAATGCTACATAAGTAGGGCAATCTAGATGCACGGGAGAAAAGTAACTTTATTAAATAATAGGGATTCCTTGGGCGTATTAGGGCTTAATTATCTTTCAGGACCTTTGTTGAAAAAGGCTAGAGCATAAAAGATTTCCCATTCCAAAGGATCAAAAAATGGGTAAAAAGATAGTAAGTCTCAATGGGCAGACTCAGAAAGAGAGTAAAGACACCAGAGATTCCCATGCTGCGGGATAAGAAAGTGGGGAAACACGTAGAAGATTCCCATCTTCCAGATCTACTCGCATACCCAGAGAACTTGGTGAAATCCAGCAGTCTTCAAAGATGGCCTTTGTTCTCCTTTATCTATTACGTTGTACATTCATCCTAAACAATCGGATTTAAAGCATGCATTTGCTTTTGTATGTGCATGTGTATATCTTTTTATGTGTATATACAGGCATATAGGTTCTTATTAATTAGCTTCCAGTCTCTACAATAATCTTGGACCCAATCAAAAGGGATTAGTGGTCAGCTGAGGTTAGGGATGGGAGCAAGACTCCTGACCCATGAATTTTCCCTGCTAGTCATTCACCCTCAGGAAATGAACCTTCGTCACTAATTCTGCCAACCTCCCTCCTGCTTGGAGGACTCTATGATGCCCATATATTGTGAAGAAAATAATATGTTTAATCAATAGTCATGGTGTGTGCACTGACAGCTGGAATGTAAGCCTGTGGTTCTTTAGCGGGGACCCAGATGTGTCCTTATAGTAATGTTGTTTATAAAGTAACTTGGTGGTTTCCTGTTGTTTCTGGCCCTAATGAACCCTTTACTTCTCATTTTAAGTAAGAAATCAGTATGGTGCTTTGGAAAGAGCTTTGTTCTAAAAGGGAGGCGATCTAGCATTTTTCCTTCCCCTACAGACACCTGTGAGGTGCTTTGTACATAACACTTAACACATATTTATTTAATTGGGTTGAACTCTACTGGCTGTGACTCTAATGGTCCTATTAATAACAACATAATTTTTGCTATTACCTTATATATTTATTTGCTTATCTGCTTATTATCTATCTCCTCCCCTAGAATATATACTCCATGAGTTGAAGGTTCTTGACAGTTTTATTTACTGAAGTATTCCGAATGCTTAGAACAGTTCTTGGCCCCCTAGGAGGTGATCAATAAATATTTGTTAAATAAATGAACAACCTTTCATTGAGCTTTGTGAAATATGCCAGGCATGGTGCTAAAAAATTTAATACAGATTATGCCATTTCATCAAATGTGTCTCAAACTTTAATGTGCAAAAAATGCATACTCTGGTATCTTTTTAAAATGCAGATTCTGTTCAGGGTTGGGTGGGAATGGAATTCTGCATTTCTGACATCTTCCAGGTAGTGATGCTGTTTTCATGTACCACACTTGTAGTAGCAACGATCAAATCCTCATACCAACCCATAATCCATCTACCATTCGCCCCTTTATTTTTCAGAGAAACAAAATGAAGCCTTCTGAATATTCAATAACTTATCCAGGGTCACACAGCTAATGACTAGGAGAGTCTGATAACAGAAATAAATAACATCTTATGTCTCTGAGTCACAATTCCTGAAAAATACATATCCAGGTATATGCATTTAGGTTGTGGCAGATAAATGTTTCAAGTATGTTTACAGCGAGATCTCTCTATATCTCTAGGACACATTTCTATAGAGATGAAGTACCGCATTCATTCATTCACTCAAGGATTTATTGAAGGTCACCTCTAGGTAGCCTTCTGCCTATATGAATGTCTCACCTTGTTTTGAAGATGCATCTACATCCATCCATCCATCCATCCATCCATCCATCCATCCATCCATCCATGTATACCTGTATTAAAAATAAGCAGTTTCTCACACGCCATTCTTCAGTGAAAACGGTCCATAGTTACCCATTAAGAAAACTCTAGTAAGCTCAAGTTTTTTCTGCTCATCCTTAGACAATAGTCCAACTGTCATCTTCTGTGGCACACAAAAGCCCATTCAGAATTTGGTCTGATGCATTCAGGATCTTTACTTAATGTTGTTTTGGTGGTGGTGGTGGTGGTGGTAAAATACACATAACAAAAACCATTTTAACGTATACAATTTAGTGGCATTTAGCACATTTACAATGTTGTGCAATCATCACCACTAATTCCAGAACGTTTTTATCACCTCCTACCTACTGAGCAGATAGATATTCCCTTTTCTCCACTCCCTGCAGTTCCTGGCAATGACTACCATACTTTCTGTGTCTATGAAAGTCTCTATTCCAGAAATACGATGGAAATGGAATCATATATTATATGGCTTTTTGTATCTGGCATATTTCACTTAGCATCATTTTTTTTTAGGTATCTGTAATTGATCTCTTTTTTTTAATGTATGAAATTTATTGTCAAATTGGTTTCCATACAACACCCAGTGCTCATCCCAAAAGATGCCCTCTTCAATACCCATCACCTACCCTACCCTCCCTCCCACCCCCCATCAACCCTCAGTTTGTTCTCAGTTTTTAAGAGTCTCTTATGCTTTGGCTCTCTCCCACTCTAACCTCTTTTTTTTTTTTTCCTTCCCCTCCCCCATGGGTTTCTGTCAAGTTTCTCAGGATCCACATAAGAGTGAAAACATATGGTGTCTGTCTTTCTCTGTATGGCTTATTTCACTTAGCATCACACTCTCCAGTTCCATCCACGTTGCTACAAAGGGCCATATTTCATTCTTTCTCATTGCCACGCAGTGCTCATTGTGTATATAAACCACAGTTTCTTTATCCATTCATCAGTTGATGGACATTTAGGCTCTTTCCACAATTTGGCTATTGTTGAGAGTACTGCTAAAAACATTGGGGTACAAGTGCCCCTATAGCATCATGTTTTCAAGGCTCCTTGTTTTGCACATCTCAACACTTCATTCTTTTTTATGGCTGGATAATATTCCACTGTATAAATATAACACATTTTGTTCATCCATTCATCAGCTGATAGACTTTTAGGCTGTGTCCACTTGTCAGCTACTGTGAATAGTACTACTATGAACATTCTTGTGCACTTTGTTTGAGCACTTGTTTTTAATTCTTTTGGTTATATATCTAGGAGTGGAACTGCAAAGTAATATGGTAATCCTATGTTTAAATTCTGGAGGAAACACCAAACTGTTAGCCAGAGTGGCTGAACCATTTTACATAACCACCAGCAATCCACCTGGTTTCAATTTCTCCACATCCTTGCCAACAACATTATTTTCCATTTTTTGATTATAGATCCTAATGAATGCAAAGTGGTATCCCTTTGTGATTTTGTCATTTTCCTAAGCACTAATGGCTTTATCCAAGATCTTAATGAAAACTCTGAACCTGATTTAACATTGAATCTCTTCTTTCTTTTTGCTAACTAGTGTCCTTAAAGAAAAGGAGATTGATACACTAAAGGACACGAGAACCCATGTGTACAGAGTGACAACCGTGTGAAGAGGCAGCAAGGCGGTCAGCTACAAGTTAAAGAGAGAAGCCTTGGAGGAAACCAAGCCACTGACACCTTGACATTGGATTTCCAGCCTCCAGAACTGTGAGAAAAAACAAATTGCTGCTGCCTAATCCATCCAGTTTGTGGTGTCTTGTTATGAAGCCTGAGCAAACTAATACAGCCCCTCAGTGGAAGCTGAGGCAGGAAATGGCCTATTCAACATCCTGGTACATACAGGAAGCTTGGTGATCCCTGGCTCTGGAATCCCCAATCTTTTATTAAGCACTGGCTTTAAACCTTACTAGCTGTGTGCCCTTGGGAAAGTGACCTTGGTTTTCCCAAACTATTTCTTCATGTAGAAAATGGGAATACTAATGGGGAAACTGTGGTTGTCCTACTTTATCACACAGGGTTTTAAATCAATGCATGAGTCTCACTCTGAAGGACTCTGAGATCTAAAAGAGGGAATCTATGCAAAAGTGCTTTCTAAATTCTAAAGTGTTATAAAAATGCTCATTAATACAATCACAACATCTACAAAACTGTTAATGGGGGGGAAGGAAATCAATCGGTGTGTTATTTTGTTTTGAGTGCAGGGTCAGGGTGTAAAGTGGCATACACACCCCTCTGCCTGTCAGCAGCCGACAATTAATCTGTCTCAGGGTATTTTTAAACATCGGGAATCATGTATTTTCCATTCACTAGCTGGAAGACTGCCATCCAAAACAGCCAGCATCAGCTATCAGCTAAATTAATACTTGCTGCTACTAAGAATTCATCCACCACCTCTTTCACTTCTACTAGTTCTTGTAAAGTAGCCAACACAAAGTTCCCTGGAGCTGAGCTGAGGCATAGAGTGAGGCCTGATTTTCTCATTCTGATATCCATGGGATTAAGGACTCATCACCTAGAGAGCATCCATATGCCCTAGAAAATGTGCTAGACGTTTTAATACGTGTACTATCTTATGTAACACTTACATCAATTCTTTAAAGTGGGGGATAATAACTTCATTTTAAATTCAAGCAAATTGAAGCTTAGAGAGGTCAGTGATTTTCCATTCACTCCTTTGACATATTATTAATTGAGCACTTTCATTTTGTTAACTCCTAAATACTAACTGCTGGAGAGTACAACGTGAAACTCGCAATCTTGGCGAGGGAGAAGTTCACAACAAAATAAACAAGCTAATATACTTCAGAACTTTAGTTGTATGAAGACAATTCACAACATAGCCAATCACAACATGAAAGGTAAAAACCTTAGTAGGGGGAATAGATGATAATCAAACATGCAAATGAACACAGATTTAAGTTCCACTATGGGACTTCACAGAAGGAGTGGCCAAAGTTCAGGTGGGTGGATATACTTCATCAGAAAACTGAAAGATGAAGGGTTGCCATCTGTCCAAAAGGGCAGCATGGAAACAAAGTCCTAATGATAGTGTTTAAGTTTCTGTTTCTGGCCATGAAGAACCTTATTCTTCTGTGGTATAGGAGTTGATACATTCTCTTTCTTTAAAAAAAAAATTTTTTTTAACGTTTATTTATTTTTGAGACAGAGAGAGACAGAGCATGAACAGGGGAGGAGCAGAGAGAGAGGGAGACAGAATCTGAAACAGGCTCCAGGCTCTGAGCTGTCAACACAGAGCCCGACGCGGGGCTTGAACTCACAGACAGTGAGATCATGACCTGAGCCGAAGTTGGACGCTTAACTGACCAAGCCACCCAGGTGCCCCGATACATTCTCTTTCTAATTAAAGTTAAAAAGTTAGGAATCTTAGTATAGACCCAAGGGCCAAATTGTAAGACTTTTTGTGATAGTTACCAACTGGTGTATTAGGGAATTCATTTCATCCTTCTGAGGTTCAGCTTTCAAATCTGCCTTGTTATGGAATACTACTTGGCAATGAGAAAGAATGAAATATGGCCTTTTGTAGCAACGTGGATGGAACTGGAGAGTGTTACGCTAAGTGAAATAAGTCATACAGAGAAAGACAGATACCATATATGTTTTCACTCTTATGTGGATCCTGAGAAACTTAACAGAAGACCATGGGGGAGGGGAAGGAAAAAAAAGTTAGGGAGGGAGCCAAACCATAAGAGACTCTTAAAAACTGAGAATAAACTGAGGGTTGATGGGGGGGTGGTGGGAGGGAGGGGAAAGTGGGTGATGGGTATTGAGGAGGGCACCTGTTGGGATGAGCACTGGGTGTTGTATGGAAACCAATTTGACAATAAATTTCATATTAAAACAAAACAAAAACAAATCTGCCTTGTTAAACTTACAGTTTAACTAATAGCATATAGCTATTCTGAGGATAAATGGGGCAGCATATGTGAAGGTGCTTTAGCGTGTGCTATACAAACATAAGACATTACTGAAAACAGCAACAACTTCCTATAGAAAAATGTGATCCACTACTGTCATTCAAAGGGACATTAATCCAATTGGTTAAACCTCTTCCAGAAGAGTTTACCAAATTGAATTCTTAAAAACAGCCCTGATCACAAACCTGATGACAATCCATAGTTAGCTCCCAATTGCCTCCATGACAGGAAATGTGTCCCCCAGCCTCATCACATTATATGTGTCCTTCCATCAGGATCCCAACCTCATCATTGTTTCCCAAATTTCCAGTATTTTGAGAATCATCCAGGGGCTCATGGGGATTTGATTGATAAGTATCCAGATGCCAAGGTACAATTAGTAACTTACTAACTCTGAACCTTGAGCCAATGAATCTGTGTACAATTAATAAGCACTATGGGGGATTCTTATAATTGGCTTATTTGGACAAGCATTACAGGTCATTGGTCCTCAAACATATGTATACATAAACATCACCTGTAGAGCTTATGAAAAAATAAATTACTGGCAATAATCTCCAATAAAATTTCTAATTTAGTATATTTCTTGTGCAACTGAGGAGATGTATTTTTAACAAGCTCACTCACTGTCCCTAGCTGTTGTCAGTGGCCCATTGTTTAAATGTAAGGAAGCACTGGTCTCGAATGGAATGAATTACTGTCTACTGTACTCTCTGAACTTCCACCTTCCTCTCTCTCCACAGTCTACCATCAATTTAAATTCCACTTCTTACAAAAAGCCCTAGAATTTCTGCCCTCATCTCCACTGCCCTAGACTTATTTAACATATTTTGGGAGAGATATGGACTTTCTGAAGTCACTCTCTGTCTTATAGCTTGGATTGTTATTAATTAGATATTGGAGGGAAAATGTAGAATTTGGAGATAATTAGGAAGGGTGAGGAAAGGGAAGAGGGAAGGAAAGATGGAGGAAGGAATCAAATATTTAAAGTTTTTGTTTTAAATACCAGAAATGGATATGGATGTCAAAAGACCCTGAAGTCAGAAAGTCCAAATGTGATGTATCTCTCTCCCATGTTTATGGGGGAGAATGAATATAGTGTAAGCCTATTCTCTGAAAGCATACGACATTTCTGCACCACTACAGAAACTCCTGGCTTCTCAGAACAGGGGGAGATATTTAGATAATCTTGATATTCTCCAGGGTGCCTCAGCTCACATTTATTATAGATTTTAACTCTATCTAAGGAGCATATAATCCTTCCTCTAAAGTGGGGACTGTGAAAAAGAAAAAGTGAACAAAAGAAAAGGGCAGGTAGAAAGAAAATAAATCATTTATCCAGGCAAACTATAATGCATCCCTAGATCCAATCTGCTATGCAAGCTCCATTTCTAATTTTTGCATCATTGCCCCTTCCAAAATTCATAGGATGAAGGCTAAATCCCCAATGTGATGGTATTCAGAGGTGGGGTCTTTGGGAAGTAATTATATCTTGGTGGTGGAGCTCTCAGGAATGACATTAGTGCCTTTACAAGGTGAAACATCAGAGAAATGATGTTGCTCTCTCTGTCTACCATGTGAGAACACAGGAAGAAGAAGGACACCTGCACACAAGAAAGCCCTCACCAAACGACAGAACTGTTGGAGCCTCGATGCTAGACTTCCCAGCCTGCAGAACTGTGAGAAATAACTACTGTTGCTGATGGCAAGCAATCTATAGTATTCTGTTATTGTAGCCTGAACTAGAGACGGAATCCAACCCACCCTAGACTTTTCTGAATCATTGAGCCTTCCAATTGCCTGTGTATAACTTTCCCCAATTCAGCTACAATCACCAGTGAGAGAAAACATGCCTTGAAACAAATGTGTTGAGCCAGCACCAAAGGGGTTTTGGGGGCAGGAGGTAGGGCAGAGGATGGCGATGGGTGAGGACAATAGCTTCCTGAGTGTTTGTTCCATCAATGACCATCCTGCATCATGAGGAGAGCCTCAAGGTTTGTTACTTGCAACAGACAGTGGGATTTCAAGCAGCCCTCAACTGTGTTCCCTTTCTGGAGGGTCTCCACTTTTTCTACCGTGATGAAGCTAGTTCATTCTCTCTCTTTCTTAGATAGAGCCTTGTGAAGCATGGGAAAACAGGGACCAAGTCTGACTCCCTTCTCTTTAGATCCACATTAAAAATGGTTTTGCCACCTGCTAACTATAAAGACAATTTAGATGCTGTTTCTGGCCCAGGCAAATAACTGAAAACTGGGTGATCAACCTAAATCCTGTTTTTGAAAATAATAGTATGTTCACGTTATGTACACCACTGGATCCCCTCTTTTCCCACTTCTGATGGACTTAAACTTTTTTATTTATTGTTATTTTTTTAATCTTTATTTTTAAGAGAAGAGAAGAGGGGAGAGAGAGAGAGAGAGAGAGAGAGAGAGAGAAGAGGGGAGAGAGAGAGAGAGAGAGAGAGAGAGAGAGCGAGCATGAGCAGGGTGGGAACAGAGAAAGAGGGAGACACAGAATCTGAAGCAGGCTCCAGGCTCAGAGCTGTCAACATAGAGCCTGACGTGGGGCTCAAACCCATGAACTACAAGTTCATGACCTGAGCCAAAGTCCAAAGCTTAACCAACTGAGCCACCCAGGCGCCCCTGGACTTAAACTTTTTAATGGCTTCCGATGCTCTTTTAAGTAAGACTAAAATTAGTCATGAGCTTGCAAGAATCTGCACCATCTGGCCTCTATAATGGTTGAAGCTTGCCCATCACCCTCTATTCTTGCCCATGGCCTACTCCCTCACAGTCTTTCTTATCTCCTCCTCTTCAGTCAAGACTAAGCCAAAATTGTGTTTCCTTTAAAAACTGTCTCCAGAACAGTGCAGGCTCTCTGCAGGAAGTTAATGGTCTTTTAGCTCCTGTATTTTTTCCTTTATGTCACTTATCAATATTATAATTACAATAATAACAATTATGGAATTAGTGGCTTAATAAATTAGTGTTAAAGTCTCTACTAGAATGTCAATTCCATGAGGATAGGGGACCACTTTTATGTTTAGCATCCTCAGAGTTTAGTAGGATATCAGGAGCCCAATAAACCTTTTTTTGAAAGAATAGCAAATGGAAGTGAAGAATGTTTATAGGGAAAGACTCTGTGTTGGTTTCCTTTGGTCTACATTTGCAAATATGCATAAATTAGTAGAATAGCAAGATGCCTCTCTGATCTTCATACTCTAGGCAGAATTGGCAAGAGCCTCTAATTCCAAAGGTCTTGGATGTCTGAATACACTCAGCCCTGAAAATATTCTTCTACACATTTTTAGAAAACTCCCCCAACCCCCAACATGGAAATCTTGGCTTTTAATCCCTGCTTCTAGACCTGCTTTCTTTCTTTTGTACCATGTTGAAAATTTATACATAAGACTCGCTTCTGTCTATCACTTTAAAGATGTGAATGTACCTAAACCATTATGACTGAAGATTTCAAGGGGTGGAAGGAGGCAGAAAAAAAATGTTTATATCACAGCAGTACAAACAGCCTTCAAAGTTTCCAGCCACCACCATGTCTCCTGCTTGATCTCAGGAGTTCCAAATGAAATAATCTCCTATTCTTCAACAGATACATTTGCTCCCTCTTTTAAAGCCTTGCCATATTGCAAAAGGGAATCTGACCCACTTTGAGTAGTATTTTGGGTTATTTCTCCTAACAAAGATAGTTTCCTTCCCAAGAAGAATCTCATTGTCAGATGGGAAGATGGCATTTACTATTTTTATTTTATTGTTATCTCCTCTTTAGAAACTTCAGTTTGTCATTTTTTTTTCACGGTGGTATATTTCTATAGAAATTTGAGTGAATTCTTCCAATTGAAAAACAAAGTGATGATAGAATTACATAGAACAAAAGCTAGGGACACACATTAATCTGGGTTAAAATCTGGAATCTACAACCTAGTAGACTGCAGATAAGTTCTTTGAACTCCTTAATACTTCATTTCTCTATCTGTAAAATGAGGATAGTAAGGATTCTGAATTTTCTACTTACATGAAAGAATAAATCACTTCATTGTTTAAGCCAACATGAAATGGTTTGATTTTTGCTTGCCTTCAAAGGCTTGGTAAATAACCCCCTGTTGTAAGTTATTTTAGCACCACCCTTTCAGTTCATTTGGTCTCTGTCTCTATATTTGCTTTAATACCACAGCTTGGAGCTTTAGTAATTCCTCACCAAGTAGTACTGACAATCATAATACAATAAAACTCATTATTATTTTACTTTTTAAATATTCCTAAGATACTGTGCAAGGACAAAAGTTATGATTTTATAATTATCTTTCACATGGATCATTTTAAAATAAGCAATTTACTATGTTTCATATATGTGTATAACATCGATGCAATTTATGTTTTATATATGTGAAATAACTTATGAAAACTTGTTTCTTCCCCCTTGTCTATCAATGATTATAATATATAATCATATGTATATACCTGTTTCTTCCCCTTTGCTTATCTATCAATGATTATAATATATATATACACATATATACATATATGTATATACACACATGTACATATGTACATATATGTACATATACATAGGTATACACAGATATGTACATATGCACACATGTACATATGTGTACATGCACATATATATGTACATATGTGTATATGTATACACATATGTGTGCACATGTGTATATATGCATATGTGTATATACACACATATATGCACACACACCTGTTTCTTTCCCTTTGCCTATCTATCGATTATTCTAATATGTAATCATATGTATATACTTGTGATTTCCCCCTTGGCTGTCCAACATCCTTTTTGTCTTACCATTCTGATCACACTAAATTTTTTCCTTTGGGAAGCCACCCTCTCATACTGCATAATAGGCAGATGAGAATAGGACTGACTTTAGGCCTAATTCACTGCAAACTAACTCAATGTGTGGCATTCTCAGAGTCATAATGTTAGTCCATAAAAGGCTCAGTTAGAGCTAAAATAGGATAATTTGTTTGACTGTTGTGGGAACACACCTGCTCTATTCCCATGATACGAATGAGGAAGCAAGAAGTCCTAACTGCTGATGGTAACTATCTTGCAACCATAAGGAAAATCAGTCTGGCACTAGGCAGAAGGAAAAGCCAAGAAAACCCAAAGAAATGAAGATTCAATCTGACCAAAATGTTCCTAAGCCCATATATTTCTGGCTTTTTCAATTATGTGAACTAATCAATCCTTCTTTTATCACTGAAGCTAATCGCAAGTGGTATTAGTAACAACCTACCAAAAGCGAGCTAAATAATACACTCATTACCTTTGTGATTTATATTTTCCGTTCAATTTTGTTTTATGTCTCTATATTTGCAACAACATCACTATTTTTTTTTATTATCTGATAAGGCTAGAATACTGTTATGATATTCTTTTATTGAATATTGGACCTTTCACCTACTTACATTTCCAAATAAATATAAAATCATTTAATTAAGTTTCAAAGATAAGACAGCTTGAATTTTGACTGGAATTACATTAAATCTAAAAATCAAGGTTAATAGACTATTTTCCAATATTTTCTCTTCCCATTTAGGAACCTAGTGTATCCAACCATTTAATCAAATCTTCTTTTAAGTTCTCTCTAATACGATTTTATAGATTTATTTATGACTACATATTGCCCATTCAATTTATGCCTCAATATTTCACAATTTATTACTATTCTGAAAGGATGGTTAAGTATTTCTTTCCCAAATGGTAATTGTTAATATACTGATATTCTTCTTGGTAGTTTAGTTTTCAGAAGCATAGTACCTTGAAAGTAGATCACCTGAATCTTCTAATCATGGGTCAGCCACTAACTACCTTTATTTCCTTGGACAATTTACTTATTCCTGTGTCCCACAGAACTCCCACCTATAAATGAGACGTTCCTCATAAGGGTGTGGTGAATATTAAAAGAGTTAATACATGGAAAACACTTAGGATAGTACCTGACACATAAGAAGCCCTCTATAAATCTTAGTTATCATAATTTCTTGTTGTCATCATTTTATTGTTGATGTTACCCACATTATTATAAAAGTAATAATGCTTTTTTTAAAGCTGAGTTTGGATTAGTGTTTTCCTACCTATCTATCCATATTCATCCATCTACTAATCTACCTACCTATACTATACCTATTCTTCACTTTAACCTTTCTATTTAAATGAATTTGTGAGAAGGTATAAAATTAAAATTGGCAATAATATTAGTGGGCATGATAAAAAATATTAGTGGACATGGGTATTTTGTTTACAAAATTAAAAGAGATGTCAATGGATTTTCTTCATTGATTGCAATCATGTTTGTGACATTTGGTTTTAGAGTGACTCTATTATATCAAGAATGGATCCTTTCTCCCCCCCCTCCTTCCTTTGCTCATTTCTGTCTTTCTCCTTTCTTATTTCCTAAGTGGTACCGAAACCTCAAGCAATAACAAAAGTTAAACAATTAAAGTTGAAACTTTTCTATCAACATTGACTCTTTCTTTGCTTCCAATAAATTTTCTTTTCTCTTAATGTTTATTTTTGTGTGAGAGAGAGAGAGAGGCAGAAAGAGAGAGAGAGAGATCATGAGCAGGGGAGGGGCAGAGAGAAATGGGGACCCATCATCTGAAGTAGGCTCCAGGCTCTGAGCTGTCAGCACAGAGCCCAGTGCAGGGCTCAAACTCACAAGCTGTGAGATTATGACCTGAGTGGAAGTTGGCTGCTCAAACAACTAAGCCACCCAGGCACCCCATTTCCAATAATTTTTCTGATTAAGAATTCAGTATGTATCTCTAAAGTCTTTCTGTGTGTATATGTCTGTGTATACATATACAAATATAACTTGAAGGGTATGTTTTTCCTGACAATTTACTGTTTTTATCCTTCCAATTTTTTTTGACAAATTGATATACACATTCTTTTTAATTGCTGCATAATATTCCATGGCCTCTGCACAATAATCCAAGGCAGTTTATGACAGTTTATTTAACCATATCTCTTTAATGGATATTTAGAGATTTCAATTTTTCACTATTACAAACACTATATTCCTTATATATAGAATATAGAATATGTAGAACTTTGTTGCAATATTCTACAAAGCTCTCCTAAATTTATCATCAAAGATGTAATGGTATGATGTAATACAATGATGTAATGGGTGTGACACATCAAAGATGTAAGAAGTATCAACAAAGATGTAATTCAGTAGATAGTTTCCTACCAGGAATTCATCTGATCCAAAGTCCCATAAACAATAAAATAAACCTATAGTCCAATAATCTCTTACATAACAATGGCAAGGGTGGTGAAAAAACATACTACAAATTGATATAAAATGGTCATTGAACTATGGTAACAGGGACACTTGGTGATGATTATGTACTATTGACGATCTTAGAAACATGAAAAAATTACCATAATAAGGTAAAGAAGAACTGCTAAAAATATATGGAGAATGCCAGACATATAATTAGAGTTATCAGATTCAGCTCATTATTATTACTGTGTGACAGTTATAGTAGGAAAAAAAAAAAGAACACTTAGAGAATTTGTTCTTAAGGTGTGAGAAGATGTATCACAATCCTCAAAAAAAAGATTATTTTTCAAACTAAATAGAATTTTGCCTCAGTCCTGGCATTCTTTTTAAAAAAAAATAATGTTTTTTTTTTTTTTTTGAGAGAGAGAGAAAGAGAGAGAGGCAGCAAGCAAGCCAGGGAAGAGCAGAGAGGGAGAGAGAAATCCCAACCAAGCTTCCTGCTTTCAGCACAGAGCCCAACGTGAAGCTCAAACTCACATGACCCAAGCTGAAACCAAGAGCCAGAAGCTTAACCTACTGAAACACCCAGGCACACCTCAGTAAAAGCATGCTTATGGCTCATTTCTCTTTTTGGCCTCAATGCCATATCTAAGAAGTTGATATGGTGATTGTCACAGCCCTAGCTATTAAGGGAAATATGTCAATTTCCTCAGATTCACAGCAAGGAAGAACAGCTGAAAACCACACAGGAAGTTTGTTTACTTTTTAAAATGTGAATATTTTATATAATATATATCTCTATCTATCTATATATATATCTCCATCCCTTCATAGGGAACACATGTTCCTTTTCTACAAATAGAGCTCATTATTTTAAAAATTGAAAATTTACCAGCTAAATTGCAGAGAAAAAATTTGTATTCTTCAGATCCTAAGAACAATTCTTAAGACCTAGAAATTAAAACTACAAAATTTGAATACAGGTGACCAATAATTAGAAACAATTTTGACAAATGAATTCCTAACCAATAAGGTAAGAGATCAAATGTGGAGCACCACCGAGGGAATTTGTTACCTACAATGTGAAAAATTATTTAGAGTGTTTCTTAAATGTTTATTTAGTCTTATTCAAAATGAATTCTATGTGCCAAAAAGCAAAATGATTTTCATTTCAAATATATAAAATAGAATAGATCTTTCCTAATATTTCAAAAAATGAGATATTTTTATTAAATATGATAAAAACATATAGAAAGCCTTTTATAAAATATCTATGCCAAGGGCCCAGGGCGCCAAAACCTTACACCTAAATGAATGAGGACACTTCAAAGATTTGGTTTTTCATGCAGATCTACACATGTCCATTTAGTGGCCAAGGTATAGGTCCCACTACCAAACTTTGGGATAATTTTGATGATTAAGAAAATTGTAGACATATATTGACTCCAACAATGCAGAAACTTAGTGATGCATCATAGGGACTCAATTAAATTTTGCGAAAACAACAACAACAACAACAACAACAACAAACATTAAGGAAAACGCATAGTTCAAATCCTAGTTCTGACACTTTGCTTTTTTTTAGCCAAAATTTGACACCTTGCTACTGTTGTATCACATTGCCTTTTTTAAACCTCTCTTTTATCTTTTGTAAAAGAGGGAGCTGGAAAACAGGAATCTATGCCTTTTACTAAATCCTATGCTTTGATTCTTATTTTCAGATCTCAAGAGCACTGTGGAAAAGTGGTCTGAGAGACATCTGGAAAGAAAATGCAGATTGAATAAATGTGTGTATCTCTGTTTTCTTTATAAATATTATGGTAAAGGGATTTTAAGAAGTGATAAACCTAGAAGGAATATGCACTTTTTCATAGCCTTAATGCTGGATAAATAGTATTTAACCTATTATTGTTGTTATTATTTTTTTAATGTTTTTATTTATTTTTGAAGGAGAGACAGACAGGCATGAGCAGGGGAGGAGCAGAGAGACAGAGGGAGACATGCAATTTGAAGCAGGCTCCAGGCTCTAAGCTGTCAGTGCAGAGCCCAATGCAGGGCTCAAACTTATGAACTGTGAGATCGTGACCTGAGCTGAAGTCGAACGCTTAACCGACTGAGCCACCCAGGTGCCCCCGGTTGTTGTTATTTTAAAGGAGAGAAAGTTGAAATCTAAGAGTCTGCAAAGGATGGTGGCAATAGGAAACAGGTGAGGCGGATCAACACTGAGGAACTGGGAAAGAGTTAGAAATTAGAAACATCCAGTTTCAGAGCACCTGGGTGGCTGGCTCAGTTGCTTGGGCTGCTCACTCTTGATTTTAGCTTAGGCATAAACTCATGGTTGGTGAGATCCAGTGGCAGATAGGGCTCTGCCCTGGCAACATGGAGCCTGCCTGGGATTCTGTCTCCCCATCTCTCTCTGTCCCTCCCCTGCTCACTCTCTTTCTTTCAAAACAAAACAAAACAGAAATTTAGCTTTTCAGAAGGCATCAGCCAGGTTTGGGCTAAAATGAGAAGTGTTGGACAGAAAGTATGAATAAAGAAATTGTTCCCAAATTCTCCCTTTTTAGCACACAGAGAGCCAGGAAACTACTCCCAACCCCCACTTCTGGAAAAAGAAAATAATTTAACTTGTTGAACTGAACCAGAGAAGCACAGGAGCAGCAGAGAACAGGGGTGAAAAGAATTACATTAGGTGTAAATCTACATAATTCATCATGAGACCCCCTATAGCCTCTTTTCTCCAACTTAACTAGGACGCACTCCCATTCCTATGAAGAGAAATTTATCCAACTTACAAATCAGGACATTTAGTGCCAATCTCTCCACATTTTGATCAATTACCCTGAAGGAAACATAGTAGGAGAAAATGGGTGTGTTTAAATAATTTATTTAAATATGAATAATATCTAGAGACTACCAGGAATTTAAGAAAAACTCCATTCTGAAGGTGGAAAAAGCAAATAAACAAAAAGAACTGTAGGAAAACAATATTTTGAAAGCACAGTGAAATAATGACTAATCAATATCACTACATAGTTAAGATAAAATATTAAAGCTACAAATAAAGCAAAATCAGAAAACAGTATTACTAAAAAAGGAGGAAGGAGGGAAAGAAGGAAGGAAGGGAAGGAGGGAGGGAGAGAGGGAAAGAAGGAAGGAAGAAAAAGAAAGAAGAAAGAGAAAGAAAGGAAGAAAGAAAGAAAGAAAGAAAGAAAGAAAGAAAGAAAGAAAGAAAGAAAGGAAGGAAGGAAGGAAGGAAGAAAGAAAAAGAAAGGGCTTAAAATGGAGTCACTTGTGCTGAGTCCTATGTCAGCAAAGAAGACTTAATATCTAATTGTGGTTTCAGCATCTCTCAGAAATGTGACCTTTAACCAGTCAATCTGGAATTAATTACCTTGTCAGCGCTAGTGAGGTAATTTGCATAACAGACCCCAGTGTTTTCCCCAGAGAAAGGTGAACTTGCTTGAAATATTCCACTCTTTGTTAGAAAGTTCTTTTTTCCTCCCCTTCTGCCTATAAAAGCCTTCCATTTTGTACAGCTCCTCAGAGCTCCTTTCTGTTTGCTGGATGGGATGCTGCCTCATTCATGGATCACTGAAAAAGCCAATTAGAGCTTTAAATTTACTTGGTTGAGTTTGTTTTTTAACAGATTTGATGGCAGTGTTGGGACCAAAGGAGACTTCGGAGGGTTTTAAGACAACGAGAAGCAAGGGTGTGATACCCAAGAACCATTCTGAGTTCACTTGTCTTTCTCACCGTTCCCAAGGGCAAGTTTCTCTCAGTTCTGAGTTCTGTTCTTTTTGTGTTGAGCTCTCAATCTAATTTGCTTTACAGTACAGGGCAGGTCAGCTTGAGCTGGCAAATAGTTCTGCTCAGAGCCCAAGCCTGTAGTGTTTATTTCAGGCCACAGTTCTTGTTTAATTAGTGGAAACCCTCAGCCCTTGATTCTGTCCCAAGATCCACATGGGAACTGTTACTGGCAGTTTACAATTCTTCATTTATGTGGAGCCAGCAGTCTACAGTCGCCATTTGTTCAGGTCTGCTGGTTTAATCCTTTGTCCAGTTCTTGCTTCCATGGTGGGAACTGGTGGTAGTGCACACAGGGCCTTTTCTTGACCAGGAAGCCATAACATCTTTTGGTTACTGTCAATACATTAATGTGCACCTGTTTGTCTTATTTTGTGTGGACAAAGGATATTGCTAACGGGAATCTCAGAAGCAGCCCCAAAATTGGTGGGCACGGGTCAGCATTTGAAAGCTGTTAGACGGGAACCCTCTTGCACTGTTGGTGGGAATGCAAACTGGTGCAGCCCCTCTGGAAAACAGTGTGGAGGTTCCTCAAAAAGTTAAAAATAGACCTACCCTATGACCCAGCAGGAGCACTGCTAGGAATTTACCCAAAGGGTACAGGAGTACTGATGCATAGGGGCACTTGTACCCCAATGTTTATAGCAGCACTCTCAACAATAGCCAAATTGTGGAAACAGCCTAAATGTCCATCAACTGATGAATGGATAAATTGTGGTTTATATACACAATGGAGTACTATGTGGCAATGAGAAAGAATGAAATATGGCCCTTTGTAGCAATGTGGATGGAACTGGAGAGTGTGATGCTAAATGAGATAAGCCATACAGAGAAAGACAGATCCTCACTCTTATGTGGATCCTGAGAAACTTAACAGAAACCCATGGGGGAGGGGAAGGAAAAAAAAAAAAAGAGGTTAGAGTGGGAGAGAGCCAAAGCATAAGAGACTCTTAAAAACTGAGAACAAACTGAGGGTTGATGGGGGGTGGGAGGGAGGGTAGGGTAGGTGATGGGTATTGAAGAGGGCATCTTTTGGGATGAGCACTGGGTGTTGTATGGAAACCAATTTGACAATAAATTTCATATATTAAAAAAAAAAAAAAAAAGAAAGAAAGAAAGCTGTTAGAATGCTTACTACCTAACCCAAGGATTCCCATGTTAAGATAAATTGGTCATGGAATGGAATAGATGGACACTGGGCTCCCTGCCGACCTCAACAAAATTTCTGTGCAACAAGGTACACTGTAAACAACCACACAATCCCCAAACCCATGGCACATCCCTCTTAGGTATTAATCTGGCTCTAAGAGACCAAAAAAGGCTTAGCTAATAAAAATGGAATCTTTTAAATTTCAATAGTTAAGCATGACCTCTTCCAGCACACCTTCTTATTTTATGTCTAAGAACTGTGGTCTCAAAAGCTATAGATATCTCTAGACATGCTGAAACCTTACTAAAAGCAACCTAGAATTACAATGGTCTCTGTGAGAAATATTACTATTAGTCAAGATCATTTAAGAGGTGTATTTAAAACAAGGGTTCCCAAATCAAATAAGCAGAATGAGATACTTATTTTAAGTGGCTTGAAGAGGCCTCCAAAAGGCTTTAAAAATCCAAAATCGCTTCATCGAAGGATGAAAATAGTAAAAAAATATACAATAGGCACCCAAAAGACTGTCAAACCCCCAACTATTCCCCTCTGACCTCCTTTATTTGAGTATCCACTCTATTAATCCGAATTGTCTTTTCACTCTAAAAAGACTACATGACTGTAAACAAAAGTCTTTCAAGTTAATATCCTTATAGACACTCCCATATCTACTCTCAATGAGACCCTATCTCAGTCACTAGGCCACTCCCTAGTTGAGAAGACTTAGTTATTTCCTGGTTAACTGCTACTTTCTTCCCTTAAACAGGGAAACTGAAATTAAAATTAATGAAAAATCTTGCCAAATGTTTTTAGATACCAGAGCCTGCAGAGCAGGTCCTAGGAAAACTGGCAGAAGCCGGGTAAGGTTGAAAATTATTGCCAGACATAGCTCTTGGATCTCTGTAGTGTAGAGGCACCCTTTATGACCCAGGGGTTGGGGGTCCTGCAGGAACAGTCAAGAGGGTCCTTGGCTTCAGGTAGGGCTGAAATCAAATGTGAGCCAGCAGGAGGTGAAAGCAGAGTTTATTGAAGATATATAGAGAGAGTTTCAGATGCAGCATCCAAGAGACTTAGAAGACAAAAAAGGGAGTCTTATCTTGGTTCCAGATCTAGGGTTTTTTTTTTTTTTTATTGAGGAGGGTGGTCTGGTGCCTGTCCTCTCATACACCCAGCAACTAGTTAGAACAAAGATGAGGGCCTAGGTATTATTCCTTGGAGCCAGGGGGTTTTGGCTTTGAGATGTGATAGCTTCTTCCAGTTACTCTCACCCAGTTCTTCCTCAGATGTTATCCATTCTGCAGAAATCATTAACCCCTTGTCCCTTACCAGGAGGCCATATGCTATTTGCATTACAATGCATGTGTAGAGGGAGCTGGGGGTGCAAGTCCTAGCAAGAATAGAAACCAGAACAGAAGCAATAAATAAATAAATAAATAAATAAATAAATAAATAAATAAATAAATAAATAAAATGGCTTTTTCTCTCATGGAGTACCTTTGATTTCCCTGTCTCATTAAGATCTTGGCTGGGCTTCCTGCCTGCTTAGAATGGGGAGGTTGTTGGCCCATCCTTTTGACTATTTTGGGAGCCACCTGAAGATATTATCTTTTGCACTCTCTTTGAGGAAACCTCATGGGCCCATAGGGTTGTTAGTTTAATACTGCCAGGACCATTTACTGTTTGTCCCAGCTGCAAGCTGACAAGATATTTGAAAATATTTAATAATTCTGTGATCAGAAATTTGGCGAAATAGGAAGCTGATACTGTCTGATAGAATTATTTTAGGCCTTCTTCCCTAAGGTAAATGTACCCAGAGGCAAAGAAAAACATTCCAACACACATGGATGGGTGTGTCAGTCCTTTCTTTGATAAGCAACTAACCTCACCTATTCATCTCTAAAGGCTTGGAGGCATGGTAAAAATTCTGGCCTTAGGACACAAAAGTCCTTCTTAAAGGAACTTGTACTCTTTCCCTGTGCCTTTGAGATGTAAATGTTCTACTTGATCCCTCCAGGAACAGTTATCCAGGCCATCTCTTTGAAATGCAAACTTCAGGAAGGTAATGCTTATCAGAAAAAAAATAAAAGGAGGAAATGTCATTTAAAACTTGGGTAAATTAAAAACCTTTTAACCATCCTCTTCACAAATATTAGTAAAAAGGTTTAGCCATTTGAGAAGGTAACCTTAATTTATTCCATCTGCCTGAGGTATAAGTTAAATCTAATCTCTGTCATAAGCAGTGAGTTTTGTATTATTGTACCTGACTCATGGTGTTAGTTTTTAAATGGAAACTATAACGTCTCTGTTTGCATTAGTCTATTTATGTGTCTGTCTATCTATCCATCCATCCATCCATTCATCCATCCATCCATCCATCCACTAGATGTATGGTATTTTTCTGTCTCCAGATGGTATTACTAAGATTAATTTGTAAAAGAGCTCTATATAATTGGCTTATGTGAATTAAGGGTCCCTAAATTTCTCAGAAACATAGAAAGAAAACCAAATATCTTTCAGGTTCACATGATCTGGGAAAACACTTGGTATTAAAGCTAATTTAAGTTTTTTGGTTTAATTAAAATAGACATGTCTGTAGAGTTATCAACAGTGAATATGATGCAGACATAAGGCTTTTATTCTATCCAATTTATTAGTCAAATAAGTTCATTGTTATAAAATTTGCCAACAATCAGACAAACTTGATATGATGAAATTTCCATAAGTAATCTACTCACAATTATTGAGAACAAGTGAATGAAATAGATGCAAGCAGGATAAAAGTTTATAAGTGAACTTTTTCAATAGTTTCTCTACATCTTTTTGGAAACCTGAAACCTTAAAATTTTGCTAAGTTAATTTAAATGATGAATAGTCATTGGCTATCTTGGCCATTTCCCAAATAAGATAAAATACTGAAACATTAATTACTGAATGTAGGCTTAACCACTTTTGGCTTCTTACAGAGAAACTGAAGGTATTTGGGTCTATTAGTCAACATGTTTTGTGCCACACTGGAAAGTTTACTATGAAAAAAGTGTTTCTAGAAATAATAAAAAGTATTTATAACTTTGTCAAGTTACAGAATGCTAATGTAAGATGGTTTGTAATTGGTTACTTCTTTATTCCCCCCCAAATTAAGGTTTTTCAGAGTTCAAAATTCTAATATATATAAAGTCACTACAAATAATAAAGGAAACATCCCTGATGGGGTTTTGGAGTGATGGTGGGGTTCGAAGCTGATGGCCAATAAAGAAATTTTGAGATGTCTTTGGTGCAAAAAAGGTGATTCTGCCTGGGCAGAAAGAGCTTCACTGGAGTTGTGGAGACTGATTGATTATATACTATGGCGTTGTTGGCAGGTAAAGGCAAAAGGGACGCCTCCAGAAGGACTTTCATATGCTAAAGAGGACTCAGACCAGGGGTCTTTGCTATTGTCAAGCTAAGGTTGTTTTCCCTCTAGTAAGGCATTAACATTAGGAAGGTAGGGCTTTTCTGGAGAAATGTTATACTCTGTATTTGCCTCAAGTATTTGTCAAAGGGATGCAGGTTATAAGGAAATTTAATTTTACCTGCCATTTCCTTCTTGCCTTTGTTTCCCACCTCAATAGGAGGGGAGGGATGCTGGGCTCTAGGTAACTGAGTCTATATAGGTTTCTGGAGATCAGGCTATTGATAAAATTGCCTTTTTCTTGTAATTTACTAAGACATAAACTGATGGAAACTCCTGTCCTATAGAACTACGATCTCTAACAGTGAAACATTTGTTTCCCCCTTTCCATTGTTCTTGGGCAGCCAGGAGTGCGTGAGGAACATCTCAGGTATCCTACCTGGGGTGGGGGGGGGGGGGGAGTTGAGGGGTGTCAGCTTGCCTTATGTTTCCTCATCAATCTTGATATGCAAGGAAAGTAAGATGAGTGTGCCTTCAGTAAAAGAAAATATGAGGAACAGGGATGCATTTTTGTTAAGGAAAAATAATTTTACCTTAATATGAAATTGGCTATTCCAGAATGGGAAAGAGAAAAAACAGGACAAAACTATAGAAGGTAAGTACTGTTTAGCAAAACATATGATCCTATATGACCAAGTGTTTTTATTTTTTAACTTTTTTTAAATGTTTATTTACTTTTGAGGGAGAGACAGCGTGTGAGCGGGGAGGGGCAGAGAAAGAGGGAGACACAGAATCAGAAGCAGGCTCCAGCCTCTGAGCTGTCAGCACAGAGCCTGACTTGGGGCTCAAACCCAAGAACTGGGAGATCATGACCTGAGGCAAGGTTGGATGCTTAACCAACTGAGCCACCCAGGCGCCCCATGACAAAGTGTTTTTAAAGCTTCTGATGTGTTTGACAAACTTCCCAAAATAAAATTCCAAATGTAGTCTAAATTTCAGGATTTTCTAGAGGGTCTCTGGAACATTTCAAAAGATGTGTTTTCTCTCCTTATAAAACAGGAGATGTTAAACTAATTAGGCATATTTGATATGCTAAATTACATGGGAAGAACTGTCAAATAACAAGTAATACTAAGTTTTCTTTATGTCGCATTTTTATAGGCATAGGTTCTAAGTATTTCAGAAATTGTATGAAATTCCTAGAGTCTGATATGTCTTGATATAATGCTATCATCATAATTATGGTTATCTTTTTAAAATGTGGGCCCCAGGGGTGCCTAGGTGGCTCAGCCAGTTGAGTCAGATGCTCAGGGTCATGGGATTGATCCCATGTCAGGCTCCACACTGATCATGGAACCAACTTAAGATTCTTTCTCTCTCTCTCTCTCCCTCCCTCTGCCCCTCTGGCTCACGCTCTTTTTCTCCCTCTCTAAAATTAAAAAAAAAAAAAAGCCTCAGAAAATAACCAAATCTCCTTGTCAATTCCATTATAATAAACTTTCACAAGGTCTTCAACACTGGGGCATTTTAAGTGTGTGTGTGTGTGTGTGTGTGTGTGTGTGTGTGTGTGTGTGTGTGTGACTTACGGATAATTACTGTTTTACTCAGAGGCTTTTTGCAAAAGTATTCTGCAAAAGTGTGTCATCTTCAAGGAGATTCATAGGAAAGGACTTTGACAAGTATAGGTTTCTGATAACTAAGATCATAAAATTGAACTGGGTAAGAATTTCCAGAACTAATGGAAAAACTGGATTCAGGCAGAACAAGTATTAATTACACATGACTGAATGAAGAAGGATGATCATAATTCCTTACGATATTTTGTTTGAAACACTGATGGTTCTTCAATGTTTTGTTTTTCCAGATTTAAGGAAATCTTTTCTTAAGCTATCTATGACTTAGAGTAATTTGGTAAAGTATATCTTTGTAAACAAAGATGAAACATTTACTTTCTCCTCCACCGTGCCTCCAAAATTTGGAAATTCATGAGTATTCTTTTGATGGCATTATAGTTAGCTATTTATATAAGTTCAATAAGATTCTGTTCTCTTAGTAACAGGACACTATTAGAAACATTGGTTACACTGCCAAGACTTTGACTGGAATATTGTATTTGAGAGAGATCTACAGACTCAGATATGACCTGAGCTTATAAGGTCAATCACTATTCTTGCTGCACTTAAGTAAATAATCAGGCCAAGTTTAATGCAAACAAATTAACTTTATTATGATTATTTCTGGAAAAAAAATAGGGATGACTATAGAGAGAAAAGTTATGTTTCCACCTTTGTAGATACTAACTTCTAGTCCTGACAATTGTCTTTGAGGTTTTGTCATATACCTGTAAACTGAACTGGATCCTGAGTTCTTCTGGTTTCCTCAAAACCCCTGGCTAGCACTCTCCAAACTAACATTAACAATTTTCTCCCACCTTTCTCATTTGGAATCACTAAGAACAAAGACTGCCCTTGAATCTCTTTGGAAGGGACTTAACTAGATCCTCCTCACTACCCAGTTGACAGCCAAACTTCAGGGACCTGACAGTTAGGTATACATATATCTCACAGCTAAAGAAGGCTGCACCTCACAGCTGGTCCTGTGCAAATGCCAGAGGTCTCTAAATCAAATTGACGAGCAAGAGCACCAGCCAGCATTGATGTAGAATGCTCCCACACAAAATGCCAGATCAAGACTTCCTACTTTTACTCATCATAAAACCCTTTCTTTTCTTTCTTTTCTTTACTCTGGCTCTGACCTCCCTGAAAAGATATCAACATCTGTATCTTTCAGGCCATTGCTACGTGGGAGTAACCTTTCGGGCTGCCAGATCTGTCATTAAAAACAAACAACCCGCCTAAAAACACATGATCTGTCCATTAACAGTGCAACCTTAGTAGGAGTGGTTTGTGTCCTAAGAGAATTTATCTTTGTCTGTGGTAGTTATCATTTTCCTTGGGCCTATGAATACCTAGGTGGCTGCAACAATGCTTCTTAGGTTATCTAACTATGCCCATAACTGTTCACAAATGGACTAAGGAAGATACATCATTAGTCAACTCTCCTGAATTTACATCGCTGAATTAGAAAGGACCTACAGGAATCTTTCATGATTCAGGATTTGCTTCCATTGGCAGGGCCCTACTTCCTTGGTTAGATGTAAATGTAAATGAGAGGCACCTGGGTGTCTCAGTTGGTTATGCCTCTGACTTTGGCTCAGGTCATGATCTCCTAGTTTGTGAGTCCAGCCCTGCATCTGGTTCTGTGCTGACAGCTCAGAGCCTGCAGTCTGCTTTTGAGTTTTGTGTCTCTCTCTCTGCCCCTCCCCTGCTTGTGCTCTGTCTCTCTTTCTCAAAAATGAATAAACATTAAAAAAAAGAGAAGTAAATGTAAATGAGGCTATAATCAGGAAATTTTCCTTAAGTTATTTATTTATTTATTTGAGAGATGGAGAGCACTAGTGGGGGAGAGAGGCAGAAGGAGGGAGGGAGGGAGGGAGAGAGAGAGAGAGAGAGAGAAAGAATCCCAAGTAGGCTCCATGCTTAGTGTGGAGCCTGATTTAGGGCTTGATCCCACAACCCTGAGATCATGACCTGAGCTGAAATCAAGAGCTGGATGCTCAACCAAATGAGCCATCCAGGAACCCTAGGAACCTTTCCTTAACTTTTAAAAGTACTGAAAGAATCCACTGCTAAAACAATAGGTGCCCCTCCCCCACCCCTAAAATTCTAGAGTCTCTGGCCAAAGTTCTTCTTGACAGCAAGATAGCTCTTATTTATATTTTAGCTGAGCAAAGAAATTTCTGTGCTGTGGCCAACACCATCTGCTGAACCTGGATTGATACTTCTGGAGAAGTTGGAACTCTACTAGATCACTAACAAGTTATTAGGTTTAAAAAGTTGAGTCCTAGGGCTCCTGGGTGGCTCAGTCAGTTAGTTGCCCGACTTCAGCTCAGGTCATGATCTTGTGGTTCATGGGTTCAAGCCCTCCTGCATTGGGCTCTGTGCTGATAATTCAGAGCCTAGAGCCTGCTTTAGATACTGTGTCTCCCTCTTTCTCTGCCTCTCCCCTGCTCACTATTTGTCTCTGTCTCTTTCCCTCTCACTCAAAAATAAATGAACATTAAAAAAATTAAAAAGAAAAAAAAAAGTTGAGTCCTTCAACAGGGCCTTTCATGGACTTACTGAATTTTGATTGGTTTAGGTCTTGGATACCCTAGCTCTAAATTGCACTCCAGACATTGGGAATTATTCAGTTTATAGTAATTACTGTAGTCTCCCTGGTGCACTGTATTTTCTCAAAGCTTAAAATGCATGTTTCTAGCCATTAACCATTGAGTCAATGATGTCCCTAAAACTGAACATCAGAAAAGGAACAAAGAAAATGACCAAATAAAAAATTGTGAGCATGAAGTCGTGATCTTGTGAATGGCATAGATATTCAGGAAAAAAACATCATGACCTGTGAATATCACACAGAGGACCAGTAAAAGCTGAAAAAACTGCACAGCACTAGCTGGAAGTGGCACTAATGTCGTAAATTTTGATCATAGCTCTCAGTTAAGGTGAAAATCTGATCAGAGAAAAAAAACAGACCTAAAATGGGAGTCACTTGTGCTGATCCTCATGTCAACAAATCAACACTTAATATCTAATGTAATTACGGTTTTAGCCTCTCCCAGGAATGTGACCTGTTATCTGTCAATGTGGAACTACCTGGTCAGCACGAGTGAGGTAATCTGCTTGATAAAGTCTAGCCTTTTGCCCAAAGTCTAGCCTTTTGCCTGAAACAATCCACTCTTAGTTAGAAACTTCATTCTCCCTGCCTATAAAAATCTTCCATTTGTACAGCTTTCTATTTGCTTTATGGGATGCTACCTAATCCATGAATCATTGAATAAAGCCAATTAGATCTTCAAATGGGCTCAGGTGAAATTTGGTTTTTAACACAAGAAAGAGCTCTTAAAAATGAAATAAATAGCACACATTTTTAAAGGAAGAAATATTAGCAGAAATGGAAGAATAATTTGAGAAAATCTAAAACAATTATAAATCTGAGGGAAAAAAACAAAACCAGAGATAAAACAAGAAAATTAAAGGCTCAGTGTAGGATGACTGAAGTCTGACTGTGAACAGTCAGAAGGAGAGATCAGGGAAAATAGAGGCCACGGAATTGTCAAAGACCTAATTCGAGGGGCGCCTGGGTGGTTCAGTTGGTTAAGCCTCCCACTTCAGCTCAGGTCATGATCTCACAGTTTGTGAGTTCAAGCCCTGCATTGGGCTCTGTGCTGACAACTCAGAGCTTCAAGTCTGCTTGGGATTCTGTGTCTCCCTCTCTCTCTGTTCCCCTCCCCCCCCCCCCCCCCCGTCCCACTCATGTCGTTTCTCTCTCTCAAAAATAAATAAACATTTAAAAAAAACTAATTTGAGAATAACTTCCAGGAATAAAGGCTATCTCTAGACTGGAAGAGCCAGGTAGTTGTCCAGCCCAATAAAGTTTAAAGCTCCACATTCTACCACATTGGCATAAAGTTTCAGAATTCCAAGCATTTAAGATCTTAAATGCTTCCTAGTTGGGAGGGGAAATAGAGGGAATTATTTAAAGGACCAGGAATAAGAATGCTTCGGCCTTCCTTCTGGAGAATGAGAAGACAAATGCCTTCAAATATCTGAAGGAAAGAGGTCTGTAAACCAGAGTATTAAACGCACACAATCAAATATCAATTAGATACTGACATAAATGTCAATTAAATATCAATTATATTTAAAAAATGAATTTTCTAGTATAAGATGCTTCTCTGAGGACAGCAGATACCTACATCGACAATCAAATAGCACACATTATTTAAAAGTATGAAAGGGTTGAGAGAAAGCTGGCTTGAATGGAGAGAAGTGAGGCCAGAAATTATTTTTGAAACTATGCATGCAGCTCAAATTCATTAAAAAACGAAACGCAAATATATAAGACAGAAAATAGTGTCTTTGAGAACTAGATTTATATCTGAGCTTCCTTCATGTTAGGCATGAAGGGAAAACATTTAGATAATGGAAAACAAGCCAGATGATGAAAGATTTCCAGGATTTTGAGCACAGATTAAGAATACACACATACAGGAGCACCTGGGTGGCTCAGTCAGTTATGCATCCAAAACTTGGTTTTGGCTCAGGTCATTATCTCATGGTTTCGTGGGTTTGAGCCCTTCTTCAGGTTCTGTGCTGGCAGTGGAGGCTGGTTGGGATTCTCTGTCTCGCTCTCTCTCTGCCCTCCCCCACTAGTGCTGTCTCTGTCTCTCTCAAAATAAATAAATAAACTTAGAAAAAAGAATACATACATATATAATGTGTGTTTTTAAGAAAAATATTGGTTAGAAAAAATTTGTTACAAATTACATACTATTCATATACACCTTGAAGTATACCGGTTTTTTCTTTTGTGTGTGTGTGTCAAATAAATCATCATAATAGGTATCCATGGACATTGTCTGGTTTTAGAACTCAGGGCTTCAAGTAAGAAGAGTGAAATCAACTTGAGATTCAAATGAACAGGCTCCTGATCCCCGAAAGTATATGTATGAGTGTCTGTATCTGTGCATGTGTGAGTGGAAGAGGCAGAGAGAAGCAAAGAGTTCGTGAAATTCTAAATGACAAAAACCTCTCCTTCCCTTCACCATCTGCTTTTAGTTGAGACTCAGAGGCAATTCTGGTGCAAAGTAAGATAATAGTTCCACCAAGATAGGAGATGGAGAAGAGAGAAGTCCCTCTGCTTCTTACCTACTGCAATGTTTTGGGCTCCTCAAATGTGTTGCAATGTCAATGACTTGGATCTATGCATTCAAAGAAATACTATTACCTCTACCTGGTGTGTTCCTCATCCTCTTCCTTACCCCCTTTCTGCTTTATCTGGTTGACTCTTACCTTTCTGGGTATCTTGTTTGATATTATTCCTTTTTTTTTCCCTTTAGTTTATTTATTTATTTGGAAAGAGAGAGTGAGCACAAGCGAGGGAGGGGCAGACAGAAGGAGACACAGAATCCCAGGCAGGTTCCGCACCATCAGTGCAGAGCCTGATGCAGAGTTCCAACCTACAAGCTGTGAGATCTTGACCTGATAAGAGATCGAGATTATTCCTGTAGGAAGATCTTTTCCATAAAGAGATACATTTTTTCAATTAGGCTTTTCTAAAGTACCCTGTTATTTTTTTTTTAAGCTTATTTATTTACTTTGAGAGAGAGAGAGCAAGAGAGCATGAGCAGGGGAAGAGTAGAGAGAGAGAATCCCAAGCAGGATCCATGCTGACAGCACAGAGCCCAATGTGGGGCTCAAACTCGTGAACTGTGAAATCATGACCTGAGCTGAAGCCAAGAGTTGGATGCTTACCTCCATGAGGGCAAGAACAGTATCTGCCATATTCCTACATGCATGTCAGGAATGTTTGCATTTCTTTAATTATCTTAAATTAGAGGGGAAACATACTCATACACCATCCTTGTACGGATATACAATAAAAGATGTATTTTGAATTTTGCAAAAGAACAACGTTCTCCTCTATACTATACATAGGTATATAGTGATCACCAACCACTACATTTTCTCTCTCTCTTTCATTCATTCATTCATCCATAGGGTCAATAAAATACACTAAAACATGTATTGAGCACCCATTCTATACAAAATACTCAGGTAATTCTGGAGTACAACTATAATGAAGGCAAGCAGCATCTCTGAAGGAAACTTGCATTACAGTTGCAAAAATAAATGAAGCAAACTAAAGTCTATTTCACACACCATCATTTAGTTGAGTTGCAAGTAACTATTCCCAGATACAAAAATGTTCAGTTTCCCAAAGATGAAGAAAAGCTAAAATATATGCAGATTTTTCTTTATACTGAATCAGCCCCTCATTGATAAGAACCATTCGCTACTGATTGGGATTCTGGAAGATGAGGTGAACCTTGAAACACATTGCAGAAGACTGGTTAGGAAATCCTCCCAGAGCATCTTCCTCTGTATCTTGTTGGGGGCGTGGATAAAGTTCTGCCTGCGTCACTACCAATTAATCCATGTCTCAGCTTTCAGCTGCTTCGCACTGAGCTCACTGTAACTTTAAATATTGATAACCAAGCTCATATATCACAGAGCTGAGAGAATGACAGTTTCAGTGCATAATGGCTAAAGCTTTCTACAATAATCAGATATTCAATAATTCATGAAAATATATCCCCCCAAATCAAACTGGAAGCTATTTTGTGTAATATATTATTTAAAATTCAATATTATAATGCACACAACTTCTCCTCAGCCAGAGAAGGACCATTTCAAAATGTGATTATGTGCGGACTCTATTTAAAAGTGACAATTCTGCTTTTCATTTGTTTAACAGCTTAAGCAGAGGAGCTCAACTGGAACTAAGTCATCTGACAACGAAACCAGGGCGGCCACAAGCAACTTTGCAAAAGTGACATTAGAACCTAAAAAAATGCACATACATTTGGATAGCAGAGACATGTGTACTGGGGGGGGAAATTCTTAATTTGTTCAGGTCCTACATCAACTTGCTCCCAAACAGTCCTCTCCAAATCAACTGTAACTTGTGAGTATCGTAAAATTAATGTGTGAACTCATAAGACTGAGAGTCAAGACACCTGCATCCCACCTCAGTGTGCAACAGTCTCAGACACTTGCCAAGCCATCCTTCACTATGTTTTATATTCTGAGTAGATCAGGGAAAAATTGTTTCATAAGCATAGAATCAGAACTGTGGTTTCATATTGTTTAATTCTTGAAAGCACCCCTACTTCTCCCCTTTCTATCTGAAATCTCCTTTCAAGGGATATGTCACACCGAGTGAAGCCTTCCCTGACTTTGCAAGCCAGATATGGTTCTCCATTTCTCAGAACATCTGTAATGTTAATTATCAGCAGCACTCCTGTTATTCCACTCCCTATAGTGTTTATCAAGCCTTGATCATATGTCAGGCCTATGTCAAAACATCATGTATTTACACTGTTTTCATTAGACACTAGACCACCATTGCTACCCAGAGTTATAGCTGAGGAAAGTGAATTCAATGAGTTGTTGAAGGATACAAACCAGAAAGTATTGAAGAGGCAGAAGGTTGTCTGTTTAGCTTAGCATTTCATTGGTGCCTATAGTAGAGCCTGATGCATAGGCAGGGCTCTATTTGTTGGCTGTTGACTCAAAAAACAAACCCCTAAGCATTCAGTTGTATAAATGTAGTGTTTTCTTACCTTGCAGGCAACATGGTTGGGAGAGACCAGCAACAGTAAGCGAAAAGACAGTGCTTTTATGAGAATAAAGCATGGTGTTTTAGACAAACACTGAATGTGGAGTTCGAGGGCCCTGCCAATACCTAGACTCGGACAATTTGCGATAGTATGACCTGGAACAAAATTATTGATTTTTCTTGTCAATAATCTTCATCTATAGTATCTTCACTCTATTATAGTAAAATTTCCATGAAGCAATATAGAATTGTGGTTAAAAATGTAGGTTCTAGGGGGTCCTGGGTGGCTCAGTTAAGCGTCTAACTTCAGCTCAGGTCATGATCTCATGGTTCATGAGTTCAAGCCACACATCACTCTCTGCTGTCAGCACAGAGCCTACTTCAGATCCTCTGTCTCCCCCTCTCTTTGTTCCTCTCTCTCTCTCTCTCTCTCTCTCTCTCTCTCTCAAAAGTAAATAAACATTAAAAAAAATGTAGGTTCTAGAGGATGAAGGCCTGGGTTCGGATGTCATTTCTTACCTGCAGGACACTAGGCAAGTTCTTTAATGTCCCCATCTCATACCTCCTATACATTTTACATGGTTTCCTAAATGTGAATCCTGTAGAACAATGGCTATTACATAAAAAAGATGTAAATAAACGTTAGTTCTCATTATTATGTATGTGTAATCGTCATAGCACTGCATACATAGTAGGTCCTCAGAGAACATTTCCTTCCTTTTCTCTTAGTGCTTTGAAAAATTGACTTAACTGTGTTGGAACTCATTTTATCTGCTTTATTAAATTAGAATAATAAAACTGACCTTTCTCCAAATAGCAGGGCTAAGTGATATTTTAATAGTATTTTCAACTCTAAGATGCCAATAACATGCATGGGGCCCAGAATTTGTAGGCAAGCATCATCCTCAATAAGAGAGTGTCAGAATAGTAGGTATAAATTCAAACCTATATAGGAAGGCATAGAAGAAAATAAAAAATCTCTTGGATAAGGTGATTAAAAAAGATTCTACGGAATTTCATATTTGAATTGGGCCCCAAGATAGATAAGACTAGCAATAATGAAAAGGATAAAAGTATGAAAAATGAGCCCTCTTCACATAGATTTTTGCCATAACTTCACCAAATGCTGACTGGATTAGACAATTTGATTACATACTGCAATATTTTCTGGCTCTGGACAGAGTAACCAACATAGAGGAAGAATTTAATTAATATAAGCATCATCATTATATCTTTTATTGGTTGTCTCTTATGATCTAAGTGCTGTGCCTTTATTATTCTTAATTATTTCATATATTTGCTAGTAAGTAGAATCTTCTCCATTCAGAGGTTAGGAACATGGGATTCAGCAAGGTCAAGTCACTTGATCAGAAGCCCCCCTCTCAGGAGTGGAGCTCAGATGTGAACCCAGCTCACCCTCATACCTCATAGCCACCCTCTCTAGGTTTTTGGATGTATTGTTTTAAATGATTATGAGTTTAATGAATTAAAAATATTATTAAACATGCCCTTCTCCATAAGACTCCATTAACATAATGAAAATATGCAAATTACTAATTTTAAGCCATCTAAACAACAGCAGCCACATTTTTTTTTCCTCCTGCCAGCGAATACCAGCTTAATGAGATTGGACTGGCCCAGTGCTAGATGCCCAAGCCAAGAAAAGAGAAGGAATAAAAACAGGCATCCAAGGTAAAAAAAAAAAAAAAAAAAAAAAGTCCTTCTGGCCCCACCTGAGGCATTCAGAATTGGAATAGACAATAGTAGGAAATCAAATGATTGCAGCCCTAAACATAGGCATTATCATCAATTTCCCATTCACACTCATATGGTGAGATTTATAAGTCACAGGTTGCCTTTCCTGCTAGTCTAGCAAAAACTAAAATTCTGAATAATTTCCTTTCTTCCCTTGTTCCTTCATCCCTCCCTTCCTTTCCCAGTTGTTTCTTAAGCACCTAACCTGTATCAAACACTGTATGGATTAAGTCTTTTGAACCACTAAATGATCCATTACAAAGCCACGAATGTTGCCTTTACTGAGTTTATGGTCCACTATGGTCCACTAGGACACTTAAGCAGGAAGTTACAATACATGGGATGTTAGAAGTTACTCATGAAAAAGCATTGGAATATTGCTTGAAAGTCAACTGAGACTTGAAGAATAAATAAGAAATAACCAGATAAAGTACCTATAATGTGTGTGTATATCTGGATGTGAGTGGGGTATCGGGGGAATAAGGATATATATGTTCTAGATAGAAAAACAACATGGGCAAAGGCTTGGCAGTCAAAGAGAAAGAGATAAAGGTTCCAAGCTAGTTTTTAAAGTGTGTGGTGTGCTTCATATGGGTCAGGCAGAGGCAAGTCCAGAAATGAGTCTAGAGAGGTAAGCAGGATTCAGAGCAGGCCAAAGCAAGCAGTCTCTGCTTCACGAAGAGGGTAATAGGAGCCCACTGGAGAGCTGTGGAGAGAAGGATGTCACCGTGTTTGGTATGAAAACTATCCATGTGGCTATGGATAGAGGATGATGGAGGGTCTATTGCAGGGCAGGACTGGGTTAGATGACTGAAGGTCTTTGGTAAGAGGTAAAGGATACATGATGCTATTCCAAAGATGTCTTCCTGAGACATCAGGAAACTTTAACTTGGGGAAGTATACATCTCAAGGGGTCTGGAAGGCTTTCTTTCAATATCTGTAATGCCGTCTCTGGCTAAAAGATGGGGGTATTACTGCTAGACTCAACAATACTATTGGCACCACTGGACAGAAATCAAAGGAAAGCTCGGTCTAACAAGAAACTTTCTGTTGAGCAAAGCAGTGATTCCTTCAGGTTGCCATCTGGCTCCTCTAGTGGCCTTTCTGGGTCTCTGCCATTGTTTCCAGCTGCCATAACAACTCTGTGCAAAAGAAACAGACATCCCAGGTCTTCACCAGCCCTGTGGCTGCATGAGCATGTCTAACCAGAGGCACAAACAGCTGCCTTGTATTTTCAAGCTGGTTTTGAAGAAAGCGGCTCCTTCATCAAGAGTGAATAGGGGCCAGAAGTCTTCTCTTCCTTGCATGTCCAAGATGACCAACATCTCCAGCTGAGGGAAGCAACAAACACCTCAGGTGTCTCTTCCAAAGCCAACACAGCTCATGAAGCTGTTTATGAAGGTTATGTTTAAAGAGACATTCCCAGCTCACCACCCCCAGGTCACCACACTATTTTCACCTTCAAGACTGAAGGTTTCCCAGCGTCCCTAGTAAATAATATGGACTTTAACTTCAAATGATAACTACTGGCTTTGTCAGCTTGAGCTGCTATAACAGCATGCCACAGGCTGGGTGGATTCAACAAGAGAAATTTATTTTCTCCCGGTTCTGGAGCCAAGGGGCCCAACATCAAAGTGTTGCTGAGTTGCTTTCTAGTGAAGGTTTCGCTTTCTTTCTGGCTTGCAGATGGCCACCTTCTTGCAATCTCCTTATTATGTGTGTGTGCTGGGGTAAGGGTGGGGGGAGGGGAGAGCTCTGGTGTCTCTTATAAGGACACTAGTCTATAGGGTCAGCATCTACCCTTATGACGTTACCCTGGGGATTAGGGAACCAGCAAGTGAATTTGGGGTGGGAAGGGTTCATTCAGTCCATAACACCAACCTTTCTTCTGAGGGCCCCATGGTTCAATCTCTTTGCACATTCTACTATATTTGTTTACCATCAGAAGTGCAAGCACATACCCATCATCAGAGATGTATTCTATGTTCTTTGCATCACTGATTTCATCTATTTTCCACTGCTCCTCACCTTTCCAAATTGTCCTTTCAGTATGCTGTTTGGATGTCATGGTATGTCATAAGTAGATTCCCTTTCATCTCCAAATTCCTCTTGAACGTTTACTTTACCTGCTCTAACTGATCCTTGGCACAATCTCTTCCCCTCAAGAACAGTCCCTTCTTCCTTCCACAGGTATTTCGGGGAGTGCTTGGAGGTGGACAAGCACACTCCTGTCTTCTCATTGTAATTCCAACCTGTGCCCTCCCCCCACTCCCTGTTTCCTTTTTCTTTCCAAAATGGTTCTTTTAAAGCATATTACTGGGCACCTCACCCACTGCCCATTATATTTCTTGTTGCAGTTATGCTGGGCTGTGTGCGTAGGAGACCCTGGTGCTTGATTTAATGCTCTGCTTGTTACTTTCTTGAATTTCTTAATATTTGTTGAACATGGGGTCCCACATTTTGTCTTTCAGTAGGCCTTGAAAACTATGTCACTCGTCCTCTTGTTGCTGTCATATACTGTCACTCCACCTTATCCGTTATCTCTTAGCACTTAGCTCATTGCTCTCTCCAGGTTATTATTACTGCTGTTATTTCGGGTGACTTTAGCATCTACACAGATCTATTCAATGTCTTAACTTCCTGGTTCTCTTACTTCCTCAGATCCCAGCATCTTCTCTGTCATCCTTTAATGATCTAGCAGCAATAAGAATGTACCCTAGACCTTATCACCAAAAAAAAAAAAAAAAAACACTCCAGCTTTGTAATCTAGAAGGTAAGCATCCCACTTTGTGGCTCTCACCTTTATCAGCCCTGTTTTATTTGTTTTCATTGCTCCCACTCCAGCAATTCTTAGACCTCAACAGAACATCCAATTCATTTGTCATATCATTTAATTTTAAAAATTATGTAACCCTTGGTAACTAAAAAATAATATATGTAATGCATTAATTTATGAAGTATTATGAGAAATACTCCAGGAACATTCCATCTGACTTAAAAAATATAACATTTCCCAAATCACTGATGTTAGCTCTGTGTTCTATCTTGATTCATTTCTCTCCCTCCTCTCCTCCTCCCTAAAGTAAACACTACCCTGAATTATATGCATATCATTTGTTGCTTTTGTTTACACTTTTGCTAGATACACATATATTAAAAGTGGTATTGTTCTCTGTGTCATTTTCTGCAACTTTTTTCTCACTCAACATCATGTTCCTAATAGTACGTTTTCCTGACAAGTGTGTTAACAATGATTAACGTCACTCTGGGGATTAGGGAACCATGTATGATAACCATGCATATCTTAGATATGTATCTGGGACAGCAGTAGCTGAATAGTTGAATTCTTGCAGTTTCAATTTTACAAGACAACATTTAATTGTTTCTCAAAAAGCTTATACCATTTTGCATTCCCACCCAAAGAGTGTAAATAGTGTAAATACTGCCATCAATGTGCACTCTTTTCAATACAAAACAAAACAAAACAAAACAAAACAAAACACACACACACACAAAACAAAACAAAACAAAAAAAACAAGCAAACAAAAAAAGGATAAAATTGTTTCACTGAAGTTACTAGTTTGCAATTGCAGATTACTCAGGATGAGTATCTTTTTTTTAGATTTAGGATGAATATCTTTATAAAGTTTCGCATTATATTTTTACTTACTCTTGTGAAATGCCTGTTCAAGTTTTTGCCAATTATTCTATTGTCTTTTTTTTTAAATGATTTGTGAGATAGTTTTTGTGTTCAAGATATTTCCTTCAGCAGATATTTTCTTCCAATTTGTGTTTTGTCTCTTTATGGTCTCTCTGAGAAACAAATTCTTAATTTTAATGTGATCAAATAATCAGTCTTTTCTTTAAGGAATGCTGATTAGGTCTTGCTTAATATATACATAGAGATACTTATGTATGATGTTTTGGCTTCATATACAAAGCTTTGATTCACCTGGGATTGATTTCCTGAAGTCTGGTCTATTAAAGTATAATTTACTAAAGTAAAATGTATATAGTATATAGTATATGTCAAATGGGTATTGTTGTATGGACTTTGACAAATTTCTATGTTTTTCATGTAACCAGCATCAGAACCAAAAATAGTTTTTGGTGATAATGAATAAAACTGTTATATATGTATCTGCATACAAATTTTTCTGAAGACATATTTTTTTTATTTCTCTAGGGTAAATACACTGCTAACTCATATTGTGAATTTGTATTTAATTTTACAATTTGCTAAATGTTTTTCAAAGCAAGTGTACCTGTTTTCATTCCCAACAACAATGTATGAAAGTTCCATTACGTTTCATCTTCCCAATGCCTGTGATTATCAATTTGTATTTATTTTAGCCATTTTAATATCTGTGTAATACATTGGGCTCTGATTGACTTTTCCTAGTGACTGAAGATATGTAGCCTCTTTTGAAGTATTTCCTTGTCATCAGTGTCATCTCTGCTGAAGTAATTCTTTAAGACATTTCTTTACTTTTGCGAATTGGGTTGCTTATTTTATTATCATTGAGTTGAAAGAGCTCTTTGCATATTTGGAAAAAAGACCTTTATTAGATACACATATTAAAAATATATTTCGCCTTGAGCTTCCTTTTCCTAAATTGTGTCCTTGGAAGAGCTAAAGTTTTAATTTTTTTTTTTTAACATTTATTCATTTATGAAACAGAGAGCACAAACAGGAAGGGGCAGAAAGAAAGGGAGACCCAGAATTGAAGCAGGTTCCAGGCTCTGAGCTGTTAGCACAGAGTCCAACATGGGGCTTGAACTCAAAAGCTGTGAGATCATGACCTAAGCCAAAGTCAGACACCCAACCGACTGAGCCACCCAGGCACCCCATGAAGAGCTAAAGTTTTAAATTGTGATGTAGTACAGTTTGTTATTATTTTCTATTATGGTTCATAGTTTTTGTATTCTATTTTAATAAAAAGTCTTTGTCTGACTCAAGATCACAAAGATTTTTGTCTTTTATTTATTCAGAAGCTTTTAAGTTTTAGATTTTATATTTAGGTCTATGATTAATTTTGAGTTATTTTTAGTATTATAAGAGGTATGGATTCAGGTTGAATTTTTGTTTTACATATGGATATCCAGTTTTAATAGCATCGATTGAAGAAAATACTATTCTTTTTCTCTTAAATTTCCTTTGGAAACTTATGGAAAATAAATTTATATATTTAGGTGTCTTTCTGGACTTTCTAATTGTGTTCTATTGTCCCACTTGTCTATCTCTTTACCAATGCCATACTCTCTTTATTAATATAGCTTAAGCTTAAGCATTAATATCAGATAAGTGTAAACATCAGGTACTACATGTCTACCGACTATGTTCTTAAAAAAAAATTCTATGTCCATTGCTTATCTATACAAAACTAGGTATGTTTTGTATTTTGTCGATTTCTACCAAAAATCTTGCTGTAATTTATATTTGGTTTATATTGAAACTTAATATCAATTTCAAGAAGATTTTAACAATACTTTGCATTCTGATCATGAGCACAATATGTTTCTCCATTAATTTAGGTTTTCTTTTATTTTGTGCATTAATTAGTTTTATTTTTTTAAAGTTTATTTTTGAGAGAGAGAGAGAGAGAGAGAGAGAGAACAAACCAGTGGGGGAAGAGCAGAGAGAGAGACACACACAGAATCCTAAGCAGGCTCCAGGCTCTGAGCTGTCAGCACAAAGCCTGATATAGGGCTTGAATCACAAAGTGTGAAATCATGACCTGCGCTGAAGTCAGATGCTTAACCCACTGAGCCACCCAGGCACCCCTGTGCATTAATGTTGCCTTGCTCTATTTATAATCTTAGGGGGTGGGTTAGGGTTTAACCAGGGAAAGAAAACCAGTGGGAGATGTTAGTCAGGATTCAACCAGAGAAAGAAAACTGGTGGGATATATGGATTAAGAGATCCATTGCAAGGAATCAGCTTACCCAATTGTGTATCGAGTTAGAAAAGTCCAAAATCCATAGGCCAGACTATTAGGAAGGTCAAAGCTATCAGAAGGGCAGGCTGGAACCCTTGGGAATCAGATGAAGCTGCTGTCTGTCTGAAGGTTTTTTCTTCAGAAAACCCTCACCTCTGCTCTTAAGGCCTTTCAACTGATTGAATAAGGTCTACCTATAGTATCTACAATCTGCAATCTAAATTGACAGTGTAGAAACTTGGAGACCTCGGTGTCAGAAAAGTGAAGTATATCTATATCCTAAATAACCTGAGATAAGATTGGCAGTAAGAACATTTCCATTAGCAAAAATGAGACTAAAGGTGATGTGCTTCCATTCCTGTACACTCACCTGTTTCAGCGACTTTAAGATAGGAGTCCATTAAATTGAAGGAGATAGGCATAACACACTCACAGAATCTAGTAAATAATGGAAGACCATTCGCAGGATTAAAAAATATGAACATAAGCACTACTTGCCTGTGGAAATGTAAACACGCAACTCATTACACAGCACAGATTGGATATCTACTTTATGGTTGATGGGTACCTCCCTTTTATTATATTTTATTACCAAAGGCATCAAAGGATGGCATGTGAAAGATAATAATTGTTCAACTATAAATCAACCTCTGAGGCCCTACACTTGTGCCCGGATGAAGAATCAATGCTAGTATCTAAGGACATACACTCCAGTTTTATTTTCATGTATGACAACAAGAAGTATCAGAAAGGAAAAATTATCCAAAAGTAAAATGGGATATGGAGGACACTGGACAAATTAGTGCTTCTGAGAAAGCAAAACCAGGGTCAAAAAAAGAAAAAAAAAAGTTACTTCACTGCTATGGCAGTGCATATTTGCAATTCCTAACAATCATTATTTCATTATTGTCACAGAATAATGACTTCTGTATGTTGTTGTTTTTTTTTTAAATTTCTGTATGTTTTAGATTCTAGTACCCCATTCCTACTCATTCTATATAGAATCTAGGAAGTAGAAACAGTAAGGTAGATATTGTGTATATATTAAGTTCTTAGACTTCCAGAACCACCAAAATAGGATTAAAGCACTTCCAGGCTTTGGGCTGGATGTGGATTAAAGAAGTTCTCCCATAGGCAGATAGTGGTTGTACACAGTACATGTGGAAACCAGAGTTTCCAGCTAGAGGAGTGGATTGTGGCATACAATACATATTTTCCCTTAGAACACATTTATTTTACTTACTGCTAATACTAGATTTCCTCTCTTTGCCGTGGTTTAGCTGGATCCATGGCTGTCCTTCAAGAAATTTTACTTTCTAACCTCACTCATAGCTAGGAGTTACCATGTGAATAAGCTTGGATTAATGAAATGTCAATGGAAATGATCAATACAATTTCCAGTTCACCTCCCTAAAAATGAAGCTTTCTGCTCTGACTCCCCTTTCTGCTGGTTGGGAATGACATTTGATCCTTGACCCAAAGATTAAATTCATGTTTTGAGAAAAGCAAACTCACAAAACCAGTCTGGTTCCTGAATAACTTTACAGAGAAGAACCACCTCGTAATCTCTGGACTATCAATTCGCAGAGAAATAAATTTTATATGACTTAAACCACTGAGAGAAGACAGGGGTTGGATTCTGGTAAACACTATGTCCCACAGATGACAACTATAAACTCCAGAAAATTCATAAAAAATCAACTACATGAACTCAGTACTGATGACATTAAGCGGGTGTTGAACCCTGGGAGAAAGTAATGACCAGCGAGTAGGTGAGTTTCCTATTGAGAAGGCTTTTGGCTTATAGACTGTTCTCAGATATCACCTCATGGTGGAGCTAGGACTTGCACAGAAACCCATAGATTTACTAGCTTGAAGAACGAGGGAGCAGTTTGGAGCAACCATACAATTGGAAAGTATGAAGGGAAGACCTAGGTAAGAAAGAAGTAGAGAGCAGGAACTACAGACTCTGTGCAGGAAATCTTCCAAAATAGCTAGCTGACCCCAGAACTATGAATACACGGAGTAGAATTCTAGCAGACTGATTAAAGTTAAAAAACTAGAGATATTAGAGCTTGGAGTATGAGTTCAGATAAATCAACTGTCTGCTAAAACACAAGAATTACAATAACTACTTACTACTTAAAGTAGTACCTTTTAAATCAATGTAAGATAATCCAGTCTTTACACATATTGAGAATGTTCAAGATCCAATAAAAAATTACCAGTCATATGAAAAAACAGGAAATGTGAAAAAACAGGAAAATGTGACCCACATTTAAGAAAAAAGACAATTAGTGGAGACTAACCTTCAGCAGCTGCTATAACTCTGCTCAAGGGCATAAGGGAAAATATTCTTATAATGAATGAAAAAATGGGACATTCCAATAGAGGAATAGCAACCATAAAATGTTCCAAGTAGAAACTGTACAAGTAAAAATGGCAAAGTCTGAGAAAAATTTAAAACAAAAGAATAGGCATAAGAACATATTTGAGATAGCAGAAGGAATCAATGAAATAAAAGATTAATAGAAATCATCTTATTAGAAAAAGGATTAAGACAATCGAAACTCTGGGTCCTCTTGCGGGAAACTCTAATGGTCCAACATACATATAATTGCAGTCCCATAAGAAAAGGAGAGAAATTGGGGCAGCAAAAATACCTGAACAAAATGAAAGTTTAAAATTTTTCCCCAAATTAATTGAGGACATATGTTTATAGAGTTAAGAAGTCCAGTGAATGCCAAGCTGGAAAAACAGAAAGAAAACCATACCTAAGCCCAACATAGTTATTGTGATTAAAACCAAAAATACAAAAATACAAAATTTAAAGCAGCCAAACAACAACAATAACAAGAAAACACATAGCATATAGAGGAGTCCAATTTTAATGATGGTTGAGTTCTCAACAGAAACAACGAAATGGTATTTTTAAAGTACTGAAAAACAACAACAACAACAACAACCTGAAATCTAGAACTCTGTATCCAATAAACCGGTCTATTACAAATAAAGGTGAAACAAAGACTTTTTAAGATAGAGAAAAGCTAAGAGAACTTTATGCCAGCAAGTATGCACTGCAAGGAACCCTAGAGGAAGTTCTTCAAGCTGAAAAGAAATAATAGCAGATGGAGATCTGAATCTTCAGGAGGAAGGAATAACAGCAGAAATGGTGTAGAAAAGGAAATCAGAGAGGTAATTACAAAATTCCACTTTGTATCTTAATTTGTTCAAAATGTCTATTTAAAGCAAAAATTGTAACGTCGTAATGAGTGATTTATAATTTGTGTAAATCTAACATACATAAGAAGTATATCATACAGGATGGGAGTGGGTTGAATGGACATACACTGTTTCACGTTTCTTATATTCTAATTGTCGTGGTACCATGATAACTTCAAAAGGTAACAATTTTTAAAAGTGAAAACTAACTGAAAAGTTAAGGCTGTTATGTTGTAATCTCTAGCACATGCATTAGTTTCCTAGGGCTGCTGTCAGAAAGTTCCAAAACTGGGTGGCTTAAAACAATAGAAACTTAGTGTCCCGGTTTGAGAGGCTAGAAGTCAGAAATCAAGGTAGGAAAAGGATCCTTCCTTGCTTCTTCAACTTCTGGGAGCCTCTGGCATTTCTTGCTTATAGATGGCATTCTTTCTGTCTTCACACCATCTGCCCTCTGTAAATATCTTTCTCTATACTCTAATTTCCTTTTTTATAAGGACATCAGTTATATTTAGGGCCCACCCTAATGACCTCATCTAAACTTGATCATCTCACAAAATAAGGCCACATTTATAGATATTTGGGGTAAGGACTTCGACATATTTTTGAAGAACACAGTTCAATACATAACAAGTAACTACCAGAAAATTAATGCAAAGAGGTGTATATAAAAACATGCAAAATTTAAATCAAGGTTTTTTAGGAGTTTCTTTACAGAGAAATTTAGCAGGACCCTAAAAGTAATATAGACAGTTATTACTATCATCCTTATTTTACTGATGCAAATCCTAAGATTTCCACAAATTAAATAACCTGCTCAAAGCCTTGCATTTAGTAGATGATTCAAGAACATGAACTATGTTGTTATTTCAAAGCATGCACTATTAATCACTACAATCTATTCTTTAACCTCACCGAGATCACAGGCAGGTAGTTCAAGATCACAGCACTGGCTAGGACTGACCTGAAACTAGAATATAGAAATTTGGGTTCTCAGGCCAGAGGTCTTTTCAAAATAGCATTCTGCTTCCTTTTTCCCTCCGTTTGTAGAGACCTGCTACGATAGATGTCCAAAGGGAGCTTGTGCTTAACAAAGCTGATTAATTTTTCAAAGAAGGTGATAGTCACCATAGATGTAATTCACTTGGACTTCGAGTAGGCTTTTGATACAATGCACATCAAAGGCTAATCCATAAGGTTAATGTAGAGGGGGCTTGTGGAGAAATAAATTGGATAAACATTTTACAATGGGTATACTAATGGAGGGCAACGAGTCTATAGAAAGTGGCCTTGGCTCGGGTCAAAAAGATTAACCAATGCCAAGCTTAATCCAACTCATGTATCAGTTACCTAGGAAGTTAAAAATATGCTCTGTTTAAAAAAAAAACAAAACATAAACTTTTGTTGGGGACAGTAAACAGGTCTTCTAACAAACCTCACCTGGGATATGTTTTTACCTTTTTTTTTTTTTAACATATTGGGGAACTACAGCTCAAAAGAATTCAGTAATGTTACCAGGAAAATTAAATGAGCTCATGTGCAAAGAATTTAGCAGTGTTTGGTTTATTAAGTGCTTGACAAGTTTCAGCTAAGATTTAAGAAATGGCAGATACTAGTAAATAATCAGTCAATGGATAAATGAATATGAAATGTGGAGTGGACTTTGTTCTCAGTTTAGAGAGGGCAGCAATCCCTATGAGCCTGAATTATGTGAGAAGCATTTGCAGAGGATTCTGCATGAATTCTTTGGCTGAGCATGCTTGCTTAGTAACATTTTTAAAAACTGCTGTCCAAGCTGTTAGCTGGAATTGAAAGATACAGTGGTGGTTAGAGGGCCTATTTAGTAAGAGCAGAAAAATGCACTGGGAGTGAATCATTTGTCTGGACACAGAAGGCTGAGTCAGGGAGAATGGACCGTCACGTAGGGAGGCTGGGCTAAAGCCAAGAACACTGGGCAATGATTGCTCTGAGGGACAATTTCAAGCCCAGGCATTAAGACTCTCTCCATGCACCCCCACCCAACTCCTCAGTTCAGGGCTTTTCCAATGGTACCTCACTTAAAATTCTAGGGAGGAGAGCACAGACTGCTAAAAGCAGGAAAAAGCCAACTTGCCCTATGCTGACTTACTAATAGCACACTGGATGCCATGCCCCAAAAGCCCTGTATAATAGGGAGAAAATTTTGATTCAGTACGAGAAACACTATGCTAAAATCCATGACTTTTCAGTGATAGAGAAGCCTCTTCTTAGAGGTAGTGAGTTCTCCAAATCTAGAGGGATACAAATACTGTACAAGTATACTCAAAATAAACTGTAGTGCTGATTTGTTCATTAAGGAGAAGGCCTAGTTTAGTGGCCTTCAACCCAACAACTCCATCATTTTACATTCTGCGTTAAATTAAGAGCCATGAATCAAATAGTAGCTTTCCAGGCTTGGAAATATAAAGACTGTGGCTAAAGTCAAGGTAAAAACAATAACAATAATTCATCAATAAATAGTTACTAAGAGCCTCCTATGTAGTAGACGATGTCCCAGGCATTAAGGAAGATGGAGATTTGCATTAAGTACAGTCCCTGTCCTCAGAGTTTACATTGGTGGAGGAGAAAATTTTATGTAATTCAACTACTTGTCCTTCCTTTCCATCTGAGGACAAATGTTATTTACTGACAATGATATTCCAAGTTCTCTTCTAGTCTGTGGGGATGAAATAACGAATAACTTCAGGCATTGGTCTCAAAGAGGAAGTATTTTGAGAGCTTTGGAAGGTCAGTAACTATTTCTTTGAGGGTATATATTCAATTGAGCAGCGCAGAAGTAGAAGAGGACCTTTTCACATTCAGCCCATATCGGTCCAAAAGGGAGGGAGAGACAGTGGCCAGTGTCTTTAAGAATCTGAAGGAAGTTAAATATCTGGACAAAATGAGGGAGGAAAAGGGATGAGGATGGAGAAGTGCTCAGGGGACAAATCAGAATGGGTTTTATAAAAGCATATTAAGGAGGTTGGGCTTTATCTGGAAATTAATGCAGAGCCACTGATGAGTTTTCAGCAGAGGAGTGACAACACAGATGGATGTTTTGTAAAGATCATCCTGGCTGCAGTGTGTAGAAAGGACTGAAGAAGAGAAATTCTTTAGCAAGCTCTTGAAATATTTTAGGTGGCAAGATATGATAGCTTTGAGGCTAAGAGCAAAGTTCTTGGATCCACTGATTATGCTTAAATCTTAGTTCTTTCTCTTATTAGCTGGGTGGCTCTGGACAAGACACTTAAACTTTCTTAAGTTCAGCCAGAAAATAGGGGCAATACAAGTGCCTACATTATGAGATTATCATCAAATCAAATGAGACAAGGTATGTCATATATTGACTGTAGTGCTTGGCACATAGTAAACACTCAATGGACTCAGTATTATTATCAAGTGTAAGTGATAATGAAATGGACATTCACTGCTAATCTGAGAAACAGGTGCGTAATTATAGAGAAACTTCAGAAGATGGGGATTAGTGGGTTGTTGTCAATCCAGGAAAAGGCATGTTTAGTTACAGTGTTGATTAGCCCTGGCTAAGCACTCATGCACATGCAATTATCTCTCTGTCACACACACACACACCCACCCACACACACACACACACACACACTGCTTCCTGGGGGCTGTAGTCAAAAAATGCGTCGTAGACCAATTTTGATTATCAGATAAACTCTGAAGAACATCAAGATTGAGAGGAGAAAGGAGAACGCTGCAGTCAGTAGAAAACATGGGGAAAACTGGACCAAAATAGAGAGGCTGGAATGGGGGAGAGATATTTGTCAGGAATTCCTTCATTCATTCAATGCTCATTTACTGAGCATATTCTATGAGCCAGTCATTTTTCTCAGTACGGGGGATAAAGCCTGGAGCAAGACAGAGGGGTCCCTGGCCTTCAGAAACTTATTTTCAAGAGTCAGAGTTAGTTTTGATGCAGTGAATA